>NC_071389.1:3214426-3514426 GCF_022682495.2 Desmodus rotundus | reverse complement strand
ACACCCCAAGCCGTCCCTTCCCCAGCTGTCACAGTGAGAACCCAGCCCCGGGCCCAGAACAGATCTTTGCACCCCGGTAGTAGGTGTCTGGGACCCTGCTCAGAGCCCCCAGAGGAGGGTTCGGGGTGCAGTGGGTTTCCTGTGTGGAGGGAAAGGCAGACCACGACAGTGGGCGTCCTGCTCAGAGGTGTCCACACTGCGCTGAATACCATGGATTTCTGACTCAGAAACCACTGAAATGGGCAGTCCTAGACAAGACTCCCGCTGGGAAGAACGGCTGCCTTTCTTAATGGACAGATGCCCTTCTTACATGGTCCTCTCTCTTCACCTCTTTCATACCTGCTTTCCCCTGCACTCTTTGTGAAAAGTAATGCCTGAGACTCCAGGCCAGGTCACCTACGTGGCCAAGGGTGACACGAGCTCGGGAGCAGCTCAGGGCAGAGGGGCCTGCCATGTGCCTTTTGCTTGGGGGACCTTGGGCAGGATCGTAGGCCCGTGGCTGCTTTTGGAAGAACCAGCTGCCCAGGTCTCAGGGCAGGAAGAAGGAACTGTCATTATTACTGAGTATCTCCCAGGGTGAGGTACCAGGGTTTCTAAAGACCTTGAGGATGCTGGGTCTTTAGAAACTGCTTCTCACTAAAGGAAGATGATTCAGTTCAAGCACTGGGCATAGTGCCATGCATGTAGTAAGTGCTCAATAAACAGAAGCAATGATTCATGTTCACTGCAGCTGAGAGCGCAGGTTCCACCTCTGCTGTGCCGACCAGGAGGTTGAAGCTCAGGCAGATTCAGAAACTGGCCCATGGTTACACAGCTCATAAACAGCAGAAGGGGATTTGAACCCAGGACATGCTTTTCCAAAACTCTCTCCTCTTCACTACAAAAACCCCACTCTGTTTCCCTTGAAGGCAACCTGTCACCATTGTCAGTCTGAGGCTTCACAGACCCTCCAGGACACCCTTGTTCAACTGCTGGCTGTGTGCATGCCTCGGTGACTGCCCAGCCCCCAAGGGCTCACAAACCCATGGATTCATACTGCTCCATCCCATCATCCAGGCTCCTGCCACCAGTCCAGGGCCACCAGACACTGGGCTGTCAGGTCCCTGTGCCCCTGCCTTCCCAGGGGCCACCGTGGGCCCAAGAGGCCTCTGCTGGGCTCGGCTTCCCCTGTGTTCCCAAGCCACCCTCCTCCTTCCCAGCCCAGTGGCTTCACTGGTATTTCCCAATCTCTATTTCCAGTTTTTCTTTACGTTACAGAGCAGCTATGCTCCTCCTATATTAAAAGCCCAATTTTCCCTGCACTATTAAACAAATTTCTTCAAAGATAGAACCTCACATTGAATTAAACCCTTTTTTGAAGTCTTTAGTGGTTTCCATAAATACAAAAGATGAATAAGCTGACAGCTCACTAAAATCCTTATTTAAGGGAAGAGGAAGAGGGACCTGAGTCCCCCGTGAGCCACAGAGGAGCAGCAGGAGGTGTCATCCCTGCCCCAGGTCTGGATGGCCCCAGAGGAGAGGGGGCATCTCTGCATTGTCAGGTTAATATGGATTTCAGGGGATTGCAGGGAGAGGGGCCCTGGACAAAGGACTCTCGCAGGGGGAGGATCTTGGCCAGTCACTGAATCTCTCTTTCCTCCCACTACCACCCCTCCCCGCCCAGTCATGCAGCAAATGGGACACAACTCTGGGAGAAAGAAGCCATCCAGGTTCAAGTCTAGCTGTGCGCCTCTGAGCTGGTCACTGGTCCTCCCCTTCTCTGTTTCCGCATTTGTGAAATGGGACAAATCAACAAGGTTACCTCACGGTTTGGTGTGAGAGACAATGATAACTTACAGTCGTTTGGATCATAGGGAATAGCCTCAACTGCTCTAGTTTGATAAAGTGCTATTCAGAGAAGACATGTTAGCTGGCTGACCTCGGCAGTACCAGTTTGGGAGGCTCATGGAGGTCACCAGACAGAACTGGTAGTCACAGCAGTTTGAGTCATTATCTTCAGTGGTATCGCGTCACAACTGCAAGTTTGAGATGTCTGCAGAGATAAGCCTTATAACAAGCTCTTGAAACAAGAGCTAAGTTCTTACAATATGGAAATCACAAGCATATGCCTACCGGGCAAATTTTAAGACCCTGCCAGTGGAGAGTGTATTGGGGCCTGTGGTATGGTGCCAGAGACTAAAGTGTATGCCCCACAAAATTCCTATCTTCCAGCCCCAACCTGCAATTTGACTGTATTTTAGTAGGTAATTAAAGTTAAATAAGGTCACAAGGATGGGGTCCTCATTCCATAGGCCTATGGCCTTGCAAGGAGAGAGGGAAAGGTCGCTGAGGACACAGCAGGAAGGTGGCCATCCGGTCTGTAAGCCAGGAAGGGAGTCCTTGTCAGAGCCAGACCCTGCCAGCGCCTAGAACATTCTAAGGTGTCTCAGGAAGGATTTTGCATCTCCTGGAGACTACTACTTGAGGATGCTACTGATACTCAAAATATGCAACTGATTAGCAGGGAGACTGACGCCTGTGCACCGTGTCTGACCTTCAGCCCCAAAGTCTAAGGCCTTGCTCTTACCAACATTCCCCCAGCCCCAAGCTTGTCTGAGTCTTGGGGCTCACCTCCCCTTGCTGCTGACATTTCCCCTCCCACCAGGAAGCCATGGCCCCTCTTCCAAGCCAGCCCCCCATGAAGCCTGCCTGCTCCCAGAAGCATCTACAATACAAGCGGCCTGGCTGTAAACAATGCATCACCTGCCCCAGATTCATACACATGTGGTTTGTTCCCCAGACCAACCAACCAAGAGTCCCAGGAGGGCAGGGGAAACTGGAGTCCTCCTGAGCGCTCAGAGAGCTCCAAGCCGAGCTCCGAGCAGAATCCTTTGACCAAATTCCCTCCCACACCCAACCCCACAGCACAAACCTCCCACAGACACTGGGTACCGAGGTCCTGGAACAGTGTTTTCACAGAGCCTACCACGACACCACCCAGCGCAGGGCAGGTGCGGCATGTCCTGGAGCGTGGTGTGGGTGCTACTGGGTGCCCAGCAGGGCCTGGAGAAGGTAGAGAGGCTGCTGCACACCCAAGGTTCTGTAACATCCAAGGAGACCCTCTTTGGCCGACCATCCTGCCTGCAGCCTGGGAGGGGTAGCAGCTGGCAGGGCTCTCTAGACTGCAGCGGTTACTTGGGCAGTGGTCCCAACAAAGTAACCGGGGCTGCAAGGAACAGCCAAACCCTAGCAGCTGAGCCTTGGCCCTTCTGGTGCACAGGAAGCTGGGATCAGGTGAAGGAGCCAACTCCACCTTGGTTCACTCTGTGTGCTAGGCAAGTCCCTTCTCTGCCGGGGCCCCTGTTTTCTGTTCTGAAAATATGGGGGCATTAAACAAGACGATCCCTCGGGTCCCATCCTTGTCTGAATGCTACCAGGTTTTCCCAGCCCTGTAAGGAACTGCTTGTCTCCTTTCCTTCTGCTTGTCGGCAGGTTTCAGAAGGATCCTAAAGAGGACCCACCAGGATCTGATTATAATTAGAACAATAAAATATTCATAACCTCAATAATAGCCAATATTTACTCAGTGCTTGCTGGGTGCCGGGTTCCATCACAGGCACCTTGTAAGACTGATCTCACTTAAAAAGTAACACTGAGTGTGTTTCCAGCTGTTAATTAGCTCAGCCAGGTGTGGGGAGGGCTCCACCACCCACTCTGCCCTTCTGTGTCCTTTTCTCTGCAAAGGCCATTTCCTGGCCACCGATCCCACTGCCTTTATGGTCTTGAAGGATCTGAGGGTTAATAACTGCTGAATAACCACCTGTCTGGCAGTGGTCTGTATTTTAACAGAGAATGGAACATCAAATTAAAGGGATAATGTTCCTGGCGCGGGGGCGGGGGGAGCGGACTCAGTCATTAGAAAGTCAGTAAGAAAAGCTTTTAGGGCAAACACGAGGAGGGTCCTCCCAGAGATCCTGCCGTGTCATTCTGGGGGCAGACACCTCCTGAAGGCTGTGCACACCTTGGCCAGGTTGGGAAGAGGAGGGCAAGCATCGGCCCCCGCCTCTGCAAAAACCCATCACTCTCATTGTTTCTGGCACTGGCTGCAAGAGAGTGGAAGTTTTGACGCACCAAAGGCATCGTGGCCTGGACAACAGCAGATGTGTGAGGGCCGCCCTTTGGCCTGGAGAGGGGCCACAAAAATTAATATTTAATCAAAAAAGCGCTTTCCTCCATTAACATCCCCACAGATTCATAGAACAGTCATGCTACTTATCTGCTGTCAGTAAATTTTAAGAAAGAGGTGAAGAGGTAGCAGAGTGGGGATGGTTCAACTTTAAGGTACATTTTTAATTAAAAGAAAAAGATCAGAGCTGTGATACGGCATCGTAAAGCTGATAATTTTACAGCTGGATGGGCTCCCTCTGATGTAGTTGAAAACCATTTTCAAGCGACATAAAGTTTAACATACCGGTACATCTGCCTACCCGCTAGATTCTACATGGAATTTAAAATTTAATTATATTAAAGCTTTGTTACAGTGCACATTGCAAGCCTGCTAACCAAGTGGAACTTTAACAAAATCTCCGCAGATAGCTTTTTTGTTTGTTTGTTTCTTTTAAACTCAGTTTTGTAGAACTCAGAGTTTGACAAACAGTTGATGATTCTGTCCAAAGTGTTTACTGCTTACATAACAAACCACTTGGGGCCTAAATGTTTATTCTCCTGGGTGTAACTCAGGAGAACATCTTCTTTTTGCTAAAGCAAAAAACAGCAGTCAGAAATCAAGTAGTCAGGGAGCTGGGTTGACCCTTTTGAAGCCACATAAGGGGTATCTTGGTTTTTTTTCTTTCTTTTTGGGGGAGTGGGGGCGGACAGAGCTAGAAAGAGAATTAGTAACTTTGGAGCTGGAGGGAGTGTTTTCACTACTCATTTTAATTGTAAATTAAAGAATTATTTTTCTTAGGGGGGTAAAAAGTTGCCATATTAATCTATTAATCACAAGTTGGGTACTTTCTGCAATTAAAAATGCAACCAGTTCCAACAGGACGGAACAATGCCAAGCATAGCTGGTTCTCCATCAGGAAGGGCAAGGTCGGGCTTGAGAAGTCGGGCTCCGCGTTTGAATCTTGGCTCTGTCATTACTAGCTGTGTATTCTTGAGCAAGTTACTTCACTTCTCTGTGTCTACTTCACAAAATGAAAATAATCATAGTGTCTAATTTATATACAGTGTTGAAAAATTAAGGGGGACAATATATATAAAGCATTTAGGTACAATGTCCAATTAGAGTAAACACTTAGTAAGTGGTAACTGTAATTTTTATTGTTGTTACATTGTTCTTGCTATTATCTGTTTTCTGAAATGCCAACAACTTCACCTGATGGACTAAAGCAAGAAAGCTCATGCCCCAGCCAACGAAGCTGCACAATTTGAGTTATAAAGCACTCTGAGGTGTCGCTTAGGGGGAAAAAATGAGAAAAGCTGATCTTTTCACTTCCGACTTATCCAACCACCCATCCAGCACCTACTCAGTCCACACCTATGGAAGACACGTAACTACAAAAGATACGCAATGCCTGGTCCCAGAGGAATGTGTAAGCTAACAGATCAGAAAAGAACGGAGCAATGCTACAGGCAGAAAGGAGGCAGCGGAGAGTAATAGGGACAGCGCCAGAAAGGAAATGTCACCCTCAGGGAATCCAACCTTTCCAGGGAGGGGTTTTGTTTGACACAGAAGTGGGGCTCACCCCTGGGGAAGGGGGGAGGGTTAAACAACCTCCAGGGGTCAGTCACAGAAGATCGAGAGGTACCAGCACAGCAAAATATCTTTAGTCTGGATCTGGAAGTGAGAAAAGTGATCGGCGTGTGACAGAGCAAGAAGCGACGTTAAATGTGTGCGTGTGTTACCCGTATACAGAAATGCTGTACACAAACTGTCAACAGGGAGGGACAGTTGTGGAAAGTGTGACGGGAAGACAGAGGATGGCAGAGAATGCAAAGGGGCCATCTTTCACTTTTTATTGTGCATTTCTGTACAGTTTGAGCCATTAAAAATTAGCGTAATTTTTTACAATAGTTATTAATAATAAAAATGCACGTTAAAATTTTAAGTAATGTATTTCTTTTCAGTAATTACATTTAATTTCTGAAATTTAGATTAATATTAAAGAAGGGCAGGGGATTTTTATGTTTATTAATCAAGGACAAAGGTTAAACTTGATCTATTCTAAAAAGTCTGCTGAGTCCCGACAACAAACCACACACTCCAGGAGGCGCCGGGAGCAGAGCAGTGAGCAAAGGTGTCAGAAAGCTGCTCTTTGTGTTCTACCCAAGGGACAGAGAAAGTAACAAACACAGAGCCGGGTGACAGGTGAGGGAGGAGAAAGAGAGAAGGGACAGGTGCTGTCTTCTGGAGGGTGGTCAAGGAGAGCCTCCTGGAGGTGACACTTGAGGAGACATGAGAAGGAGTAAGGGAGGGCACCGTGAGGACACCTGGGGATACAGCACTCCACGCAGAGGCTCTGCGACAGAACGTGCAAAAGCCTCAAGTCAGGAGGACGCTGGCATATTTAAGTAATGTGGCTGAGGAAGACATGGCTGAGGGAGATACGGTCACAAGGGTGGCAAGCAGAAGACCCAGCAGGACTTTGTAACCCTTGAATCAGATGGGAGCCACTGGGGACTTTTGAGCAATGGGGTGACTCAGCCAAATGTGAGGTTAAAGGAAATCCTGAAAGAGGGCTCTAATGATCTCGCAGGAGAAAGATGGGGGTGGGGCGGACCAGAGCAGTGAGGGTTTGGGAGGCGTTGGTGGCTCCTGGCTCCATTTAGAAGGTAGAGACAGCAGGATCTGCTGATGGAGTAGATGAGGGAAGAGACAGAAAAAGGAATCCAGGGTGACTTGTAGGCATTAGAGCAAGTTGGAGTCGACGCCTCCTGAAATGGGAAAGCTGCAGGTGTGAGCATTTTATGAGAGAGCAAATTGACTCCTGTTTTAAACATTTCAAGTGTGAGATGCCTACTTGACATCTAAGTAGACAGAGGAGTCTGAAGGTCATGGGAGGATCTGGGCTGGAGTCATCAGCACATAGTTGGTGTGTGAACCTAAGGGCCTGGCCTGGAAGAGGTATCCAGGGAGCATCTGGGTAGAGAAATAGAGACTGTGGTGGCTGCTGAGTCCTGGTGCTCTGCAGCAGTCAGAGGCTGGGGAGATAAGGAGACGCTCAAAGGAGACAGGAAAGGGACAGCAGGAGCACCCAGGAGAGGGCTTCACGAGGAAGAGGCAACCAGTTATGACCAATGCAAGTCAGACACTGGGGTGAGGAGAGACACTCGACTGTTGGACTTGGTGTCCTTAACAGGAGTTTCTCCTACAGAGGGAAACAGACAAACGCCCCTGATGGGGTTTAAGGGGAAACTGGAAGAGCAGGACAGGGAAGAACAAATGAGACGACACCCAAGTTATCTGCTGCAGAGGGAAGCCAGAGCCAGGCTAGCTGCAGGGGGCACTTTTGTTAAAAGAGAGGAGACACTACAGACTGGTTTACAGCGGCAGGGATGATCCAACAGAAAGGGGAAACTAGCGGGGAAAGAGAGAGGGAACCCCTGCAGGAAGGACGCCCCGTGCAGGGGAGAGGCTACGGGGTCTGGCCCACAGGTAAAAGTGTTGCAATGGTGAGGAGTTTGCACAGGTTGCCCCAGGAGCAGGAAGGAAGGCTGCCTGTGTGGACGTAGACACAGGAGAGTAGGTACATGGGCTGACAGGTATGTGCAGAATTCCCTTCTGATTTATTCTGTTCTCTCACAGAAATGGGAAGCAGCATCGAGAGCTGAGACAGAGGAGCAGGAAGAGGCACAGCTGAGAGAGGTGACAGGGTCTGGCATAGGTCTAACAGAGAGTAGTGTGCAGGGTCTCTGGGCAGGCCTAGGGCCAGGGGGAGGCCTTGTACATTTGAAATGGAACCAGGTAGCAGTGGTCTGTAATCTTCTCCAGTCTCGCTGGGGTGCTTGGATGCAAGCCTTCAGAGGCACTACGATGGACGTGCCCCGTGAGTGCCAGGAAAGCATGTTGGGTGTAGCAAAGAAACAACCTTTAACTGAATGAAGCAACTGAGATTCTGAGGTTTGTTTGTACCTTCAAAGAGTGTTACTTACTGTAACGCATTCCTGGGTTTTAAAAGGATCTCTGTGTGGATATTAAAATCACCAAGAACTATGACAGGTGTGGTGTTGGAAAGAGACAGTGATCAGGGGTAAAATATTCACAGGGTGAGAAACAGGGAACCCGGGAATCTGCATTAATTGCAAGAAGAAAGGATATTGGGCGGTAGGACCTTGACGGCATGAGTTTCGAAGGTGTGGGGTGTGGAGGTTCAGGGAAGATGAGGTGACAGTGGGCTAGGGTGAGAGTGACGCGAGCTCCTGTGATGCCCACTGGGTGGGAGACAGTGACCACATCCACATAACTTCGATTACAGTGCGCTGTCATTATTGTTTCATTTTATTGTTAGTCACTGCTGTTCATCTCTTTCTCGCCTAATTTATCAATTAAACTTTATCCCGGGCATACGCACGCCGGAAAAAACACGGTATCTACAGGGTCCAGTCCTATCCATGGTTTCAGGCATCTACGGGGGTCTCGGAACGTGTCCCCTGTGGACAAGGGGGGACTAATGTAGTTCTGTTAAATGCTTGATTCTTGAGCCTTGTCAGAGTTCGGGGAGGAAGTCCACAAACAGGAGCAAAGGAAATCAGACAAGGCAGCCTGGGCACGGTAGGACACCACAGTCTAGTCTCAATGCGAAGGGCAAAGCTGAGGTCAAGGAGTGGGTGCAAATGCACTCAACAGCTGAAGACCAGTCTCTGATCCCAAGTGGGCAGTTTTAAGTTCAACAAAAACAAAAAGCAAAGCAACCCCAAATTCCCTCTGGTCTTCCCTTCATACCACAGCCAGAGGCACCCAGGAGAGGCTGAACAGTCAGAGAATTCCCTTGGGGTTCCCCACATCTACTAGCTCCCACATACAGAAAGCCACCTGTCTTCAAGGCCCCATTCTGGCCAGTACCCTCCACCAAAGAGTGGCAGTCCCTCGGGGGAACAGAAGAATACAGACAAGCAGATGTAGGAATTTCAAATATCTTTGCAACTCATGCACTAGTTGGATCTTCAGCTATTAGGAGAAACAAATTTTTAAAAACATACCAAGTTCTAAGGAATACTCGATTATTTTAATACAGCCAGATACTGCATGATCAATATGAATCCTTGTACTTTTAATGTGAATTATTATTCAAAATATGTCACTGCCCAATCAATACAAAAGTTAAAACTCACCAATATTTAAATCTTCCCAATTGACATCTTATCATTCTGTCCAGGACAAAGCTCGGCAGATCAAAAAATCCATTATTTAATCTTCCAAGTTTGCAGAGTTCAGAATTAAACACCGCTCCATGTCATGAGCTGCCTAAGCAGAGGGCAGTGGTCAATCAAATCAGGGAGGAGGATGGATTGGGGGCAGGTGGGGAAACCTCTGCCAGGGCCCTCAGTCAGAGGTGGCCCCTGAAGACAGAAAGGCCTTCTTCCAGTGTCTGCAGGTTGCTGGGCCTCGGGAGGATGGTGAAGGGAAGACCACCTGGAGCCTCTGCCATGTGACCCGGCTTTGGGTTCGAGCTGGAATTCATCTTGGGTGACATATGAGGCCCAACCTCCAGCCCCCAATAACCCTACGCTCTGGTCCTACTGAGCCCCATATCCCCCAGTCACTCCAGGCTCATTCTCTTGCTTCTAGATCTGTCAGTCAGTACCCCCCCCAAACGCCCTTTGCCCTCCTCTCCTTCCCACTATCACAGGAACTGGTCCTAACCATTCCTGGATCCTTGCTGCCCAGGATGGCACCTGGGACACAGGAGGGACTCAATCAGCATCAGATGAACGGATGGATGGACAGACAGCACCCTGAGACCTGGCAGATTTCCTCATGTCCCTGAGGTTGACTTGGAGGAGAGTGGTGGCGGAGAGGGACAGCCCTCTCTCTGCAAGCAGGCAGAGGTTGACTCTCACACCTGGCTCAACCTTCTCAACAGGTGAATGCATGCTCCATCTTAACGTGGTGTGGAAGCAGAGGAACTGTCTCCTGGGGACCCTACTCAGGGGGCAGGTAATACCTGGGGTAGAGAATGGAAGACAGCCAGGGACTTCACACTCTGAAATTGAGTATTTGATCTGACAGGGAAAATGAGGCTCAGCACTCCCTGCAGGCTTGCAGAGGAGAGAGCAGGGGGCAGACAGCACTTAGAGTAGAATTAGGGCACTAGGAAAAGTTCCCACACACAATCTCTTCCCCTTTCCCTTCCTGACCCCACTTCTCTAGGTTTATAGCGATAAAAAGTCATTTCTTAGAGCCTGGGGTGGAAGAGTCTTTGTTCTCTAAGAGTTCACCACAAAGTTGCACAAAACCTGGAAAGGCAGATGTTAAATCTTCTCAGACAGCAACTTCATTCATTCCATACACACCCACTAAGTCCTCCCGTCCTGTCTGCACCAGGCTTCACCACAGGGACTCGAGGAGGGAGAACCTCAGGCAATCTGCTTAACATTTACCAGTAAGGCAAAGCCTAAAAAATCAGTCAACAAATCTATTTGGTGTCCCCTATTTGCAACATCAAGTATAAATATCCCATCATCCCTGACTTCAATGAGTTCACAGCCAAGTGAGGGACAGGCAGGGAATAAATGTCTACTGAACACAGTGCGGTTGCTCAGGTGTCATCTACAAGCCACATCAAGTTTCCTCACAAGGAAGAGTAACTGAATGGGGTGGTGGGCGTGGAAAAGGGCATCGAAGAGCAGGGCAACAGATCCAGACACAGAAGGACGAATAGAGTGTTCCAGGTCAGGAACTTGCTCCAACAGCAAGAGGACGCATGAGTTTGCTTCATCCATTGTCCCAGGGGCTGGAGAGAAGAATGCAGCCGAGAACAGGTGGCTGGGAGGGAGGGGCTCATTCCAGGAGGAGGAAAGCAGCACAGGAAGGAGGTCAGGACCCTGGACCAAGGCATTTGTTGCCCAGTGTGGCCTCTAGACACAGCACTCTGAGCTCTCCTGCTCAATGGAGTCACCCATTGGTGACGAAATGCAAAGAATGACAAAGTATCCAGCAGGCCAACCAGAGACAAGGCAACAGATATGAAGTGGCAGGCCTGTGCCCTCCAAACCTGCTTCCATCTCTGACCAACACATCCCTACAAAGGAGAAGCAAGAGTGACTTGGGGTGGGCATGTCCTCAGGGCTCATGACCAAGTTCACACTCTCAGGCTGACCCATGAGACACCTTCCCAGCAAAGCCCACAGCGCCCATCCTGGCTGGCCTTGCGTGCAGCCTCACAGGCCTCGCCCACAGACAGGTGGAGGTTTCTACTGCACCACCAAAGGGTTCAGCTCTGAAGGGACTATTGTGTCCCCCAAAAGAGGCTGATGTCCTAACCCCTGCACTTGTGAATGTGACCTTATATGGAACTCAGATCTTTGCAGATAATCAAGTTTAGATGAAGTCACTAAGGTGGGTCTGATCCAAGATGCCTGGTCTCTTTATAAAGACAGGAAATGTGGATACAGAGACAGACCCAGTGGGAGGAGAGATAATGTGAAGACACTGGGAGAAGAAAGCCATCTGAGAGCCAAGCAGCACCCAAGAGCCCCCAGAAACCAGGTGAGAGGCAAGGAATGGGTTTTCCCTCACAACTCCCAGAAGGAGCCAGACTTCCTGCCCCCAGAGCGGAGACAAAGGGTTTCTACTATTTAAGCCACTCAGCTGGTGGTGCTTTTCCACAGCTAATGAATGCAGAATCTAAGATCACACAGGGGTGGGGAAGGGGGGCAGGCTGGGGCCCACCTCCAGGGCTTGCTAGCGCCATCGCTTCTGGAGTTCCATCCTGGGAAAAGCTAAAGAGATATGGTCAGAATCACCTTGCTTCAGCAAGGACAGTGGCTGCAGTGGGCCCACTGCCATGTCCAGCGGGACGGGGGCAGGGGCGGGCATGGTAGAGGACAAGAGCGAGAGGACTCAGGGATGGCGCCAAGCTCCAGGCTGAGCCACAGGGAAGGTGGAGGGTCCAAGGACAGGGCAACCTTGGCAGTCTCACCTTCAGCATTAGGCTCCAAGCCATTCTCAAACCCAATAGCCTCTGAGGAGGGAAACTCACTCACTTCAGAAATTTTCCCGTGAGCTCACTTGGATCGAAAGTGAGTGGGAATTCCCTGCACCCTCATGGGGAGGAGCACGGAGTCTCCATGAGGAGTACTGGGTGGAGAGGAAGAAAGAGCTTCCGTCCCCGCTTTGCCTTGACACGTGCCATCCCTTGGCTGCAGGGGCCCATCCCCCGCCCATCAGCAAATTTGTGCAGATTCTGTGGGCAATGATTCAGAGTCCTTTGGAGAGCACAGGTGCCAAGTCCCCAGCGATGGCCCCCTCCGCCCCCCACCTTTTATACCCTGCCTCACAAGCTCTCTGTCTATTCCTTCATGGACCCTAAGCTCCTTGGGGACAGGGGAACGGTGTCTGACTGGGTGCATACCACTGTGTCCACTAATCTGGCACATCCCAATTAGTCTGAAGTGCAGGGAGCTGGGGGAAGGCAGGGTGATGGGGACGGTGGACAGAGTTCAAGTGCTGTCAGAAGGGAGGAAAATCCAAGGACTTTAGCTCCTATAGGGGAAGGGGACAGGGGCAGATGTACAAGTAGCACCCACTCCCCCCCGGCCACTCTGGAGCCCAGATCACTCTCCACTACATTTCCAAGAGCTTCCTGCTCCGCTGGCAGGCATCCCCATGGGTGCAGGCGTTCCCACAGGTCCCTCCTCTGAACCAATCCTGAGGAGTCAGGGGAGTGACTGACAAGCCAGAGGACAAGTCCCTGGGAGAAGGAACTGAAGGACAAAAGCAGTGCCTTCCCTAGATGGGACCTCTCACCCCACCGAACCCCCAAAAGACTCAGGGACACAGAATGACTCCTGAAGAGTGACCAGACACCCACCTCATGGCTTTCTTCCCTCCCCCATGCGTCATTTCCCACGCCTGAGCGACAACCGAGAACAGGGAACATACCCCAGAAAGGCTGCCAGAACCGGCCAGGTAGCCCCCACTCCAGAGAGCACAGTGGAAGAGCAGAGTTGCGTCTTCTTCCTAGCAGCACCTCAGGCCAGAGGCGACCTAACATTCCAATAACAACACTGCATGGTCAAAAACTCAGAAATGTACCTAGTGGGAAGGACACACCGACCGGTGTCCATGAATCATCAGGGAGAAGTGAATTAGTGGTCACTTATCACGGCTCTTGCGCATACTTTTACTCATGCATGACACCCATGACCCTAGGGTTTTCTAATTCTTTCAACACTGAGCATTTCCGCGGGTGTAGATGGCTGCTCTCTAGTAACCAGAATATTCCACTAACGGGAACACCTAATTACCAAATTAGAGCTTCATTTAATCCACCTGATTCACCTACTGCACATTGGACATCGCTGCCAATTTTTTGGCCCCTCTACAGTACCTATCAGGATGTCCTGGTAGGTCCCCATGGGGTCCCTCACACAGATGGCTCAGTCGTGCTCTTTTTCACTACACCCAGCCCTGGGCCAGCCCAGGTACAGAGCCAGGGTGACTTAGAGCCACAGAAACACACAGAGATCTTGGCTTCCCACTGCACTTAATTCTCCCGCCGCCATGCTCGACTTGACTTCTCTTGGAGACTTTTTTTCCTCAAATAGTGGCACCAGGCCCTTGGGAGGCCATCTGGAGGCTCAACACCACTGGCAGAATTGCAGGCTCCCCTCAGCTGCCAAAAGTGAGAGAGCTTCTGCAAACAACCTATGCCCTTGACATCTCTCCTGGAAGCAGATCCACTTTCTTTGAAAGATAATTTTATGAAATGTGTAATATTGCATCTCATACATTAATCAAAAGTGTGGCTCAGAGATTTTAATTCTGTCCCTGATAACATCAGAGCTGCAGAAAACAATGGAATCTGTATCACCTAAAAGCAGACAGTCTAATTAAACTTCTCAGCCAATGTGGCACGTCTCCAAACTATCACCATGCTGGGTCCCCTCCACTCCGCGGAGGGGTTGGCAGGGCCTGGGTTGTGGTGGACAGACTGAAAGATGCCTCAGGTACCCCGCCTCCCGGCGGTCACACCTAATGGAATCCCCTCCCCTGGAGTGTGTGGAGAAGAGGTGTGTTGCCTCTAACCGAGACAGGACAGCAAGGGCGATGGGGCATCGTTCTGTGATTGACTTGCGTGCCATTGTAACCTCTGTCTCGCTAGAAGACTCTCTATTGCCTTCTTGATGCACACTTTTTGAGGAAACAAGCAGCTACATTCAAGGGGCCCCTGTGTCAAGGAACTAAAGACCTTGAATCTGGAAACAAGTGCATGAGCTTGGAAGCCGACCACACCCCAGCTGAGTCTTCATACAGGACTGTAGCCCCAGCCGACTCCAGGGCTGCAGCCTCGTGAGAAACCTTGAAGCTGAGGGCTCAAGGGAGGTGAGCCTGGATTCTTGAACCACAGAAACTGACAGATGTATTATTCTTTTGAGCCATTAAGTCTGTGGCTTAAATTTCTTACGTAGCAACAGATAACAGAGTCAGACCGAACTGGGTTCTTGCCCTCCTTCCGTTCACCAGCTGTGATCTCAAGCAAGTTACTCAGTATCTTTAAGCCTCAGTTTCTCCACCTGTAAAATGGTGATAGTAACCATCCCTATCTCAAGGGGTGACTGGCTGTAAGGATTCAGTGAGACAAAGCAAGAAAGGGTTTAGCTTAAGTCAGCTGTTAGCCACCAGGGTTTCCTGAGGAAGCAAGCCCTACTGCCTGCAGGCTTCCGCAGAACTAAGAAATTAACTCCTGCCCTATGCATCAGAATGGTGCTAACTGTGCATCAGCCTTGAAGGAATTGAGGAAGAGCCACGCACACCATTCTGGATGGCTTCATCCTCATGGAACGGCAGGAAAGAAACACTGCAAGTTCTCAACAGGAGCTCCATCTCTCATTACTGCTGGGTGTTACTACACCAGACGGTATCACTCCCTAAAGGCAGAATTTCAGTAACGTCTGCTCCAGCACCCAGGGACCTCTCCCTAGCCCCCTTCTTCCTGCTACAGAAACAGTTGCCCACTCTACCCACCAATTAGCCCAGAAGACGCCTAGAAGACAGATCTCAGGGCAATTGAAGGACAGTAGCATTTCTTGCCAATAATAAGCATTTTCCCCTATGTTGTAGGATCAGGGGGTCATCCACCATCACTCCCTAGGTCTCAGACTCAGCAGGAAGGAAATAAAGGCAACGCTGCAGCCTCTGTTAACGGCCAGGCTCTCCCAAGGACCACACTGGTTTGGAAAGGAGTTCGGGTGTGGGGAGGTCATGGGCCCTGGGGGTTCGTGTTCCTTGTGTTGAATGCTTTGGGCTCATGAGTGGTTGCTTCTGAGCGGCTGCTCCAACACCTCACTGGCTTTCGTCTGGGTCCCAGCCTAGATGACAGCTGGACCTAAAGGCCGGGCCTGGGCAGTGCTGAGGTGGCTCTTGATTGGTTTTGCGGGGACACTGCAACAAAGGAGTCATTTTAATGAAACAGATCAAGTGCTAGCTGGTCTTCAGAGAAAACAGAAAGCATTTAATCCTTTAATTTCTGAAAATTGAACTGACATCAGGGGTCCTTTAAGAGCTCTGTGAAGTAAGGCGATTTCCTGTGCTCCAGACCCCAGGCTGTGCGCAAACTGCACAGGAATCTGGGAAATACAGAAGTTACTGGCTTAGCAAATTATTTCTCATTCCACACAAAGATAAACTCTGTACATTACACATGCCACACTCTGCTCTTCAGCATAAAAATCAGCTTCTGAAGTCAGCTCATCTTCCCACAAACACAGCTTTTCACACAAACGGGTCTGTATTCAGTGCATCTGAAGAGCAAGCTCGCCATTATGTGAGTTCCGCAGTCGAGGTCTCACGCCCCAGCCCGACACGCAGACGGTTCCGGGGCCGCCTAGCCGCACCCCCACTTCTGACATTCAGTGCACATTTGCAAAGCGGATGAAGGGCCTTTTATCTAACACACCAGGGCGTGCATTTTTTTCATAATGAAAAATTTCAAACAATGTGTGAAAACACAGTCATAAACATTTCTGACTCCAAAACCACCTTTTGATTAGAATCAAAAGCATCAAAGCCCAGACAAAGCGGGATGCCAAGAATCTGAAGTCTAATTCTGACCCCCGCCCCTACCAAACAAGACCCTGCTTCAGTCAGTACCCCCAGGGGGACAGGAAGAGCAGTGCGGGGATTCCAAAATGGGTTCCCAACCCTCAGAGACAGTCGTCTCCGTCAACAGAGACAATCAGGGGCACGGGAGGATTTGAGCAGTGTCCCGGGACCTGAGATGCCTAATGCGTCAGCCTGTCACCCAGGCAGGGCACAGAAGTACGTGAAGGCTCTTTAAGCTAACACCTTGGCTGAAAATGCTGATTAAATTAGTCAGGCAACTGCCTGGTAGAACCCTAAGGGGCTGGGACACAGAACAGAGAAATTCTGTAGGAAGAGTAAAAAGCCAGAAAACCTCAAAATGCCATCTGAGGAGGGCAGGCCCAGCAGGGATCCCTGACGGCAGAAAGCAGAGTGAAGGGCCTGAAAGATGTGACAAAGGAGGGGTGGTGGTGAAGAAGCGGGGTGGTGTCAGGAAGTAGCATCATAGGAGGAGGAGCTGGATGCTGCGTGAAGACAATGAGGGCTAAGATATGCGGATTCCTAGGTTCAGTGAAAGCTCTCTCAACTGGTCTGTCCTTCATCCAGGAGTCAGATAAACCATCTCTCTCCATTCCCTCAGGAAAACCCAATGCCTGCACTGCTGCCTGCCCAAGACTGTAGGGGAAGGGATGGATGGGCAGGAAGTGCGGGAGTCAACGCCCACCCCTCAGGACAGCCAGCTGTCACTTGTTCAGGAGGGGTCTGAGCTGGTTGGTGTTTGACCATTGGTAACTTGAAGTCTGCACGGTAGTGTTTATACCATGGAAATCAGCAAATGCTACAGATCAGCACCCTCCCAGCACATCTCCCAGCACTTTTAAGACAGGCAGTAACTACACCCCAGGACCCCCTGCCTTTATTGATCCATGAGTTGAGTTTGCATGCATATCAAATGTCAGTGGTGGGCCCTGGCCGGGTCACTCAGTTAGTTAGAGCATCATCCCAATACGCCAAGGTTGTGGGTTTGATCCTCACTCAGGGCACACACAAGAATCAACCAATGAATGCATAAATAAGCGGGACAACAAATCGAAGTTTCTCTCTCCCTCCCTCCCTTCTTTCTTTCTCTCTCTCTCTCAACCCCTTCCTCTCTCTAAAATCAATTTTTAAAAAGTCAGTTGTATTTCCAAAATTATTTGTGTTGGCTGTACTTTCTATTGAAATTATGTAACTAAATAATACATAGAATAGTGAAATACAACAACAAGAAAGATGTGAAGCTGCTTAAAGCAGGCCGCCAAGCTAGAGAGGGCTAGGACAACCGCAACACACTGATGGGGGGGGGCATAAAAGGGTTCTGTACCCAGATTGCTTCGCAGCTGTCCTGCTTTCCCCTCCACTCTGAAGAAATCATAAACATTCCAAGGTCACCTATGAAAAACTATGGGCCTCACTCACAAACAGCAGACCTGCACAGGGAAAACCAAAGCATCCTTGGCCCCAAGTCAAAAGACTGGTAAGTCAGTACCTATCTTTAATGATTTTTTAAAAATTAACTAATGCCTCAGTGCAGCTGGGTCAGTGGTCGAGCATGAAAATATCTGTCTAAAGATGGTGGTGGAGGCAAAGAACAAAGGATGAAGGGAAATGGAATTCTGAAGGTAGGATGTCTCCCCTAGCGGCTCACCCTCCCTCTGCTGTGCTTCCCTCCTATCTCCCACCCACCTTCATCATGGCCCTTTCCTGCCCCCTCTGTCACTCTGGTCTGGGTACATTCTGCCCCCAGCAGACCTGAGCTCTGAGGGTGGATAAAAGCCTTGTCCACAGCACTTGGCACGTGTTAGGTGATCCACAGATCAATTAGAGAGAATTTGGCCAATGGGTCAATCTAGTCTGTGGGGTCAAAAACTGCGAAAGGTCAAGGGGAGTAAGGATGGAGGAAAGGTCCCTTCACTGTCCGCTGGTTACAGCCACAGAGGGAGGGGCTCTAAAGAGCGAGGACAAGCAATGAACAATCAGAAACAGTGGCTCCCGGACTGATCAGAACAAAGGTCCTCCGGGCCACAAGGCCAAGGGCTCCTGTGGTTATTTTCCTAATGTGTCTCCTGCCTCAGATCAAAAGTGCTGAGAGGTGGAAACTCCTACGTCAGTGTGACTTTACTTTTGCCAGGCATTTAGAGGCAAGAAGCAATGACTTCTGTCTGTTACATTTTTGAAGCATGAAGTATATTGCTAAAGCCAGAGAATATCATTAAAGGTTAATTATGAGAAACTGAAAGGTTATTTTTGCATATCTCACCTCTTGGACAAAAGCCACTTCCTCATTATCATGTTGGAATATAAATTAATCTGAAAATCACTTAAAATGCCACAAATTCTTTAACTTTATTACGATGTTAAATACCATGAATAGGTTTGTGCCACCTGATCTGCCTGTGGTAGGAGGCATTGCCTGAGACCCTCCTTCCCCTCTCTGCACTCCTAGATGCTCTGACCTGAAGACACTCCAGCCCCCAATCCAGCTCTGAACAAGGGAGTGGGGTCAGGACCCTCCTCCCCACGGGAGCTGCGCCTCACTCCTCTCTCTCCCAGCAGCCCATCCTGGCTGAAGGGGCCATGGAGGCTCGTCTGAGTGCAGGCTGAAGGCACACACGGGAGGCCAGTGTGAGCCCACACGCTAGGGCTCGGCCACGGCCAGCCACAGTCCTCAGGTCCCAGAAGCCATCGGGTCCCAAGGCCTCTCACTGAACCTGCCCTGTCTGTGGTTTCTGACAGAAGGGATGATTCTCACCTTAATAAAGTTAGACTGAGTGTCACTGAATAATTTATCTGCACACATTGCATTTCAGAAAGTTGCTGCCTCTCTTGCTGATGCTACACTTTCCTGGATGAACCAGGAATCCAGTGGAAGAACCAGAAGAGAGAGGGCCAGGGTACCTAAAAAGGGGACATAAGGCTACCTATGAAAGCTCCCACTGATGACACAAAGGGAGAAGGACAAGGACCATGAACCGACACATTCCACAGGTGGCCACAGAAAACTAAGAGTCCCAAACCCAGGGCATCACCTCCCCGTGCAAAGAAGCGAGTCCTGGAAAGCAGAGGAAACAGACAAACGGCCCCTGAGCTTTAGTACCACAACCAGCTCTCTCCATGAGCAGCCCCATGAGAGCCCGGAGAAGTGGTGTGTCAAGGTGCACTGGAGCCTGAGGGAGCAGTTCAGTTCCAGGGACTGCCGCCCTGCCCTGCATGTGTCAGGGACAAGAGCACACAGGAGGCCGGTGGCCCCAAAATGTGCTGCCACACGGGGAGACAGAAATAAGAGAGGGAAGAAAGGGAGGGCCCCAAAGCTTACCAAGAGCAGCCACTGTCTGCCGGATGTCCGAGGGGAGAACGAGCTAGGAGCCAAAGGAAAGGCTCTTGATCTGGATCAGAAACCCTTAGGGGTTAGCGTTCAGCTCCACCACTTACCAGCCACAGAGCCTGGGACAGATCGTCACGTCTTCACCTTCTGTCTGTCAAACGGTGACAACAGTCTCTACCTCCACCAGTTATGGTGAGAAAAACATGAGCTGGCACAGCCCAACTCTTGGAGGATATGAGAGAATGCAAAGGCAGAGATTAAGATTATCCACAGGGATCTTGAAAGAGACAAAGAAAAAGGTCTGTCCATGCCTCCAATGGACATATGGTCCCATGTCAAGAAAGTAAGAGAATGAGTTTGAAAGAAGCCAGACTCGAGAGACAAACAAAGAGAACTGACAGCCACAGCCCTGTGCCACAGTCCCGCAGACAGCGCACTGGCTCCTGGATCCTTCAAACGCCCCCAAGCAACCCCACACATCCCCCCTACATAAGGGTCAGGTAAGTCAGTAATGAGACACAGCCCCCACCTCCCAACAGAGCAATGCCCACACACGCAGGCTAGAGACAGATACGTGACAATCACAGCATCTGTTGCCACAGATTGCTTTTCTACATTTTATCTCACTTAATCTTTGCTAAGGCGTGGAAGGCAGGTATTCACATGCCTGCTGTGCAGGAAAAAAACTGGGGCTCAGAGCAATGAAGCAGCGAGCCTGCTGGCCATCTGCTGTCAGGCGTCCAACGCCATTCTCCCGGCTCACAGAGGGCAGAAGTGAGGTGGACCCAGGTATGTCTATCCCCAAAGCCAACACTTAAAATTACGCTAGACTGCCTGCTCTTGGAGGTCTCAGAGGTTTTCTTCTCAGGGGAAATTTCCATAAAACCAAGAACAATGGAGCAAAGCACAGATGAGAATAATGTCCCCCAAAGATGTCCACGTCCTAATGTTTGGAAGCTATAAATGTGTTAGGTCACATGGCAAGGGGGAATCAAGGTTGCTTGTGAGCTGACCTTGACATAGGCCAGTTGTCCTGGTTTCTCCAGGTAGACCCAATGTAATCATAAGGATCTTTGAAAGTAGAAGAGGGAGGCAGGAGAGAAGATCAGAGACAGAGAGGGGGCAGAGAGGTGCCATACTGCTGGCTCCTATGACGGAGAAGGAGGCCAAGAGCCGAGGAGCATGGGCGCATCTAGCAGCTGGAGGAGGCCAAGAAACAGATTCTGCCCTGGAGCCTCCAGAAGGGACCGGCCCTGCTGACGCCATGGTCGTAGCCCAGTGAGGCCTGTGTCACACGTCTCACAGGCAGAACTGTAATGCAAGAAATGTGTGCTCTTGCACGCCACTACACTTGCAGTGACTGGTTATGGAGGCAATAGGATGGGGGCAAGTGGGGGGAAACCAGTCACACGAGAGTCCCTAAGCTGGGAGGGACCTGGGGTCACTATCTGCTGCCACAGGGAGAGGACCGACCAAAAGGGAGCCTGGATAAGCCTGAGGATCAGCGCTGTCCCTCTGGGATCAGAGGACAAGCCAACCTCCCTGAAAAGGCTGAATCTGACCCTTTTCCAAAGAACACCGTTCATCTGCCCTAGGTCAGCAGCAGCTGTCTGTAAAAATGACGCGGCCTCCCAGGTTGCTGATTAGATATTACAACAAGGAGACCCACTCGCCCCAGTAGAGGGCCTGAATAATTCATAGCAGACTTATTTGAATGAAGCAGAAGGCAAGGAGCTGAACTGGGTCGGGCTGGCCTGGCCTGCATGAGCGATTCAGCTACTAGGTCATTTTAAAACTAAAGGGATGAGCTGTTGAAAGGATTAATTACTGGCTTCTCAACTCTCCTGAAGCACAGTGGCTAAAAATCATTGTAAATCGATGTCTATTAAACTGCCTCTGAACATTCCAGCCCTTCAGGAAAGGAAACTTTAAAGGGGGGTTGGGGGACTTTCTGAAAAGTCTAATGGGTTGGATAAAGGGTTGCATAGCCCAGAAAATGTGCTCTCCTCCTGTTGACAGAACACCCTAGCAGCTACTGGAAGCAATGAACCGGTGCTATCAAGACCTCAGAAGCAAATTAAGCCAACACCTGGAGCCCTGGAGCACATTCCAGGAAGGAACAGAATGAATCACTTGAAAGTCAGATACACTGAATACAGAAACACCTCAGGCCCCTGGAGCTCATTTCCAGAATGACCTATTCTCCATTTTTAGGCTGCCATAGGCAGGCGAGTCACTGGAGTCAAATCTGCCACCAGGAGGAACCAGACAAAAGCTCAATAGAAGGCCAGGTCAAGCCAACCCTACTCTGGGCTTCAGGCCCCACGGGCTCCTGGCCAACAGGAGGACAGTCCATCTTCCTTTACCCTAACATCTTGATAGGCTGCCTGAGGTGCCATAACCATGGACTGTCCCTTTACAGATGGCTCAGAGATGGCAAGTGGATGTCAACACGTGTATGGTGGCCATCAGAAACCAGCGCTGTGTGTTAGTGAGGTCTCCAGGCTGCATCCAGCCCGCTGGAAAACCACATCAAGATTAATGACGCTGCCCTGGGCAGTGATGGACCACGCGTGTTTGCCCTCCCTGAATCCAGTTCAGCTGCCACTTTAAGGGGAAGAAAACTGAGTCTTAGCGAGGCAAAAGCACTCTGCCCACAGTCACAGAGAAATCAAGTGTCAATGCTGTGGTGAGTCACACCCGGCCTTTGTTCTGGCCTCCATGTAATACATGGCAGCAGTGGGCAGCATCTAAGGGAGCCCCCAGTAATCTCCGCTCTGGGGTCCGTGCCCCTGTGAGATCCCCTCGCCTTGGTGTGAGCTGGACCCCATGGCTCACTTCTAAGACACAGATTGCAGCAAAGTGACAGGATGTCACTTGGACATCAGATTCCAAAGAGACTTGGGTTCGGTCTTGCTCAGCCTCCCTTCCTCTCTTGCCCACCTGCTCTGATGAAGAAAGCTGCCATGGGAACCACTGGCCAACAGGGAGGGAGGAACTCAGCCCTGCAACAGCACCACGAGGAAGTCTGGGATGGGCCACGCCTCACTAGAGTCTTCAGAGGAGGCTGCAGCACCAGCTGACCCCTGGGTGCAGCCCCTGAGAGACCTTGAGGTAGAGGCATCCAATTAAGCTGTCCCAGATCCTGACCCAAAGAATATTTGGGTGCAATATATTGGTACAATAACAAATATTTGTTACTTTTTGCCACTGAGTTTTGAGGTAATTTGTTACACGGCAATAGATAACTAGCATAGTGATCGATAAGTATTTTTTGCATGGGTAAATGAGTTCACTTATTTACAGGGGCTCTGAGCTTGGCCTCCTGTGCAACTTTTGACTCTCTTGACAACCACCTCATAATTAGTGCTCTTCTCTGCTGGATGTTCTGACACGTCCTCCCTTCATTCTCTCTGCTCTCTCCTGTCTGAAACTTGCTCATCCCAAGGACTGCTGAATTGTTTCTGGTAGTTGAGGATGACACGACGCCATCATTCTGCACAACTACAAAAACAGGAGTGGAATACAGCTGGGCTGTGTGTTCAGGGCCCGGGCCATCTGGGGCTGCTCCTTTGAATGGATTCCTGGTGAGACAATCCCAGGAAATTCACCAATAACACTGTGTCCTAAGTGCTCAGCGTGAGTCACTCATGTGCCCCTCACAACAATGGGTGCCATTGTAATCCCCGTTACACAGATGAGGAAACTGAGGCACAGAGGGTAGGTGACTGGCTGCTAATAAGTGGTAGGAATGGGAGTGAAATGTCGAGTCTGCCTCATGATCACGCTGCTCTCCAGCATGAATTCTCCTTGGCAGCAGGGCTTCTCGACCCCAGCACTCTGACGTTAGGGGCCAGATGACTCTCCAAGGGGAAGGGCTGCCCTGTGCACTGCAGGATGTTCACCAGCATCAATGGCCACTAGAGGGCAGAAGCATGTCCCCTCCCACTGTGACCGCCAAAAAGCATCTCCAGACAAGTCATGTGTCCTGGAGGTGTTGGGGGGCACGTGCAGAACGAAGTCAGGACAATCCCAGTGGCCCATCAGGATGACCTTGCAAACGGCTCCTCCCATAGCCCTCTGTGCTGTGCTAGTGCAGAGGGGCAGACAGGCTTTTAAATCAGAAAGCCAGGGTCTGGAGCCCAGCGTGCGGAGGCCCTCTAGCCCCCTGCTAGCCATTCAGGCTGGTCCTGCCTAGAGAGCAGCTCTCCAGCATCGAGAGCAGCTGTGCCTCCACACTCGGCCTCAGCAAGGCCCTGAAAACCAAACACACATGAAGACCAAACACATGTGAAGACCGAACACACATGAAGACCTCCAGCCCATCCCTCTCCTCCCAACGTGGCTTTCGTCCCATCATTGTGCAGTCTGTGGCCTCTGGTGCCCCCAGATCATCTATGCCAAAGCCACCAATTAATCTGCTTTCCCTGTGGTTTCAGGATGAGAAAAGTGCAAGTGTCGTCCCTCCTGTCCCTCATCAGGGACCACCATCCTCCCACTGAAGGTCATGGTTTTCTGATTGAAATGCACCCTTTCCCATGCTGCTGTGCTGTTTCTCCCAATGAAATCAATTGATCTTGGCCCTATTTTGCATTCCTCCTACATCCTCTGTGTGTGAGGATGTGCATGTGTGTGCTCTCCTGTGTGCGCTGTCTGGGAATTCCTCCCAGGTTATCTCAGATATGCGAGACTCGTCTCTCCAATTGGATTAGGGGCCATGTTTCCTGCTGCCCTTATAACCGAACAGTGCCTGCTACAAATCCATGCACACAGCGGGCACTCAATAAAGGCTTGTTGACAATGGCTAGACATTATGGAATTGCATTTCGACGCCACCTCTCCTCACCCTACCTGCCACAGGACATCCCTGATGAGACAGGTTGTCCCTGGTGGTTTCCACACCACCTCCCCTGAGGCAACACTTCAGTCTTTGCATCAGTGATAGGACCTTACTCTCCAAGTTAACAAGATCACGATCCCACACTAGAGAGAACCCTGGTGCCTCCCTTAGTCACAACCAGAGTCAAGATATTAAGCCATCTGCCTATTGGAAGCCATTTTCCATGCCAATTAGGGATAATTTTAGGAAAGCAGGTTCATGAGACGCAGCATCAGATGCTCCCCTCTGAGATGAAGGCTCACCGTAGGATCAACTTCTTCCGAGCAAAAACGTCGCCACAAAATTATAATGAAGACTTGGTGATGCAGAGAAAACTGTTCCACTGGGTTATAAATACTCCCAAGGGCCCCACTACTCGGGGTGGTTAAAAAATTATTTTAAAGCACTAAGATACTGAAGTTGAAAAAAGCACTCAAATGGAATCAGAATGATCTGGGCTCTAGTCCCAGCTTCTGAGGCTAATTAGCTGAGCGAACTTAGGGCAGGTAACATAATCTCTAAGACTCAGTTTCCTCAACTGTGAGCTGAGGGAAGTGCCTGGACAGGAGAAAAAGGGGCTGCTTGACGTGTGGCTCTCTCTCCCCCTCCTCCCGGTCCTCCTCCTCCTGCTGCTGCTCCTCCTCCTCCTGCTCCTCCTGCTCCTCCTCCTCTCTCTTTTTATGCCTCAGTATCCAATACCTTGCCCACTGTGCAGGGCTCTTATGAGGATAGAGACCCCAGATTTGAAGGAGCTTTGCAGTCATCAACAGCCTGTGAGGTACTAGGAAACCTCAGTACTGGTCTATGGATCACTGCTCTAAGCAGTTTTACAAATTAATATAAATCAGATCTAAAAGAAATCAGATAGCTAGAAAAAAAATGCAAATAAAAATGGATTCTACTATTAACCCTTGGCTGATAGCATTAATAGATAGGAAAACACAGCCGGGTCTCCTAAAACTCCTTGGGAAAGCCCAAATTTATTGTAAAGTTGACTTTGAGGCACATGTATTCACTATTCTTATACCAGGACGTACATCTTCATCACATTGGTTTGGGCTGGTATTAAATTCTGCTGTAGTTCCTCAATAAACAAAAAAGAGCTCAAAGCCATAGCCAGAAGCTCACTGGAAAAGGCCCTGATCTGCCCTCCTGCAGGCCAGCCTCACCATGCTCACCTCAGTGCCCACGGGGAACTGGGGAGGATGTCATGCAGAAACCCTCAGCAGACTCATGGAATTTCCCTAACTAGCGTCAATGTTACTTCTGTGAATTCAGACACTTGGTCAGATGATGAAGCCCTAACTTTCTGGCAGGGGGGTAAACTCACAAAGCGATGACCTTAACTTAGTAAATTAATTCCAAAGCACAATTGTTTTCAATCTTCATTTAAAATCAGCCTTCGTTAATCTAGATTTAATGACATAGCAAATGGAAATTCCCTTAATAAAATAAGTTATGAATATTTATCACCCCATTTTACCTGAAAATTGAATAATTCATCAATTAACTTTACTATTAATTACTTAATGCAAAATTAATAAACTGCACAACTCTTACGTATCCTTGCAGGCCCGCTGGCATTGGGCAAGGAAATTAAGCACCAGAGAAATGGCATAACTATAATTCCAGATGTGCGCCGATGGGAAGTAGGGATGGAATTTCTTTACAAGAAGAACAAACCACTTTCTCAGAAAGTGAAGGGAGGGTTTGTTTCTCACCTTCTGTACCACAGCCAAAAAAGAACTCAAAGTTTGGCAATTACTTCAAGAGAAGATTTCCCCCATTGCTCTCTCTGCCATCCATCACCATCCACGTCGTCATCAGTGTTTTTCTCACGTGGAGATGGGCCCGCGATGTGAAGCTCTCTCACAGCCTGCATAGCCCTTCCCTCCAGAGACCACATCGTCCCGAGGGGCCTCAGTCACAACCCCGTCAGAAGAGGAGGGACTGAGTAGCAGAAGCGAGAGAGCGGGATGAGCACAGAATGTAAGGAGACAGAGGAACGGGTGGGGTGTGACACCTGCCAAATGCTAAGCAAGTGACATTCTAGGAGGACCAGAGCTGCGAGCTACTGAACGCCCAATTCCTCCAGGGCCGCCCGGCTCACTGAGTGTCCTCTGACTCTCTGGGTAGGTCAGCTCTACTGTGTCTTCTGAGGGAGAGCAGCTAACAGGACATGCGTACCTTCAGACAGTGCCTCAGGCTTCCCATCACTGAAACGGGTGACGGCAGCGGCACGTCAGCGCGCCCTCCTGCTTTCTCTGGACTTCCATTCTTGTCTATCTGGTCCAGAGCAACTGAGAAAAGCCTGTTCATCCTATTCCGCTTGCTTAATTGCCCTGCCCAAAACCCTCCACTGGGAGTCCCAGCTGCACCCGGCATTATCCCTGAATCCTAAGCCTGTTCCACCCAGCCCCCACTCCCCTCCGCCTCGCCAGCTTCTCCAGCTCCACCGTTCAGGCTCTCCTTGGCTTCACCATCTGCAGCTGCAGGCCTGGCTGTCTAGTCTCACACTCCCCAAATGCCTTCCTACCTCGGACCTGCAGTTTACCACAGCACGGTCAGGCATCGGGTACTTTCCTCCATAACATACCCATTCTTCCCACCCTCAACATACACGCTCACACACATGCCCACACTCTCACACACCCATGCTCATACGGTCTCACACACTCTCTCTCTCTCTCTCTCACACACACACACACACACGTACTCACGTGCATTCGTGCACACACATGTGCTTGTGTGTGCACACGTGTGCTTGTGTTTGCACACTAATGCATACACATGCATGCATTTTTGCACTCACACACAGGCACACTAACATGCACATTCATGCACTCATCTATGCTCATACACACTCATGCACATGCACACTCAAACACATGTACACACACATTCAACCTTCGGGTCTCTGCCCAAAGCTCAGCCTCTAAGGAAGGCAGCCTGACCATCACGGCCCCTACTGCCCACACCCACCTGTGGCGCAGCCTCTGATGGCACTTGACCCTGTGGCACTCCTCAAAATCGCTGTTATTATATAGTACCTGTCTCATTCTCTACCACATCCCCAAAGCCTAGCGTGGCACCTGGCACGCCCTGAGCAATTAAAAAGTATTCACTAAACAGATGACTGGAAGCAGGCCAACAACAACATGAGGTGACCATTTGGTATCATCTGTCCAGAAGTAAAGGTCTCACAAGTAACCCCTGGAGAAGACCACACCCCTTCCCCAAACAGAGCGCCGTCCAACCAGGTCAGGGGGACAGCATGTTCCAGAGTTGGTGGGCCGAGTTGATTCTCAGGAGCTCAGGACCCTGGATGTCGCAGGTCTGTGCCTGTGGAAACACATGGAACTGGCACATTTCACAGGGCGGGCTGTGCTCCTGGGGACACACCTGGCCTGCTTTCGCTCCCCCGTCACTGCGCATGAGGTTTGTTCTCTCCCGAATTTCATTACTTTCCCCTGAACCCTGGCATTGGTGTGATTGTATGTGTTCGGGCACCAGCTGCCCTTGTACATACAATCCATTTCTGCTGCAGTCAGAAGGTCCTGGGTCTCAAGAGTTGCCAACAAGAAGAAAAACCTTGTCCTGAACTCCTGCTGACTTCATCAGGGCAGCAATGGGAATCACACAGCGGCCAGCCTAGAGGGGCTTAGCAAATACCCTACCCTCGATATAGCCAGGACCCGCCCCCACCCACGGCTGCCCAGCCTGGACCTGGGCTCCCTCTGCCCCCCCCCCAGTCACCTCTAACTAAACAGTTCAATCAACGGTGAGTTCCCTTCCAGGTGAGGTCAGGGCAGCCAACACAGAACTGATTTCCCCTTTCAGGAGAAATTTTCCTCTACCCAAAATGTTTCAATGTTCCATCTTATTAAGTCATTTAATAAAAAGAAGGAAATTATTCCCAGAAATGTTTTCCTTACAAAAGAAAACCACAACTGAAGACAATGTATCATGTGTACACGTATCTGCATGTGTTGTCTGCACATGTACACATGTATAGTATGTTGTGTTGCACATGTGTGGCATATGCCCTTATGCGTGCATGTGTATTGTGCATCTGTACATGCATTTCTATGCATGTCTGTGCATGCCTGAGTCTATCAGGGCATGTGTGTTGTATATGCATGTATGTATACACGCTTGTGTCTATATTGCCTGTGTGTGTGTGTGTAAGTGTGTGCATGTGTGTTGCATGTGTGTATATGCACTTGCACCTGCCTGTGCATATGTGTATGTGTCTATGTGTCTATATGTGTGTGCTCTGTATTTGTGTGTTTTGAATTTTTTTTCAAACCCCCTAATGAAGGACTGTGGAGAACCTAAGAATAGCATAGACAGTCATACCTCCTGGCCAGGCTGAGTGCAGCCCAGAATACCCAGTGGACTTGGCAATGACTCATTGCACAGAAAATTATGAATTGTACAAAGGGTCTGCCTCGAGAACATGGCTCCCCACTTTCCATGCTGCTGGGCACTCGGGCAGCTGCCTTCCCTGTAGCCAGTAACAATTAATTAGATCAGCATTGATTCAGAGAAAATACTACAGATGCCAGTCCAGCCCATTACAGAAATAACAGTCCTAATTTTCTAAACCCAGGATAGGGGAGTGAGGATACTACGAATAAACTCACAGACAACAGAAACAAAACAAGCCCACAACCCATGAATGCTGACAGGCAGGCTATGCAAATGCCTATCGATCTGTGTGAGCTCAGTGCCAGCAAGCCATTTCATTCTCAGTAATCGTCGCCCCTGCCAGGCTGTGCTTAGAGACACCAGCAGACATCACCCTGGGTGAGCAGTCTCTAATCAGAGTACCTCTGCACCCCACCTTGCATCACAGGTGCCCTGATCAGAAGCACACGGCCACATAGGACTTTTGTACCATCCAACGGAGACACCTTCACACCACTGACATAAAGAGCACAGAGGTGCCATTGTCAGGTGGCATACACGGCACACCGGATAGCCCTGGCAACCCCCGGGACCCTGAAACTCTGCCCAGGGATAGGCCAAGTTGCTGGGCCAACATCGCAAGAGGCTCTGAACCAAGGGCAGTGCACTGAAGCAGGTGGGGAAGCAGATGCATGGGCTGCGCTGTCAGCTGGGCTGCAGGCCTCTAGGGCTGTACCCTCACACACAGGGAGCATGCGCATCTCAGCAGCAAGGTTTCCTGGGCCCTGAGCAGCGGTGCATTTAGAAACCTCAAAACTGCATTATGAGGCATTTCTCCCAAAAAAAGAGGAAGAAAGAGAAAAAAGCAAGCAAGTAAAACGGAAGTCAGACTGAGAGTGAGCATAAGAGGGAGAGAGGATGAGAAAGCGAGAGCTAGTGCAGCAGCAGGGCCAGGCAACGTGGAGGACTGAGCATCGCACCTCTGATCCAGTGACAGTTAAGGGATGAAAGCAGGTCTAAGCCCACAGGGACAGAGAAGAGGGAACAAAGATGAGCATGGGTCAAAGGTGTGGACACATCCTAGAGAGTTGGGAAGCAGACGTAGCCAAGTGGAAGAAGCTCAAACCCACGTGCCCAGAGGGGACAGCAGGAAAAAGCCAATTCATCTGCAGAACCCCAGAAAGACTCAGATGCCAAAGAAGGCAGAGGTGAGGGACAGGGTGGGAGGCAAGAGAGGGCTGCAGGCCTGTGTGGTGAACACCAGACACTCCCTGCCCTACATGGACCTGAGCAAACAGACGACCGCCTGGCCTCTGTCCCCACTGGAGACATGTTTATCCTCTGGGGAGAAAGCCCAAAAGACTCCGGACCTGTAGACCACAGAGGAGAGGCAAGAAACACTTGTGCATGCCAAGTGTGAAGTAATTTCTGGGGAAATTCCAAGCCTCTCTCCTGCCTGGTTCCCCGACCCCTGGCAGCTAAGCCAGCCCAAGCCACCAGGCAGCGTGGTGACGGATCCCTCTCTGCAGAACCTGAGTGGCATCTAGAGATGTCAGAATTGCCCAACGCTGGCTACTCCGTTAACAAGCACTTCCATCATAAGGAAAACGAAGCAGAGAGCAGAATGGGAGGACTAAAGCTTCACTGAGCATATGAGGAAGTCACAAGATAATATCTAAAATGGAAAAATCAAGTAATAGCAGAATAAACACACAGAGAAATCTGGGGTAAATATCAGAACTAAAAGAACTGAAAGTGGCCACTCCTGGGAAACAGGATTGAGCTGCAGGGCAGAGGAATGCTGTTTTTTCTTATGAGCCTTTACGACCATTTAACTTATTAAACTATGTGCATGGCTATTTTAAATATAATTTAAAGTAACAAAAGAAAGTAGAGGCAGGAGCAGGCAGCTGTCGAACCCAGGAAGACACAAGACACAAACACCCTCTCCCCTCCATCATCCCCCTCCCACAAGGACGCCCAGGGCACGATGAAGGCTGGCACGGCTGGAGGTGCCATTTCAACCGGTGGCTGAGTACAGCTGAGGACACACAAACCCGGGTATGCGTGACAAAGTCCCCTTGCCCACCCAGGTGCCGGCTGCACGGCCCACGCCTCAGCCCCTCCTGTGCACGGTGGGGACTTGGGGAGGTGGCCTCTGCCAGCTCTGGCTGCTTTGCCTCCTCTGCAGTCTGCAATTCCGGATAATGACCTAGAATCTGGGACAGACCCACTTCTGCAAGGAGACTAGGGATTTCCCCACCACTGTGGAGACACCAGATGCTCTCAGGATCCAGGTCACAGCTAATTCCCGCTTCATCCAGAAACCAAGGGACCTCTGCAGAACAAGCCTTGGGGTGGGGAGGGTCCCAGGCAGGCTGGGGCTCCTCCTGAGTCCTGAGTCAGCAGACCCACTCATGAACTCCCCTCACACTACACTGGCTCTTTGCTTAATGGTGATAGTTAGGACTTCGTCAAGGATTTGCTCAATACATTAGGCAAATGCTGAACTGGATGTAACATGACACATCATTATGTTAATTTGAGAGCAGTTCCCCAATTCAGCATAATGCAAAGGTCACACATTGAGATGATTGCTGACCTAGTTTATTTTTCTTTTGTGGTTCCGAAGAACAGAGTCCCTGAAACGATCTAGGTGTAAGGCTGCCCTTCCAAACTGTCCTCAACAGCACCCTCCTCGCCCGCCTCCACACACACCAAACCAATTCTCAGTCCCCACCTCTGCCCACCTGTGCCAACAGGGCACAGAAAGACCTACAAAAGCAGTTCTGGGAATCTTTTTTCTAAGTGTTATAAAATATACATAACATAAAATTTTCCATTTCAGCCATTTTCAAGTATTCAGTTCAGTGGCACTAGGTACAGTCACACTGTAGTGCAGCCATCCCCACCATCATCCCCAGATCTGCTCATCTTCCCAAACTGAAACTCTGCCCCCATTACACACTCACTCCCATGTTCCCCTTCGCCGCCCCTGGCACTCTGCATTCTGCTTTGTCTCCAAGAACTCCCAGCCCCTCCCATCTGTGCCAGCAGGCGGTACTGTCCTGCTGCCGGCTCGCTTCACAGAGCACCACGTCCTCAGAGTTCACCCACGTTGTGGCATGTGTCAGAATCCCTTCCCTTTTAGTTTGGGGAATGTTTTACTCATTCAGATGGGATCTCTATAAGACTTATGCAATTCTATTCTGACCCTTCGAGCAGCCTCCCCAGGAATAAGGGCTTCCTTAGAAAAGTGTTGTAACTTTCCCAAGGAGCAGATGCCCCAGAGGTGGCCAACGGGTCACCCCCACATGCCACTTACAGAGGGACTAGCCAAAACAACACCACTGCATAGGAATCAGCCCAGAGCTCGATCAGGTTGGCTTCTAGGTGAGCCCTCTGCCCACACATGGGCACCACTGCCCCGATCCTCTCTGCTGGTCTGTGCTGCTGCCACCTGCCACTTGGCCAGGAGTCTGCACAGCACCCCATGCTCCCCCCATCAAAGCTCCTGTCCCTCTGTACACAGCCATTCAGAAGCAAAAGAGACAGCAGGACGCAGGGCACGGGAGCTGGCCATCTCATTGGGAAGGCAAGACTTACACACCAGCACAGCTACACTGTCAAATGATGGAAGACAAGGTGAATGTGGAGGGTTCCTTAGGAGTGGGCATGTTTGTGGAGGGTGCCCAGGAAGAGGGGGATCTGAGGGACAGGCAGACTAGGCTGGACAGACGCATTTGAGTGGAGGTCAATGGTCAAGTGAAGGCCAAAGTACGGGACACAGAAGGTGTGTGTGGGAGGCGGCAAGCACTCCCTAACTGGAGCAGGCACTTTGAGGGGGGCCACAGAAGAGCACTGAGAAAGGGAGGCCCAGGCGGAAGAGCGACCTTCACTTCAACACCAGAGTACAGATTTGACCTCACAAGACATCTGCGAGGCTTATGCGTGGAACAATGTTGGGGTGAGGACATCCAGCCAGGAGAGAGAAGCACAATGGGGAGCTGTTCTGATGCTCAGCCTGATGTGAAGGGTAAGGGCCAAGCCTGGGGGACACAGGAGTAAGGATGTGAATTCATCTGGACACTGGCAGAGCTAGTGACTAATTCCACTCAGGGGACAAAAGAAAGAGAGGCCAAGAAGGAGTACAAGTGTGAGTTGGGAGTCTTTAAAATGAGGTGGCTCTTCCAAGAAGTGGGGAAGTCAGCAGTGGCCCTGGGTGGGAGTGAGGGCTTCCCTTCCTTCTTAGGAAGAGGAAAGATGACATATTTGATAATATGACAGCAGGCACCCAGGAGAGGGACTCAGACTTGGGAAATGGTCCACAGAGTGAACCATCACACCCTGGCATTCTTGGAACTCTGTGATGGGGTCACAGTAAGAAAAAGCAGAGGAAATACTACGCAGCAGAAAGAAAGAGCTCCTACCCTTCATATCAGCGTAGATGGAACTGGAGAGCATTATGCTAGTGAGTAAGTGAAATAAGCCAGGCGGCAAAAGACAAATCCCATATGATCTCACCTATAAGTGGAACCTAATCAACAAAAGAAACAAATGAGCAAAATAGAACCAGAGGCATGGAAACAAGGAACAGACTGACGGGGACCAGAGGGGTGGGGAGAGGGGGATAACAGGGAAAGAAGGGGAAGGGCCTAGTTAAAGAACGAGTATAAATGAGCCATGGACATGGACAACAGGGTGGGGATTGACGGTGGGAGCTAGGGAGATGTTGTGGGGCAGGGGAGAGCGATGGGGGAAAATGGGGACAACTGTAATAGATCAACAATAAAAAAAGAAAAGAAAGAGCAGAGGATCCAGGTCTTGGTGTCCCCTGGGGGGAGTAGGTCCAGAACTGAGGGAGGGACTCTCGAGAGCTGAGGGCAGGAGGGTGGGGGTCTCTCAATGTCAGCTGGACCTTCTTGAAGTTCAGGTCTTACTTTTCTTCTCTTTACTTCCAGACCTTCCCTCTACTTGACTGTTTTACTGCGGCTTATTAGCCAAAAAGCATTTAGTGTTCATTATAGGAAAGTTCTATTACTAGACCTTTAGTGCTTCAGTGTTAAGGTGCTATCCATATACATCTAATTAATTAATTAAATAATTAAGAGCATTTTCTAGCCTCCTTCCACCTGGTCACACAGGATTCCTGGAAAGGAAGTACTTTCAGCTCCATCGTGAGCCTGCCTAGCCCCAGCTTCTGGGGAAGGTTGCTCATTTCCCAGGGGAGGAGAAATAAATCACTGGGGCGGCTAAATTCTGCAGCCCCCTGTGGGACTCCGCTTGCCCCTGCACTCCACCATGCAGGGGACAGTGCCTTTCTCCCATGCTGCCTGCCACTTCAGGGCCAAATCCAGTTCAGGATGCAGCACAGGAACACACCTGGCTGATGCACCTGAGCCACGCTCACTGACTAAGGGAGGCTCCACCTGGTGCCCGGTCTCCCCGGGGGTTCGGAAGTCATGGACCTGGGAGGTGGAGAGGCAGAGAGGCTCACCTCCAATCCCCACACCCACCGAGAGCAGCAGAGGTGTAGCATAAAAGCCAAGACTGTGTGGGCTTTATCCTGGCCTCAAATTCCAGTTCTGACACTTGCTATGCAACCCAGACAAACCCTGTGCCTTCTCTGAGTCTCAGTACCTGGCAGAGCTTTGAAAAAATTTCAAAGTACAGCACTGGGGATAGACAAGCTGCGCACATGTACACGGTGGAATACTACTTAGCCATAAAAAAGGAAACCTTACCTTTTGTAACAGCATGAATGGACCTGGACAGCATTATGCTAAGTGAAACAAGCCAGCCAGAGAAAGACAAATACTGTGTGATTTCATTTATATGTGGAATGTAATAAACAAAATAAACAAACAAACGAAATAGAAGGAGACTCATAGATACAGAGAACAGATGGACAGCTGTCGGGGGTGGGGTGAGGCGTTGGGGACTAGCTGAAAAGGGTGAAGAGATTAAGCAAAAAAAAAAAAAGAAAAAAAAGAAAACCTCATAGACACAGACAACAGTTTGGTGATGACCAGAGGGAAAGGGGGTGAGGAGAGGTAGAAGAGGGTAAAGATGGGATAAATGGTGACAGAAAGAGACTTGACTTGGGGTGGTGAACGCATAACACAACATACAGATGATGTGTTATAGAATTCTACACCTGAAATCTACATATTAACCAATGCCACCGCAATAAGTTAAAATTTTTTTTTAATTTTCTCTTAGAATCTAATAATAGAAAATATTTTGAACAGGAAAAATAAAAAAGCACAGCGCCAGCCCACAGAGTGCTTGCTCCAGAGCCCAAAGCTAGTCCATTAGCCAGTCCTGGGGGGAGAAACTCAGGACAGAAATAAAACCGAGTAAAGCAGGTCTGTCCCTTCCCAACACGCAGAGAGCCACGCTTCCTGCCTCCCTCTCCTTCCCCTCGCACGCACAGGGCGGAGGTGGTGTATGTCCTGAGCACCCACCATGCGTCCAGCCTACAGGGGGCGTGGGAGACACACCACCCACAAGAAAGACCAAAATCCCTCTCCTCGTGCCAGTTCTGCTCTGGGGAAGAGGAGGTCGGGTGATGAATAGAGGAATTAAACAGACAAATAGGTGGAATGCGTGGTGTCAGATGGCGATAAGCACTCAAGAGAAACATAAAACAAGAGGGAGGGGGTTCTGGTGGGGGCGGGGGGCGATTTTAAATTGTGTGTTCAGGGAAGGCCTCACAGGGAACATGACCCCGTGAATCAGGCCAGAAGGAGGAGCTGGAAGATCATTCTAGACAGAGGGAGGAAGCTCTGGATCCCAAGACTGGAAATCCACCTCGTGGGGTGGGGAGCATGGAGCTCCCCAGGGTCTCCAAATGGTATTATTACAGTGCTGAGCACACAGCAAGTGCCACATGAAGACGTCCTGAAGGGTGATTTTTCAAACTGCCATTTCCAGAAGGTCCCAGTTGCTGATGCTACAATACGGGCTGTTTGAACATTCAGCACTCTGCCCTGTCTCAGTGCCACGGCTGCCCCACAGCCCCCAACCCCAGGAGCCCCCGTGTAGCACACTTCATTATCGAACAGGTGAGCAGGGCTCCCGGGGCCTTCTCTATAATTAGGGCAGAATTGGAGCAAGGGCTATATTTGTAACCCCCGGCCGTCACCCAGCCACGGAGACAAGGGGTAGGTGCCGGCGCAGCTCCTATACCAACATCTATATGTGGGGTGATTACAACAATTAATTTAATAGGGATTCCTCCACACAAACAATGTATCATTTTATTAGGAAACTCTATAAATGTCAGTGGTGCAATTCATTTTTATTAATTTTCTAAAATGAAATTAGCAGTGGCGGCAGCAAACAGAAGTTGTATTGCCTTCTCATTCAGCAGAGTATTGGTGCCATTAATTCCTTAATACCAGGAGGCCAGTTTGTATGAACTCAGCAGTTAACTGCACCAATTAATTTCAATCGTAGAGATGGGCGGAGGGATCCAAACCCGACTCAACAACTAATTTAGGAAGGTCCTTGAACAACCGCAGCAACTTTTCCTCCTCCTGGGACAAGCAGCTTCCGAGTGTAAACGGAGTAGATGTGATACTGGAGGCAACACTCCACCTCCAGCCCCTGCATCCAGGAGGAAGCCGCCCTTCCCAAACCTGGAGAGATTCTGGCGCACGCTTTCTGAGGCCGAGGCCTACAGCGGGCCCAGGAAGGGCCCTTCGCTGACAAGAGGAACTGTGACGCCCCTGCAGCAGCGCAGACCCTCCCAGCATGCAAAGCAAGGTCACAAATATTGTATTGTTCAGTCCTCATAATGGCCCAATGAGGACAGGGTCAGTATCGGCTCCACTCCACACATGAAGAAGAAAAAGTGGGGCTTTTAAAAGGGCTGAAGTGACTTCTTAACACCACAAAGCTGCTCAGTGACAGCCAGGTTCAGACTCAGATGTATCAACATCTGACATCCACACTCCTTCTCTTTGTCACACCCCCCCTTATGCCTCAGGACAGGAAGTCTCTTGGCTCTAACTATACTCCAAAAAGTCAAGTGAGTCAGGCATGACGGTGAGTGGCATTCACTGCTCATCTGGAACCCAAATTCCAAAGGCTGAAACAGGAGGCAGAACCTTCCCGCCCCGACAGGTCCAACTGGCCGTCAGACAGTGGCTGCAGAAGAGTTCCTGTCGGCACGTCTGAAACCAGCTGGCTGGCTGGACTCGGCCCGGAGGTCCCCCCTTCTGGCTAAACAGAAGTTCTTCCCTCCCACTTAGACTCCAGGAGCGTCTCGCCAAGGAGTGAAGGGCACACGGCAGGGCTGGAGGCTGCTTGCGAGGAGAGCTGCTGTCAGGAGTCAGGGAACAGTGGAGAGGCAGAAACCAGACAGGCCTCCTTCTCTCCCAAGAAGTTGGGGCAGTGGTTCTCAAAGCAAGGTCCCAGGTGGGCCACACCCCTCATCACCTGGGATCTTGTTAGAAACGTCAGACAGTCAGGCCCCAACCAGACCTACTGAATGAAATGCCAGGGCTGAGCTCCGCATGCTCCCCGCTCGAGTCTGGGAATAACCACCGTGGAAGGAAATGCCCCCAGAAGAGAAGCAAGATGAATGGGCCAGGCTCCCCACAGTCTGGGATACGGCTGTGCTCACCGAATAGTAAACTGTGTCACCCTTCACTCTCCACCCAGCCCCCACCCCACAGCCTAAGGAGGAATGTCCCTCCCGGCCCCATTCTTACTGGGCTTGGCCAGTGGGCTTGTGAGCAGATGTGACACAGACGCCACATGCAGCAGGGCTTTCCACTGTGCCTGCATGGGTTGCCTGGGGCTTCTAAGCCTCTGCCATCCTCCAGGAGGACCAGATGTCCCAGACAGTGAACAAAAAGATGTGTCAAGTGCTCCTGAACCCACCCCAAAGCCATAGCCAGCCCAAAGACCTGTGAGAAAGACATGAAGGTCTATTGTTATAAGCCACAAAGTTTGGAGATGGCTTCTTACATTGCATTATCACAGCAAAAGCTGACTGTTACAAACCACCTGATTTTACAGCAAGGGAAAGCATGGCCCAGAAGGCTGAGAAGAGGAGGGCACACTGTGGCATTCAGGAAAAGCTGCTCAGAGCCAACCTCTACCCCCACCCCCACACCACCAGGAGATGTGGACCCCGGGAAACAATCTCCCTTTCCTCAATGTCCTCTGACCTCTCTGCAGAAATGGCTGCCCCATCTGAAGGATGTTAACCACTAAAAACCTAAGTCTGATGGAGTCATCTTTTAAAGTGCCTTCTAGAATGAGTTGACATTCTAGGGGACAAGACCCTCTTCCCTCCATGGCTCAGAAAGGATGAATGGGTCAAGCTGATGGCCATGGGGACAGAGGACAAATGCCACCCCTTTCCTAGTTAACAAACCTGGAAAATATGGCGCTTCTTCCCAAAGTGGGTCAGACTGGGCATTCTACCTCTTCAGTTCAGCACACAGCCCAGTGCTCCTGTAAGCCTCGCTCTTGAAACTAATAAACACCTGGCCCTGTCACCACTGACAGAAAAGCTATGTCAATTGGAAGAGAGGAGCCACATGTTTCTGAAGCTCTAGAATGTAGCCTACCAGCACATAAAAAGCTGAGAGCTGGAGAGGAGAGGAGAAACTGCCTTTAAAATGAACCCTAAATCTTGATTTCACCATTCTGCACAAAATAATATCACCAGCACTGGCAGAACACAAGTTGCGGTGTCTTCACTGATTCCCTCTCCTCCCAGTGGGGAGGGCGGGAGAAGCTCAGTGCTTGTGGCCGTGGGCAGGTTCAAGGACGCTGACTACACAGTGAACTGCAGACTTAGCCACCGCTTCCGATTTGGGAGCTCTTCTCCCCACCATCAAGAATAACGTGACTTTCAGTTTGTAAAACGCATTGAGATGAAAGCAGGCAGTTTAGGTCGTTGCCCTTTTAAAAAAGTAAGTTTCTAGAAAATACTGGTGGCAGGTGGGCATGCTCCCAAAAAGCAACACCCCCTGACATTCCTGCCCACCAGGGCTGTCAGAGAACCCGGCAGAGGGCTCAAGCGTGAAGCCGCCAGGTTCAAAGTCCCGACCCAGGTACCAGCAGCTATGTGGTTTTCAATCCACCACCTGCAGTCACCACCATGGTCTCAGGTCATCCAGTGAGGCCTCAGTGTTACGAGCTATCCAACAAAACGTGGCATTTTCAGCTTGCCCATGAATTGACGGGCCCAATCAGGTAATCAATGAAAATCAACCCATTCACTGTACATATCTGAAAAACTGCAAGAGCTGGGGCATTTACCTTGTCTTAGGGGATGTGGTGAGCCATTCTTCGTGTTTCTCAAATGTTATCAAATAAGCTGCAATTTCCTGAAAGAGAAGAATAAAGAGATAATAACAACAATTAGCTCATGTTGGATCCAGAATGGTAAGAAAACTTCGTTGTTCCCCAGCTGCTTTCTCCCTTTGCGAGGCTGGAACCCATCTCTGCCAGGAAACACTCGACTTGACTGCGCTTCTATTTTGATTTTTGTAAGCCCTGTCCATTCAACCTGCCTCACAATAGTAATCAAAGCACTGGGTTTCAAAAGATGAGTCAGTGGCAAGGACAAAGATATTTATTTCTCCATGGGTGGAAAACATCAGACACCATTTCAGATTCTAAATGTCATTAATTTAAGGAGGGAAAAAACGCATGCTAACAATAGGTCTCCACTCGTGCAAGATTGTAATTGGAAAGTTCGGTCTGTCTTCCTCTGAAGCTGGACTAATCTTTTATCATTGTCACAGGAGACAGTGCATTCTCTCAGCTTGATTCCCAACCCCCTGAGCCAAATCACACAAAGATTAAAATGAACCAATAAAGCCATATCCCAGAGAGAGAGTCAGAGAGAGACAGAGAGAGAGAGAGGGAGAAAGTTAACCTTTTGCACTACTGATAACTTAATCTACTGAGCTGAGCTCCAGAAAGAAGAGCAATGTCAGCAGAGTTTAAGGCAAAGATGGAGAAAATGTGGGCACCTGAAGGTAAATTAAATATTTATAAACACAACAACATCGCTGCAGATAGAATTACTGATTTATTAATAATTTCCATGAAAAGCTAGTGGGTGACATCAACATAAGTCACTGCTCCAGCTCAGAGGCATGATATGGCCCATTACTTCCAGCCCCAAACAGACCTGCTAACGTGAAATTGGCAGGGACTGTAAGTTAAATTAAGGTTGCGGCAGTACACATTTCCCTTGATCTTGGTGATGATACAACACGGAGCTGCTGCCCTTCACTATCGGGAGCATGCAGAGAAGAGGCCCCGGTCTGAACTCTTTCTGTAGCCACAGGTCCTGGGACAGCACTCCGCCCACAGGCTCATGGCCTTCCTCCATATCAGCCTCCCCTGGGCTTGGGCACAATGCAGTTGCCACCTGTGACCTCAGATGCTAAACTTGGCTTTGAAGAAAAAACAGAGATTACCACCAAAATCAGGTAAGCAAAGCAGGTTAAAGTGGAAAATGCCAGCCCAGCCACGCCGTGAAGTCCACAGGCCCCGATGGAGATCAGTGTGTGATGTGATTGTGGAAACCAGCTGCTCCCACGAGGTAGCCAGTGACCAGTAACATGGAGCCCTGGCCACCTCAGTCTGGAAGCAGAACCTGTGGCAAACACAGGCTTGCCTCACTGAATGGGTTTCTATCCTTGGTTACAGCTAAAGAGGCTAATCAACTAGCACACTGTTTCCTCACATACCTGGGCCTTTCATATTCTACTTCCTCTCCTTAGAAAATGCTTTCCCTAAGGTCTCATGAGAGAGAGGCATCAGATGGGTTGCCTGCCCATCCCGTGTGCTCCCATGGTGCCTGGCGCCCTTCACGAGTGCAAAGGATGGATCACTGTGCATCCTAATTGCTTGTTTACTTGGGTAGCATTCCCCACTGGCCCATGAGCTCCTCGAGGGCAAAAAATATGTCATCACTGATGTATCCCGAGACCTAACAGTGTCCTGATACATGTTTGTCCAGCAGATGGATTGGATGGCTGGGTGGGCAGATGGATGGGAGGAGGGAGGAGAAGAGCAGGCATTATAGGGATAAATGTGCATATGTAAGTGAGTGAGGGTCTGTGTGCATGTATTCTGAATGTGTTGTATGTTTGTATATGTTTATCACTGAAGACAGTTGAAGCAAGAGTTTAAATGCAGCAAAACTGCTTTTCCTGGTGTACTCTGGCCAGTGACTTCACTGAGTGACTGTAGGGAGGTGACATGCTACCACAGTGAAGCACATGTGATCCAGAAGCAAACAGACTGGCACTGGCTGCCAGCTCTGCCACCTTTTAGCTGCCAGATCCTGAGCTCATGACTCAACCTGTTTAGACCTCAGTTTGTTATGAAACTGAGCTATGAAACACTTGGGCAGTTCCAAGGAGTGATGATTCTTAATACACATACTACATCCAGCAATGCCCGCAACCATATCTACTATTATTGTTATTATAAGGTCTACACGGTGTGAGCCACCTGTCCAGAAGCCGGTGATGAGGTAGCAGGTACCAATGGTCCATCAGAAGTTGCCAGTGCAGCTGGACTTACTTTCATTGATCCCCGCCCTCTACCCTCTACCCCCCGTGCCCACAATGAATGGTAATGTCACAATGGCTGGTCTGAGTTAGCTGCAGTAACCCTTCCATTTGTCTACGGTGCCCACTAGGTTTCACAAAGCACTGAGGGCAGACAGTGGCTGGAGCCAGGAAGTGGCTAACTAAAGCCCGTGTGTGTATCAGTCCACCTATCTGAATTTTAGGAGGCTTGGTATCTGAGAAATTGTCTGTGCCAACTGGAACCCCTTGGATCCATGTCCTTGCCCAGGATCACGCTGAGAGCTAAGGGACCCCCTGACCTAGAGGATGAGGACACAGTGCATCCAAGCTACCTCCAGATTTATCACAGTGCCCCAATGACCCAGACACCCAAATACCTTCACAAACACCCCTCAGCCAACCCTCACCCCAACCCAGCAGAATCCTCCCACTCCAAATGCCCTTCACAGAAAAAACCTTCCTGAACCACTTAATGCATTCCAGGTTTATTCTGCAAGTGTTTACTGAGCACCTACTATATGCTAGTCAGTAAACAAGACCACTATGCAGGCTGCCCTGAAAGAGCTCATGGTCGAGCAGCCTGGAGAGAAGCCACTATACCTGTTCAAGGTTAGCACTCTGGCAGGGCCAGCCATACAGTCCAGAGCCAGAGCCTGTGACCAGAGCCAGCAGGTCATCAGAGTCTACTGAGCTGCTGTGAAAGTAAGCAGAGGCCGCAGGAAGTCACATTGACTTAGGAACTACCTTTGAGCACTCCCTCCCACCCCCAGACCACAATGATACCCCCACAGAGAGCCCCCTTGGTAGACCACCCAGCCCACTTCCAAGCAGCCTTTCTGAGCTAAGGAAACACAATGCCTTGAGCCAGGCTCCACACTGTCCTGCTCAGGTTGGCTAGGCCCTGGTGCTGACCTCTGCCACCAGGGAATGTCACCACACTGCTGCCTGGCTCCCTACTGGCCTGGGCATGTCTCAGTCACGGGTCTACTCCTAGACCCATGCTTCCCAGTCTTCCCAGCCAATTTCCTTCACCCTCATCTCGGGTCACCTCGTCATCAGGTGGGCAGACCACGGGCTGAACCCTGACTTCCCAAAGCTCAGGAGTGGGTTGGGAGAGAGATATGAGCATGCCAAAGAACCACACAGAATATTTAGATGCTGAACAGTGTGGAGTCAAGTAAGAACCATCCAAATTCAGAGCAGGAAGGTAAGAAGAGTACCCTGGGCTGAGAAGAGGGATGACCACGGGATGAAGGACATCACTGCCTGTGTCATCACCACCACCTCAATGGCTGACACTGGTAGAGGGGTGCCTAAGGCCGATTGTTGCTCTAGGAGCCTGTGGAGGATAACCTCACATTGTAATCCTCATCAAAAAGTATGAAATAGGAATCATGCCCATTGAACAGGTGAGGCCCAAGGTCACAGGGCTAGTCTCTATAGAACAAGGACCCCAATGCATGCAGAGTGGTTCCAGGGCCCACACTCTCCACTGCTGCTCTGAATTTCCTAAAGGATAGCCATGACGTGTTCAAACAGAGACAAGAAAAACTGCAGGTGGAAGACCATGCTTTCCCCAAATGGCTGACAGCCTCTTGCTCCCCACGGACCTAGAGTAACATCACCACCCCACCTCCCTTCAGGGGACCAGGAGGAACCAGACAGAGCTGCCATGAGCAGAAGCCTCTCCTTCGAGCAGGATCAAACCTATTTCTACCCCCAAACCCTTGTATGATTCATCTCCTTCAGGCAGAGGGAAATTCCTTCCATCCATGAAACCTTTGCTTAAGACAGACAAAATAACAGACCAGAAGGGAGGGCTGTATGACAGGAAAAGAGGTTTGGAAAACAAGAATCGCAGCTCCTTCCTGGGTGGCCTCCCTCTCTCCCCAAAGCACCCCCAGCCTAGGGCTCCAAAGAAGGTGGGTGGAAACACAAGTCTGATCTATCTCCTTTTTACAGCACAGGAAATCGAGGCAAAGAGAGCAGAAGGGACTGGCCCAAGGCCAGCGTGGTTGTGGCTGACCCCAGGGCCCCTGGTGCCCAGTATGTGCATGATTTTCCCACTTGCTGCCTCTTGAACCCAAGTCTGGCCCAGAAAATCCACAGAATACTCCAACAGGATGAGAGTGTGCCCCAAGAAGTGAAAACAGAGACAAACAAAAATGTGCACATGGATGTTCTAGCAAGTCTTGTCACAACAGCCGAAGCGTGCAAGCAGCCCAAGTGTCCATCGGCAGATGGGTAGGTAAACAGAGTATGGTGGGTTCTTATAACAGAATGTTGTTCATCCACAAAAAGGAATAAAGTCATCATACATGCTACATGGATGAACCTTGAAAACATGCTGCTGGGTGAAAGAAGCCAGACACAAGGACCACATACCATGCGACTACATTTCTACGGCACGTCCAGAACAGGCGAGTCCACAGAGACAAAGGAGAGGAGTGGCTGCCAGAGGTCGGAGGGAGAGGCGTGGGGAGTGATGCTAATAAGGATGTGTTTCCTTTGGGGTGATGAAATGGCAGGAGCTAGACAGAACTGAAGGTCACACAACATTGTGAATGTTCTAAATGCCACTAGTGGCAAATTTCGTGTGTAACTAATTGCAATAAAAAGGAAGAAGGGAGTGTGGCCAGCCTGCGAGGTGGGGCTCCAAGACGAAGAGCATGCCAGCCCTCCCTGCCTACAAAGAGGGACCCTGGACTTGCAGACTTCGCCCAGCTCCCTGGGTCCCAGAGCATCTCTCCCTTCCTGGATCCCAAGCCCTGCGTCAATGCTGAGGAGAATAACTGGACTGTCAAGATGAAGGAATTCACTGCACGTTCCAAAGCAAAGACTGTCCAGCTTGCGGATTTTAAATGTTTAGTTTGTCCTTTGGATGCTCAACTAGAAAAACCGCCGCCAAGCCCTGATGTCTGTGTGTGGCAGGGGAACAAACTGGAGGAGGCTCCCAGGCCCCTTTGATCTGCTTGGTCCCAGGGAAGCAAGTGGGCCCCTCCCCAAGACACTGACAAGCCCCAGCACGAAGGGCAGAAAGGGCAGGACCCAGGGGCAGCACAGCTCTGCCTGTGGCATTCGTGCCTCATCACACGCCGTATCATCACGCATCGCCACCACCCACAGGCATGCCAATCACCCACCAGATGGGGCTGGGCCTGTCTGCCCCAGGCTGATGCGTTTGGATGGAGGACTGCAAAGCCCATCTGGGGTGAGCCAGCAGTGGGCAGGCAAGGTTCAGGAGACCCACGCGGAGGCTGCCCCAGCGACTAGCAGGTGAGAATGCATTGTTGTGCCACCCTGGCTTCTCGTGGCCTTTTCCACCTCAGCCCCCATACACTGATTCTGCCAACATAACCCGTCCAGCCCTGTTCACAGACCATCTCCTCCAGGGAGTCTTCCCTGATGCCTTACTCCACAGTGACCTCCAGCTTCTAGAACCTCCTTGGCAGTGGTTACAACACTCCTGGACCCTTAGCTTTGTGTCACTAGGATTTGTGTGCATGGTTGGTGCCCTCCTAGATTCTCAGTATCCAGGGAGGCTCTGGGTCTCAGTTCCCACATCCCGAAGAGCCCCAGTGAGATCCTGTGTGCAGAGATGACCGTTGACACAGATGAGGGCTGAACGAAAGCACACAACGTTCTCTTCTAATGGATGCAAACAGACAGAACCTGTTTCTGAGGCAATTCTTGCTGCAGTTAAGGCTGGAACCCTACACAAAGAGGTGAGCACCCCCATTCAGAAGGCAGCCCCCAGCCAGGCCCACAGCACCAGAGCAGCACTGTCCCCTAGAAACGTGATGTGAGCCACAAGCGCCAACCACGGAGTGATTTTACCACCACCAAAAGCTACGTTTAAAAAAATTAAGTAAAAAGAAGCAGGAGAAATTAATATTTAAAATATATTTACTAATATACTTTCTACTTTAAAACAATGTATCCAAAATATGATTTCACTAACTAAAAAAAGGGCCACAAGCCATTTTGCACTCCCCTCCACACCACGTTTTCAAACTCTGCCATGTGTTTTCCATGTACGACCCACCTCAGTTCAGAGCAGCCGCATTGCAGGTGCTCCACAGACACACGCAGGCGCCATGCGGGGCAGGTGGCTCTGGATGTAAATAACAGAGGAACCTCCGGAACCAGTGTGCCACGTGCAGCCAAGCCCTGTGCATGCCCATGGCTGGCACAGGGCCCTGGTAAGAAGGCAGGTGTGTGGCAGCAAAGGCTGCCTGGGATGCAGAGCTCCTGTCCCACTGGTCCACGTCAGAGTGTAGAGCAGTGCCCTGGCCCTGGTGTGGGCAAGCCTGTGTTTCTCCAGGAAGGGTGTGGGCTTCTCAGAGGGATGGAACACCCCTCCATCTCTCAGCCCAAGCTGCTGTCACGTTCATTCCCTCTCCAGAAGAAGAGACCCCCTGCAGACACCCCACAGAAACACCCACCCAACCCTGGAGAAGTTCCTGGCACAATTTCCCGTACAACCGCCCTCAGACAAAGGACAGGAGTCCCTTTCCTTCCATCGTCCTCAATCGGCTCTCCTGGTGCGGCCCATCCTCACCCCGTCTTCAAGGCATGGGTCCAACTTCAGGGAGAGGAGGGCCAGTCTCCAGGGGCCCACAGTCCTTCTTGGGACAAACTAAACAAAACAACAAGCTATGTTTTGTTTTTTATTCCCCTGAGTCCAAGTAGTAAAAATATTTGTGGGCTACATAATCTCAGATACTTTGCTCCCAAAATTGGATCTTTCAACCAAGGGATAATTTTGTAAAGTTTGCTTTTTATGAGAGTTCTGCACAAGGGTTTTATCTGTAGGGACGAAAGCTGGGTGGGAAAAAAAGCCAGGACTCTCCTAGCAGCTGGACCCCACATCTGCTAGAGCCACAAAATGCAATTATATTACTCCCAAACGAGAAGTAAAAATATCTTGTTTCCAATACTCTTGGTTTTAAAACTCATACATAATGTCCTCTGGGTATTTCTAAGGTGCCAGATCTCCAGTTATGTACTTTATTAGGGATGTGTGAATGTCATATTAATGACTTCTAACCAACATGTTTACAGTGGAAGCAAGTTTTCCCAGAACCCACCACTCACTGCACTTGACAAAAAATAATTGGCCTTGATTTAAGTGAGCGAGTAACCATTCCGTACCCAGCTGCCAGCAGCCCCTCTCACCTGCTTTCTCCCCGACCCACGCATAAAGCTGATGGGTCTTCTCCTCTGAGATAAATACTCCAACCCTGGGTCCAGCAGTGCAAAGTCCCCTCTACATGTCCCTGTTCCCACCCATTGACATACTTCTGAGCACCTAACAGACCAAGACAACACCCTCTCTCTACAAGATGTTCTGGGTCCCCACCCACAGGTCCAAACCAATGCCCAAATCGTGCCTTCCAAATAATCAGCTATTGTTCTAAACAACTAGCACACAGAATAACAGTTTATACATCTTTGCTAGGGGTAGCAGAGCTCTACTCTGATCCACGTGTCTGGAGAACTTCCTACAAAATACTAGGTAGCAATTCAGGATAAACTCCTAACAGCCCGGACATGTAACATAAAGCCTGGCCCAGCGGCTGTCTGTTCTTCAGACACAGTAAAGCACTCTCACGACCAACACACTGCCAATTGGAGCAGAAACAATGAGCCATCATAAGAACAAAATTTGGAGTAAAATTCAGGTGAGAGGCAATCCAGTTAGTCTTTCATTCATTTCATTACTCACTCATTCATTCAATCATTCAATGAATTACTGAGCATCTACTATATGCCAAGCTCTGCGTGAAACCCTAATAATACAAAGAGGTGTGAGTGATGGTCCTGGGGAACACAGCTGAGAAGGCAGACAAGATCCAGGGCTAGTGTGTCAACTGCAAAACAGACAATGGGCGCTAAATTAGCAGCACGAGTGATGTGCTCGTGCCGAGAAGACAAGCAAAGGTTGCAGCAAGGAGCTAACATTTCAACTCGGTCTTGAGGACTGAGTAGGAGGTTGCCAAACTGACACACGTTCAGGGCATCGGGGAAAGGAAACAGCATTGCAAAAGCAGGAACATGGGAAAAGCAAATATGTATGGGGAGCTTTGAGTCACATGAAGCAGCTGGAGTCTGCTGGGCAGAGCTGAAAAGGGTAGGGACTAAAATGCGAGGGGAGTGGAGCCTGAGCCACAGGAGCCTGTAAAGCTCTGAAGCACAGGGGAGACACTAAAGCACTGTGCTGAGGGCCCATGGTGGAGAGGAGACCACGATGGGACACTGTGATTACAGCCCAGGAAAGAGACTATGAGACCTGGACTGTGACAATGAAAATGAAGAGAGTAGAACAAAGCTGAATTTTTTTTCAAAAGTGAAATAAATGGGGCTTGCAAGACAATTGGCTGCAGAAACTGAGGGATAGTGAGGCAGTGAGAACACCTCCAAAGCAAAGGAAGCCCAGGGCCAATCTGCCCAAAGATGCGTTGGCTGGGTGCATACAGTACCTGTCCCCATTCAGTTTATCTGTCAATATGTAAAGATTGGGAGGCTGAAATTCCCAGCTTCTCCTGCAAAACAAGATCTGGCACCTCTGGGCCCACATCCCTGCAGAGCACACACTGGCTGGAGCTGTGGAGCGGCTGCCCCTTTGGGTGGCACATGCTCCCAGGTGGCCACCTTCCCCACCTGGCTGGCTGGCTTCACTCACCTTACCTGGTTGGACAGTGCAGGCACATGACTCTATGGCTCCTACTCTGACGTTTCCAGATTGGAAACTGAGTTCATTGCAAGACCCTAACGATCCAGGTTATCCAGAAATACACCCATTTAGAGCAACAGGCGGAGCAGAGAGACATGTAACCAGAGCCCTCTCTGTCCCTTCATAAAACGACATTTGCTTATTGAGCTGTTCTCAGGACTGCCCAACTTGTATTTCAAAAGTGTGCCAGTTGCCCATTTACTATCTTTTCATGCTAATCTCACCCTTCTGTGTTCTGCTTTGTGACCCGGAAGCTGGGCCCTGTAAACATTTCTCCTGTCCCACTCAGCAGAATGGGAAGCCTCATCAACAGAGCAACGAAGTGACCCTGCAAGGTGACAGTGGCAAGTGGACACCTCCCTCCTGGTTTCCACCCTCTATTGTCACCATCGTCATCATTATTTACAGCAGGTGCCCAAGGGCCATGGAGATGAGCTCCATGATCCTCAGGGTGCACTCCCTGCAGCCCACCCTCAAGCAACACTGAGCCCCTGCTGCGGACCCACTGCTCCTGTGCCCTGTGGCAGCCAGCGCCCTGAGGTGGTCTGAATTCCAGCCTATGGGGTGCAAGGACTATTCTATTCCTTAGTTTATTGGTTGTCTACTCTTCTTCAACCTAGAAGAGTAGCGTTCTTAGAAATTTCTTTCACTCCTATTAGTGGTCAACCACCTTTTACTAGTTAACAATTTCTCATGCTAAATTTTCTCTGTTCAAACATCCAACATGGTTTCTGTGACCTGTCTGGACCCTGACTGATACAAGGATTGTCCACAGCCCTGAGGGTACTTAACATCCTAGAATACATGCTAAAAAGTACAGGGGATGGAAAGACCAGGAGAAGAACAGGTGTCAAGGGAAATATCCGAATGACACCAGGGAGGAGTCCCCAGCAAGTCTCCTCTGTGCCAGCCGGCCACACAGTAGTGTGAAAGGCGGTGGGAAAGTGTGCATCCTGCACTTTAATCTGTGAGAAGAAATAACCCGCCTCTTTGGGGAGATAAAAAGCATTTCTTGTGGAGTAATAATAAAAAGTTACTCCATCTCCTTCAGCTGCATGACATAGGGCAAGGAATTGCCCTTTCCTCCCCTGAAATAGGGAGCAACACATGTGTCACATGAGGTAACGTGTGCAGACTCCTGGCCCATAGAGGTCACTGAGTTAAAACCTCTTTTAATCAGCTCCACTGGGGTACAATTTGCATACAGTAAAATGCAACTCACTTCAAATGCACAGCTCGATGAACATGAACAAACCCACTCTGTCTCTACTGCACATCAAGACGGGACGTTCCCAGCAGCACGAAAAGTGCCTTCCCAGCCCTGTGCAGCCAGTCAGCCTCCAGGGATCTGCCTCTGTCGCTGAGGACTAGTGTGGCCTGTTCTAGAATTTCACACAAAGGAAATCATACAGTGTGTACTCCCTTGGGGTCTGCTTCATTCATTCAAAGTCAAGTTTCAGAGATGGACCCGTGCTGCCATGTGAATCACTAGCAACCCATTCCTTCCCACTGCAGAGAATAATTCACTAGATGGGAATGTCATAATTGGTTCACCTGTTCAAATCTTGAGTAACGTCTGTGTTGTTTCCAGTTGGGGGGCTGTTACAAATAAACTACAATTAACATTCATTTACACATCTTTGTGTGGACATACATTTTCATTTTTCTTTGGTGGAAATTTAGGCATGGAACGTCTTGGTCATGTGTTCAGTATGTGTTTGACTTTATATGAAACTGCCAAAGTGTTTTCCAAAGTGGCTGCGCAGTTTTATAGCTCTGTCCAGAATGTGTATGAATTAAAGTTGCTCCACTTTGCCAACGTTACTCGACCTTTGCCAACACTTGGCGCTGCTGGTTTTTTCAATTTTAGCCATTTTAATGGGTGTGTAGTTAACTCATGAAGTTTACATTTGCTTTCCCTTAATGACTGAAAATATTTAACATTTTCCATGTGCTTATTGACCATTATATATCCTCTTTTGTGAAATCTGTTTTAATTGTTGCCTAATTTTTAATTAGGCTCTTTGTATTGTTATTGTTGAGTTATAGTAGTTCTTTTTGTATTTTGGATATGAGTCTTTCATCAGGTTTGAGCATCATTTTCTTCCAGCCTCTGGCTTACTGTTTCATTTTCTTCAAGTCATATTTCAAAGAGCAGAAGTTTCTCATTTTGCTTAAGTCCAATTTATCATTTTTTCTCTTCCTACCCAATTTAAGAAATCTCTGTCTACTCCAAGTTCTGTGCTTTTTATTCGGGATGTTTAGACTGTTTGTATTTAGTGTAATTACTGATGGGGTCAAGTTTGAACTGACCATCACGCCATTTGTTCCATTTATTCTTTGTCCCCGTTTTTTCTTTTTCTTTTCTTTTCTTTTCTTTTGCCTTCAGCTGGAATAACTGATTTATTTTTAGTGTTCCATTTTAACTCCACTGTTGGCTTAGCAGGTTTGCCTCTGTTTTATTTGTGATTGCTCTAGAATTTACATTAGAATTCCTTAACCTAAAAGAATGTACCTTCAAATAATATCATACCACTTCATGCATATCATTAGGGTGGAAGGGGTACTTTCCCTTCGCCCCCTCCATCATTCCTACTATTGCTTGCTGTCATGTATTCCACTTCTAGATATGTTATACACCCCGATGCAGTGATGTAAGTGATTAATTGCCTCTGAAGCAAATTAAAAATGAAGGCGATATATTTGCCTGCATATCTACCATTCTCAGCACCCCTTGCAGTTTGGTACAGCTTCAGGTTTCCCCTGGGGCCACTCTTCTTCACATGAAACTTCCTCTAACATTTCCTGCAGTGCAGGTCCCCAGGCCACCTCTGCTCTAATGTATCACCGAGTAGAGTCCTTTGCGAGTGGGCCTGAATCACTGAAAGAGGGCAGAACAGGCTCTCAACACGTGCACATGTGTTGATTTGTGTGCCTGTCTGGTTAATGGAAAACATCTTTCTCCACTTTAGTTTTTTTAAGGCAATTTCACTGCATATGGAATTCAAGGCTGACTGGTTTTTTTATTCTCCGCACTTAAGACCTTTCATTCCATTGTCTTCTGGCTTGCATGACTTCCATGAGAAATCTGCAAAAATTCTTATCGTTGTTATCTGCAATGAGTCCCTCCCCCCCTGCCTGATTTTAAGGTTTTCTCTTAATCACTGATTTGATGTAATTTGATTACGGTGTGCCTTGCTGCGGTTTTCTTTGTATTTATCTTGCTTGGGGTGTGTTGAGCTTCTGGAATCACTGGATTTACAGTTCTCGTCACATTTGGAACACTGTCAGCCATTTTTTCTCTAACTACAGAGTGTCAGGCTTTGCTCGGGTATCTGTGTTACTCGTGGATCAACCTGATCCTCTCAAGACATTTCTAATTTTGTAAAGGTGGGTCTAAGCCCCACTGCTTTCTCCATCTGTACTGAGTGTCCCATGTATTTGAGGGGGGCTCTCAGTCTGGCTGGTCAGTCTGAAGACCTCTCAGTCCTGTGTGAGCTCTGGGAATTCTTCCCCTGACAGCCCTTGGGTGCTTTTAGACCAACCTTGTGGAGGGTTACTTTACACTTCAGCAGCTTAGGAGCCAACAGAGCTCTCCAGGAGGCCCAGGCAGAGTTCTGGAACACTTTCTCTACAAGGACCTCTCTTCTCTGATCTTCTGCCTTCTGCATTCTGGCCATCTCAACCTCCCCAAACTCTGTGTCTGTCCCCCCAATCAGCAAGATGACTGTACTCAACGTGGGGTATACCCCCTGAAACCACAGGTCTGAAACGCCTCCAAGCAGAAACACAGAAGAGTGATTTCAGGACCCACAGTCTCCTCTCGGGAACTGCAGTCCTACCTTGACTAGTGTGTAACATCTGAAAATGTTTATTTCACCTGTTTTGTCCAGTTTTATAATCATTGATGACAAGAGGACAAATCTGGTTCCCGCTAATCTATCAGAACAGCAGCAAAAGTCTTGCCATGAATTTTTAGATTTCCATTTTATTCTTTGAGAGGTCCACAATCTTTGATAAAGGACGTAGCTAGCCTGAGGCAACAGGGTTAAAACTTTGCGGGTGCCCCTGCAGCCTCAGAGAGAGGCTACCACAAAGCCCATGGGGATCCAGATTTTCTCAAAAGAAGGTGGGCGGGGAGAAAGTGTCCAGGGACAACTGAACACCAGTTCTGCTTTAACACCACCTGCCCTTCACCTCCACCCCGGGTGGATAAAGATGTAGACTTGCTGATCTGACACATTTGGTTCAAGAGTCAGAAGAGCCTAGGCAAGCCCAGATTGCTGTTTAAGTCCTTCCAGGTTGTTATAAATCGAATATAAAACAGAAGCAGAGTTGCAAGCACTTGGCTTCCTTTTCAAGCTTGGCAGGATTTTATCTGCACAGAAAGTGTCACTGACAGCTATATACTGCCAACTCCCATTAAGAACCAGGGACAAGGGACAAGCTATATAAAAATACCCTGCACCCAACTGGTCTTTGTGTAGCCACCACCCTTTGAGGTAAATTCTGAATTCCTGGCTACATAAATCAGAAATTTATATGAGAGCGTGTGTGTGTGTGTATGTGTTCTCTTCCTAGCAATAAATAACCCCACCCACAATGCTAAAAATTGCCACCTCTGCTCTAATGTATCACTGAGTGGAGCCCTTTGCAAGGGGCCTTAATCACTGAAAGAGGTCAGTCAGAACAGGCTCTGAATGGAGCCAACAGGGCCCCGGTGCCTCCAGAGACCGCATACAGATGGGCAGTATGCCTTGCACCAGGCCTCTCCTGCCTCCAGCAAAAGCAGAGGCACCTGGCTCTGAATAACTAAATTTCCTTGCAGAACCAACCCCAACACTCGTCCTAACCCCTCCCCCCACCCCAAATATAACAAAACTAATAAAAACAGAAGCAAGCAATCTTAAAATTAACACATCCAAGATACAGCAGAAACCATTGATCAAAACCTCCTATCTTCCCTCACAGTCGACAGTCCTGGAACAAGCCTAAGACCCCATCATGGAATCCCATTATCTGCAAAGGAAACTCGTTCCAGAGGAGAGCCATGAACAGAGGGGTTCAGGAGGCTGGCAAGGGGGAGTCTCCTCAGCTCCCACAGAGGGGCTTCAGCACTCCAGCAGAGAGGGCCATGAGAACTGCAGCTGGGGGCAGCGCCTCCCACCAGTCACAACACTGAGAATGGAATTAAGGATGAGTACAGCAGGGAATGGAGGCTCAAGAGCCACTTGGCTCCATCTGTGCCAAAGTAGAACAGAAGCCAGTCTCACATCGGAAGAAAATAGAGTCAACAAATATCTTTCTGTAAATTCTAGAACTGCCTGAATTCGGAAAACACAGGGGTTGCAGCTAAAGTAGGCAGCAAGTAAGATTAATTAGCAAATGCCTCAAATCCTTAATTCACACTTCAAACAAACAAGTTAATTGTGTAGCTAACAGAGTGTGACTTGATTATAGGCCACTGGTGGCCATTAGTAGATGAAAGGTGTTTGGATTTCATAACCCGCCTTCATAGGAGAAGTTCAGCTTAGTCACCGCCTTCATCTGCCAACACCTGTGATCATGAATCCCATGTGGCAAGCAAGCACCCCAGCTTTGAGCTTTTGCAATCTAAGAGTAAATACAAGGAGAATTCATGAATTTTCTAGAGGTAATTGTTCCACCCTGCTTTGAAGAGCAGTTGAGTCTGTTCTCAGAAGACCTTAACATATGCGGGAGCACAGCCTTCCCAGCTAACACACAACTCAAAAGGCCCGCTGCCACACTGCTCTGCAGGAATCCCTTGGGGAAAGCAGAACAGGGCTGGGCTCCCACCCACAGGCATTGCCGCTCCACCATGCACAGGCCCTGTTCTTAAAGACACAAGCCTAGGTGCAGCCGAGGTCTTAATAAAAGGACAAACAGGAGATGCTTCAGAAAACAGTTGCGGAGAAGTCTATGCCAGTCTTCCCTTTGACCATGTGGATCCCACCCTCAGAGTCTCAGATGGCGTTAAAAGCAAAAAAGAGCTCTGCCTCTTTCTTCCATCTTGGTAACGTCAAGCAGGAAGGTGAACATGAGGAGCCCACGAGCATCACCTTGTGTCACCTGAAGAGCAGCATGGGCTGCAGGTCACAGACAGTCTACCAAATGCATCCTCCCGAGAGCCCTGTGATGTGATGGCGCACACAATATCCAAACTTTCATGAAAAGGGGGCCTGCTTTCCAAAGCATCCTCACAGGCAACAGCAATAGGACTGAACTGGTCTTTTTTTCTGGGGAGGTAAAAAAGGAGATTCCAATAAAGGAGACCCTCCCCATCAACATGAGGACAGCCTACAAAGTCGGTCCCAGGGGACCCACAGCCGGCCACACCCCCAAGGGAGCAGCCTCAAAGCAGCATTCTGATCCTCACTTGCGGAGCTCCCTCTGTTCCTGGCAGGTCTGGGTCAAGCATTAGGGGAACAAAAGCCATGGACAAGACCTGGGCCTTCTCAGGAAGGCCAGGCACCCAAGTTACAAACTGACATGAGACTCAAACACCACTGACATCCCACAGAGGCTGCAGGAGTCACGATGAGAAACCAACATGTGACCGTGGGGAACGGCAGGAACGGGGCCGCTGTCCTTGGTCCTGAACTCACTTTGTGTTGCAGAGTGGCTATTTCTTACCGCAGGTTACCAGTGAGTCCTGAAACCAATCTAGGGTGGATACCATTGTTTTTTTAATGGAATTGAACAGAATGGAGTGAAGTGGGAAATAACGCAGTGCACTACAGATAGTAATGTTTCTTGAAACTTCTGTTCAGATATTTCATCATAAGTACACACATCACACATACATTTGTGGGTCCCCTCATCCTTTGGCCCTCACACTCAATGAAAAGCTTTAACCCAGTGCCAAAGGGGTTAACTGTACACTAGAAATAATGACTGTTCCTATGTCAGAGTCAGTAATGAGGATTAAATGAATTAATTTATGTAAAGTACTTAAAACAGAGCCTGGCTGAACTAACACGGAAAATGGCAGACTCATAGACGGAGAGCAGGACAACAGCTAGTAGGGGTGGGGAGGTTAGGGGTTAGAGGGATTGAGCAAAAAGGAAAAAGGACTCATGGGTGTGGACAACAATGTGGTGATTGCTGGGGGAAGGGAGTGTAAGGGAACTAAAAGGTAATGTAAAAAAAATACAATAAAATTTTTTTAATAAAATAAAATAAAACAGAGCCTGGAACTCAGTAAATGCTATACAAGGGTTAACTACTATTAATATTTTATTTTGATATAAGTTTAGATGGCAAGGATTCCGTATTACACAACCATTTAAAAAAGCCGTAAGAATTGAATGCTTATCATACAACATTGAGGAGGAAAACCAAGAAACAAAGTAACAGTATATAATCTAAAATAGGTTTTAAACATGTAAACAGGATAACAATCTCAAATATGTAATTAAAGAGTTCCCAAAATTCTGGAAGAAAATTTACTAAAATGTTAACAGCAGTTGGATTTGGGTGTGAAGATTCAGATAAATTTCTCTTTCATACATTTTCTTCAACTTTCCATTTTCCCCTACAATTAGTGTGTTTTTATAATCAGAAAAGAAACACCTATACTTCAAAGACTCTGACTCAGAATCAAAGTGGCCTTCATCTTGAGATGTGCCATTCCGCAAAGCAGGCAATAGAGCCCAACCTGGGGATGGGGAAAGCAGTACATTGCGTTTGCATAGTCACCCAAACGAGCCACGCACTGTGCTGGGATATGGCATTTCTACTTTCTGATCTTTCTATGACACTCCATTACTGCTGAAATGGGAATTTTACCAAAACTTTTTATTTACTTCTGACCCTAGGAGGGCAGAGTAACAGTGATTACCTTAAACAACCCAGAGCCTGGACTCCCCGGCTCAGGGCCTCCTGCCCACACCTCAGCCACAAAGGGCCAGTCACAGTACTGGCAAATGCCAAGTACCGAGTTTCCAACAACATCTCATGGAATCTTCCCAATAACTCCATGACATAAGGATAGTCATTGTCCTAATTGATAAGATCAGAAAACTGAAAATTTTTAAATTAAGTAACTTTATCATTCCATGTTTAGGCACCCCTTCAGAGTAAACCTTCTTTAAAGAGTGCCTAGGCTTGCTTCCTCTCACTTCTCTTCTCTCGTCCTTCATTAAGCCCATTCCCATCAGGTCTTCCTCCCCCCCGACCCCACCACCGTTCATTCCATCAAAGACAGCTCTTGCTGTGGTCACCAATGCTTCCCCATTGCCAAAGCCAGTAATAAGACCCAGTCTTGACCTCACTCGCCCAATCAGCACAATCAGCATCGTCTAGTATCACTCCCTCCTTGCTGAAACACTATCTTCGCTCAGCCACCAAGACTCCCCCCCACTTCTGTCACTCACTCATGCCTCCTTGCCCTCCTCATCCTGCCCTCTCTAAGTGGTCTGCGCCAAGCTCAGCCCGGACCTCTTTATCTCCACTCGCTCCCGACATCTCACTGAGAACCACAGCTCTAAACATCATCTCTACACTGACTGCCCCCAAACTGGCATCTTCAAGCTGACTTCTCCCCTGAACCCCAGGTTCACCTATCTGACTGGATACTAAATAATTCCCCTGAATACCTGCCAGGCACCTGAAACTGCACGTCTCACACGTGAACACACACACAGACACAACCTCTATCTCAGCAGATGATGGCTCCCCTCACCCCCCAGGGGCTCTGGCCCAACATCTGAGAGTTGCTGCAGTCTCCTCTACTTCTCATACATCTCATATTCTATCCATGAGCAAATCCTGTCACTCTACCTTTAAACTATGTCCAAAACCCAACTCTGCTCCCACCTTCCTTGCTGTCCCCTTGCTCAAGCCACCAGCACCCTGACCTGGAGGACCTCATGGTTCTGTCTGCCTGCTCACACTCCTGCTCCCTCATCACCAGCCGGGGCGAGCCCTTCAGAAGTCTCCCACCTCACTCAAATCAAAGTGCAGCCATCCAACCCTGCGTGTTCCAGCTGCACCGCCTCCCTGAGCAGTCCCCTGCCACTCTGCTCCCGCCACGCTGCCTCCTGCTGCTCCCCAAGCAGTCCCGCGTGCTGCCGCCCAGGCCTTCCCACCTGCACTTCCCCATGCCCAGAAGGGACTCTTCTCCTAGAATCCCCCGAGTTCAATTTCTCACTTCCTCTGGGTCCAGCCCAAATGTCCCCTGATCAGTGAGGCCTTCCCTAATCACTGTACAAAAGCAGCAACACCCTCTTCTATCCCCTGCCCTCCGCACCCATGTTATTTTTCTCCATAGTGTACGCCCCCGCCTGACACTCAGCAGTCCACTAGACATTGTTTTTGGTGGTCCCTCTCTGGTCCTTACCGCAACCACCCCCACACTGGGAAACAGATTTTCTCCACTTTGATCACTGCTATATCTCCAGCCCCTAGTGCTTTACCAAGATTCAATAAATATTTATTGAATGAACAAAAATAGAAACAAAAAAACCCATTCAAGGCCACCTGGCTAATAAATTCTGGTGGCACGTTTCAGACCTAGACCTTCTGTCTCAGAGCCCACACCCCTCCCATTGACATTCTCTGCTTCTGGTTGACAAGACCTGTCTCCCGACGACCTTGCAGAGTCAGAAATATCCAACCAGCACGCAGCGGAGCGGTAGCTGGTGCGAACACCCACATAGCTAACGTGACCAAATATTTTAAAATAAGAGGTTTGCACTGGAAACTGAAGGCATCTGATCAGGATGCTAATATCAAGTATCATTCAACACAGCTTGGCTGAGTTCAGCGTGGAGGGAAGGTGGGCAGGTTGCTGATCTCCACTTTAAACGTCTGCACCCGCAGCCCCAGCGAGCACATGACCAGGATCTACCCTTGGTCTCAAGAAGGTTCAGGAGACACAACGCAGGTGCGCCAGCGCAGACCCGTCTTGACCACTGGAGAGCTGGCCCACACCCCACTTCTGCCCACAGAGCTCCTGGCCGCAGCCTCCCCCTTCACAGACGGTGGGGACAGCCACCTCCGTCCTCTCTCCTCTCTGTGGTCAAGACGCCCCAGGCAGCATGGAATGGACATCTTCACACATCAGGGCCCAAATCCATTGTTTTAATTGGTCTCGGGCATTTCCACTTTCAGAGCTTCCTTCACTTAGTTGGTTTAAAAAGTCATCTCTACTTGATCCAATAGGAGCCCAGAGAATAGATAAGATAGTAAGACTAATCTATAGCATTTGTGTTTAATGGTTAGATATTAATTGGCTTTTTAAGTGTGTAAATCGGTTCATTTTCAGTCTCTATAATCTGTTCATTCTCATTAATGAAGGAGCAATACTCATCAACAGCTCTGCTCTACGCATCACCTTGTAAAACTATAGTCCATTTATTTAAAAAAAATAAAATAGATTTATCACAATTTGAAATACAGAAAGTCATTAAAATAATAATTAAAAACACAACTACAAGCACAATAAAAGTTCCATGATAATAAACTACATTTTAATGTATATTAATTCCCCTAATGATTTACTCCATACATCTTCCAGGGTCAAATCAATGTCTGCACCAAAAAAAAAAAATTTCAATTAAATTCTATTCACTGTATCTTTCAAGTGAGTCTATTGTTTGCTCTTGTTTCCTATCAGGCCATTTGTCAGTTGTTCTAGCCCAAGATTACAAATAGAGGGGACGTGCCTCATCAAGGTCAGAAGAAACACGTGTCCAAACCCTACCCAATCCCACTTCCCCATCTCTTGTTCATTTGTCATGGGTGACCTTGTTGGAGGAGGGGACCAGACAGGGGAGGCACCATCCACTCAGGCTCCTGAGCAAGCGTGGGCCTGTGGGCCCTCACCGACACACTGGCCGGCACATGTGTGCCCCTGTAGAGCCAGCAGGGACCCACCGGGGGCAAGTCCGCCAAGAGCAAGTCAAGTTGCTTCTGCCAGAGGGGCAGACTGGTGCTCAGACAGCCCCTTTTTGAACTTGCTCTTGCTCAGAAACAGTCCTCCCTTTCTGCAGGGCCCCTCAGGGGTGCTCAGAGCCAGAAAAAGCACAGGTGCTCCCAGCCCTGTGCACTAAAGCAAGTTACTTACCAAGTCTTTACCTGGCCTCAGTGATCTTTCTAGAAATCAAAACACATGGAGATGTTTTCTCTCCTTGGAAAATATTGGCTGCTACTGACAATTTGATGAGCTGGAGGGATGGATGGTGGAAGCAACTGGGGCAGACTCTCCTCCCTGTCCCCTCCCTGACACCAACAGAGAACAGCACTGCCCAGCGACGCATCTTGAGCCAGCATCCTGGTCCAGGCCTGGGTCAGAGCTGACCACGCCCTGCTGTCACCACTAGGGGTCACTATGCATACCTTCAGGTCAGGGGTAAGGCCAGGCTCTCACAGGCATTTGTCTCCCAAAGCCCAGGGAGCTTCAGAATCTGGAAAGGGAGCAGGTAACCCCAGAGTGTCAGTCTGTAGCAAAGGGCAGCTGATAGTGACAGCACCACAGAATCACACCCACTGTTTAAGTGATGAAAAACAAGTTGCTGAATGAAAAATTATTTCCTTCAGGACCCAACATGAATTCATGACGAAACACAAATAAAGCAGAAGTGACTGTTAAGACCCATGCTCTTGCCCAAAAGTCTAGAAAGTCCAGGGCAACATATGCATCCCCTTTCTGGCCCCTTCCAGGCTGTGATGTCAGGGCCTGTGGAGCCTCCTCATCTGAGCTGGTCCCTCTCACCTGAGCTGCCCTGACTGTGGTTTCCCTGTTTGACGATGGAGGGAAGGAGAGCTACTGGCAGTCCCTGAAGCTTTCACACCAGGGAGCTGGTGGTTTCAAACCCTTCCAAACCCAGAGTCTTCCCTCCTCCAAAGAACAAAGGGCACGTCCTTCTGAGCCCCCTCTCCCTGGCCCAAGCCTGGAGTTGGGGTGGATGTGGCTGGGGAAAGAGGGGAAGGAGCAAAGCAGCAGAGGCTCTCATTAACCAAGACAGCCTCCTGCCGAGGCTGGCTTTAGAAGTCTTGGCTGCACAATGCTTTTTAAAAATATGGGTGCAATTTTGGCCTGTGGTTAATACTGTTTAATTTTATTCCGTGCTGTGTCATATTTTCCCAAGCTGGGCCAAGAGAGAATGAGTCTGGAGTCTCAGCTCCAGATCTGGCTGGCCCAGCAAATCCACCTGGGTGGGCCAGTGCCCCAAACCAGAGCCGTATCAGAATACTGCTGCCCTGGCTCCCCCTGCCTACCCTGGGAAGGGTCCCAGAACAACCCCCTGACACGAGATCTAGCCTGTCGGCTGACCCACGATCCAATTCATTCATTTATTCCTTCAACAGCCATTGAACTGCCCCCCTACTCTGTGCCAGGCAGCCTGCATCCAATTTTTGGTTTGAAAAATACTATTACTGTGGTCCCAGTAGAAGGCGGTGAGGCTCTACAAAGGAAATTGCAGGTTCTAATCCTGATGCCCCCACTTGTAAACTGTGTGGCCTTGGGCAAGTCACTCAGCATCTCCAAGTCTGCTGTGGTCTGGAGGGGTCAGAGGGAGATGGCCAGACAGCCCTGCGTACAGAGCGCGGCCACAGCAGGTGCTCAGCAAGTGACTGCTGGTTCCCAGCTCGTGAGAGTCTTCCCTAGTTGCTTTGGGTTACAGGGACAATCATAAAATAAAGATGTTACATGAAATTGGACACCAGGGACCTAGTGAAGTCAAGAGTGAGAGAGGGCCCGGGAGAGTGGTGAACATCCAACCTGTCTATCTTGCTTATAGCTCTGTGGAGGCCCAGAAGCTGCCAGCTCCACGCCTCCCACTGTCCTCATGACGGAGGAAGGTCCCCATGATGGTGGAGGGTCCCCAACAGAGGAGGGTCTGTGACAGATAGGGGTGCAGGCAAGTTTATCAGGAGCTATGGGCCTAGATTGGGCCAGTATTCTGTAGCCATGAATTTTTCTGAATCCCAATAAAGTGCCTTTTACTTTATAACTCCAGATTATTTATAAATGGATTTTTCAATAAAAACAGCTCAGGACACATGATGAATGCTCTCTGGGAACTCATGCAGGGCCTGTTCATCCCCACCACCGGCGCCTGGCCCAGCAGTACATGCCTTGATCAGCCCGTCCTGCCGTTGGGCCACTGACTGGCTTCCCATACTTTCTCAGAAGCCCACAGGTAGTCACTAAACTTAAACTCCTGTTCCAAAAATTCAGATTCAACTCACTAAGCACTTACTGATATCCTACCACATGCAAGTCATCAGGCTAGGCAGGAGCTGTGCTGGAAACAGGGAATGGAAGAGAAGCAAAGATCACCTTAGGCACCTGACAATTTAGAAAAGAATATACTTGTGCACAGAACAGAACACAACACGAGGAAGCTCACTCAGGGTTAAAATGAGGGCTGGTTTTGACAGGATGGGGAGAGAAAGTATCTGTCAACAAAGACACTTCTAGCCGCAAAATTACAGAGAACCCAACCGGAAACTTAGACAAGAAGGAAAACGTATGGCCGCATGTCCCCGAGGCCTGGAGGTGGGGCAGACGGCAGCAACGCTGTCCAGGACCTGGGTGCATTCCTCCAGCAGGGCCAGCCTCTGGCCTCGGCTGCACCGCAAGGCTGCAGGTGAGCACTGCGCCTCGCCCATCATCGCACTTCCCCATCCCCGCAGACAGCACTCTCACACCCCTCTTTAAAAGCTAGGCAACACCCCCCAGGAACTCCTACACAGCTCATTGGAGGTCATTGAGTCATGGGCACTCCTAAACCAACCATGGACCCAGACTTACTCCCCAGGACTGGAGAGGGCCCAGCCTCTCCCGAAGAATCTGCCCACTGATACCTGTCAGCAAGAAGGAAAAGGGGTTACTGCTGGGCAAACTACCCAAAGTTACTCCTGCAGATAAGCTGACACTCTCCAAAGATGCTCTGTGTGACACTAGCAAAACACACACCCAATAAAAGCAGGGAACTTGTCTGGTGTGCTCTTTGCTCTATCCTTGGAAGTAGCGCAGTGCCTGGGTACTCAGATGAAAAAGTGAATGAAGTGGACAAATGAATGAGTGCTGGAATTAAGCTGAGAGACTGCCTGGGAGTAGACGAGAGAACACTCGGCCCCCTCAGGTCTCAGAACCAGGACAGCAAACGCAGTCGCGTGTGCTCCTCCGAACCCTGAGCCCCTGGGACTGCCCGCGTGGCAACTTAAGTCTGGCAAGGAAGCAAAACATTCTCTCTTAATTTCACCCATTACTCAGCCCCCAAGGCCACCCAGAGACATCTGGGAAGTTGCTGTCATGCGTCACTGATGAGGTGGGCACTACAGAGTCTGAGAGGAGGCAACGGCTTATTCACATGGACAAGCAGACCTGTGCCTGAAGTCTGATGCCAGTTCTACCACACCCAGCCAGATGGCGGGAACTGGGTAAGTTCTTTGACCTGCAGAGGCCGCTAGGGCTGTTGCAAGTACATACGTTTGCCTTGAAAGCGGCACAGTCTGGTCTATGGGTAACTAAGTCAAGGTGGTGCTCAGAGACCTGAAAAACCTGTCTCTACTTTTCTCAATGACACATCCTGTCTGTCATTAACAAGTGTGCACACATGGGCACATGTGCCTTTCATGCTCCATGTGGCCAGGGGGACAGCCCAGCTAAGATGAGACACAGGGGACAGAAGGGCCCTGAGCATCAGGCAGTGCAACCAGCTGAAGCCAGCAGGACAGAGAACGATGCTGGTAAGGCTGTTCCCACCCTCTCCCACCCCAGAAGAAGAAACGATTTATAGAGCAGGAAAAGGCAAGAGAGAGAAGATCCTGGCAAGGGTGGGGCCCGGAAAATGGGGGGCAGGGCAGGACAGGAATTGAGCAGTCAGAACAGGAACAAGTATGAAGTGAGCCTGCAGTCCAGGGCTCAGCGCCCCGACGTGAGCCAGTCCGTCCAGCACTGCAGGCCCCATTGCTTCCGTCCAGATGTGTGATGCGGACGCCCCAGCCAGTGGGGACGCCCCAGTCAGGGACAAATGCTCTGTTCTTCTCTGCTTCTTACTCCATCTACATAGTGCTGTGCTTCCAGATGTAGCAGGCGGTGGACACTGATAAACGCACGTGAAACTACCTGCTCTTTGGAGGGAGGACAATCCTTCACCAGGTGGGAAGGGAAAAAGCATTTCCCTGGTTGGCCTGCTCTGTCCTCAGACCCTGGGACTTAGGGTTTCTGCCTCCCCACCTGCCCACCTCCCTTCTCTGGATTTCTCAATCAGCTGACATGGAGCCCACCAACAAGTGTGCCCCATCCTCGATTCCCCTCCTGCCACCACAAAGGGCACATCCTTCCCAAGCCCAGTCAAATCTTCAAGCTTGGCTCCATCTCCCATCTTCTCCAGCTTCCTCAAGGACCTGGAGCCCTCCCTCTATTGGTTCATTTCGCCTCTCTTTACCATATTTGCCACAGAACTCTACAGCAGCCTTTAACTGCCAGGCCAGCAAATACAGTGACACCTTTTTGTCATCACAGCTTCTCAGAGGCCATCCACAGCTCACCTCCCTCCCCTGTTCTCCCCTCCCAGCTTCTGTGAACCCACAGGGACCTGCTTTCTCCTGGGGCACCCACAGTGCCATCACTGCATCCTCCCCTCTCCTGAGCTCCAAACGTCCCAGCATGGTAGCCTCACGCCTGGCCCTCTGCTCACTCTCTCTCTGCCCTCCCTCCTGTGTGGTCCTCATGGCCTTCAACATGGCTCTTTGCTGAGTTGACTCCAATTGCAACCTGCCTGCTCAGCCTCTACGTTTGGACATACAATAAAACCTCACACTTAACGTGTCCAAAATCAACCTTTTTTTTTTTTTTTGGCCTCCGTAAACTTATTTCTCCTCAGGCTTCACCCTCTCGATACCCTGCACTGCTGACCACCTACCTACTCAGGTTGAAACCCCATGAATTCTTGGGTTCTAGCTCTATGGGATATCCCAAAACTGCCCACTCTCCTCATCTCCACTGCCAGGCCCTGTCCTCTGTTACCCTAGCAACTGCAACAGTCACCCCGACCACACTCCTGCCACTGTCACCGACAGAGACCTAGAATCCACTCACACCCCTCGTGTAGCCTCCTGAGGCTCCCACCACCTCCCAATCTGCGATCTCTGGGCTCCAGGCCTCAGCAACTTCTGCCCTCCTCACCTTCTGCCCTTTCCCGGCCTTCCCCTCTGCCCCCCACTCAGCTCCTCAGGGACCAGCCCCAAAGTGAGCACTGCCCCTCTCTTCCCTGGCTCACCTCACCAATGACAGTCTTGGTTATTAAGTCACCAACAGCTGTGGATGAAACTATGCCCCCCTCATGCCCCAAATTTAAATGCTGAAGCCCTAACCCCAACATGATGGCATTTGGGTTAGATGAGGGCATGAGGTGAGTCCCCTGTGATGGGGTCAGTGGCTTTACAAGAAGAGGAAGACAGAGAGAGAGGACATGGCGAGAAGGTAGCTGTCCGCAGGTCAGGAAGAGAGCCCTCACCAAGAACCGAACTGGCCGGCACCTTGGTCTCGAACTTGCAGAACTGTGAGAAGTGTCTGCTTTGAGGCCACCCAGCCTGAGGTGTTGCGTTACACAGCAGATCGAGCCGACTGAGCCCTGATTTGTTTTCCTCTCTCCGACAGTAGAATATAAACTGGAAGAGGCAAGCACGGTCTCTGACGCATTCACCGTTGTGTCCCATGCTTTCAGGATGCCCGACAGATGGCAGGTGCCCCAGAAGTGAGAGTGTTCCACTTGCTGTTTTGTACAAGAAGAAAATGTCTAATACCCTAAATCGAAATACAACCGCAAATCAGCACCAGGGAAGATATTTCAGATCCAAATAGCTTTCAAATCAAAAAAGAAGAAAAAGAGGAAGGGGGATCATGAAGCAATGTCTCTGAAGAAGAAATTTTCATTTCAGGAGTTGGAAGGTCTTGTCCGTCCCTGCCTCCAATCTGCAATGTAGCTGAACCAGCATTTCCTGCAGTGGGAGCCCCAGGCATTCTCTGCAGGTGCTCCCCAAATAACGGCCGGGGGAGACAGACAGGTGTTCGCAGTCACACAAGGGAGTGAAGAGCCCTGGATAACCACCCCCTCTGGGGAGGCTGCACCTGAGCACAGGGGTTTGTCTGAGACGTGCTTCAGTACAGATGCTGTTTTAATGTTTTCCCACTGGACCTTGCAGACCAGATGGGACCTGCTCTGACGGCTTTAGCTGTGTTCCCCGAACGATTATGTTGAAGTCCCAAATGTGGTACTATGACCGTATTTGGAAATAGGGTCTTTGCGGATGGAATCAAGTTAGGATGAGGTCCTACTGGGGTAGAGTGGGCCCTACTATATGTGACTGGTGTCCTCATGTGTGTGGCCTCGCAAAGACAGATGCCCAGGGAGGAGGCCACTAAGGCAGGATGCAGCAGTGAGCTAAAGACACCAAGAACCAGTGGCCACCACCAGAAGGTAATCGAGGAGCCTCCGCTGGCCCTGCCAGTGCTCTGATTTTGGACTTCCAGCCTCCAGGAAGGTAAGAGAGCATGTTTCTGGTGCTTTAAGCTGCCCTGTGTGTGGCACTGTTATAACTGCCAGGGAAACAGGCACACGGCGATCTCAGAGCAATGGTGCAGGCCTCCCAGAGCCTCCACCTCACCCCCAGGGCCACACACTGGCCACCACACCCCCTCGCTGAGTGCACCCCACAGCAGGTGCAGCCTCTTCTTGCGTCACCTTCCCAGCACCCCCACCTGCCCCTCAGCAATCATGTGGTCCATGCACAGGATGCTGGACACTCACAACCACATCTGACAGATGGTCACGTGTTGCACATTCTGTATTTACCTTGCCTCGTCTCTTCCTATTCCTCATTTTTTGCACCAAAAAAGAAAATGTTTGTCTGACCATGCACTATATGTTTCTTTATAATTTACTTTATAAAATATTACACAGGTATACATTAAGCATCAGCTATGGGCTGAGAACACTAAATCCTTTATGGAAGGAGTCAGGATGCAAATAAATAAACATACACATTTTAAAATGTCATGGGATCATTACATCACCAAAGTAAACCCTCTCCTCTCTCCTCTTCATGGCCCTCGGTGCAGCGGCGCAAGAGACAAACCCCTGTGTTATCCGAATCCTGCTCTCCTTTCAGTCTGGTACTTCCCCTATTCCGTCACCACTGTACCAAGTCCCCCATGCCATCTGCTGCCTCAGTGCCTTTGCACAGCCAAGGTCCTCTGTGCTGAAATCCTACTCCAAATCTGACCTAGCCTTGACCTTCTCCAAAAGGCCTTTCCCAACACTTGACACAACCCAACCCCTCCCATCCATGTGCCCTCCACAGGGGTGACATTCAAAATATTTAACAACGGGTCTGGCATGGACACACTCTCAGAATGGACACAGACCCAAGCAGTGCACACTCAGGGAGCTCAGGCAGTACCTAGTTATCTACAGTTACAAAACTGTTTCGGTGGGTCAGCAGCCTGTGTGCACAGGGGGCCAGCAGCCCGACCACACACACTTCCGCAGCCAGCTGGGGCCCAGCCCCCGAGGCAGTGTGTGTGAGTGCCTGTCTGCCCTGCTCGGGACGGGACGAGGGCTAACCCCATCACACAGCCTTGACGCCTGACATTGTAACACTGTCCCCGGCACAAAAGAACTGCTCCATTAATATTTGTTGAGCTGAACCAAACTCTCAGGCAAAAACAAAAAGGAAAGACTGGGGGTTTCCCAGACTGTCACAGCGCCTTGGTGAGCCAAAGAAAACCTGTTCCTGGACAGTCTGTTTGCTCAGATGGCGAGTCTGTCAGATTTCACAGCTTCAGCGACCTCATGAAGCTCTGACCTGAAACTAAATTGAGAGGAAATAAAAAAAGGAGAAGGAAGAACAAGAGAAAATGATCTGCTCCTTCCGAGGCATTCTTTTGGCAAGCACGCTCCAGTCAGTTCCAAGAAACAAAGGAAAATCTTCGTTATGTCAGAAAAACCGACATAAATCTCCAACAATTCTGCTTTCCTGGCAACACTTTAGGTGCTCCTGGGAAGCCGGAACCCTCTTCTTGAACAATTTCAGTGCTGAAAGCTTGTCTTATGTTATACAAGAAGCCACAAAACTTCCCACAGGACGAAGAAAATAGATACTGTTCTGAATGGAACACAAAATGAAGAGTTGAGGGGACGCGTGGCCAGGACCCCTGGGAATGCCCCCTGGGCCTCACGGCCTGCAGCTCTGGGCTCATATGCTTCCCCGGTGGTCTGAAGTCCTGTATGCAGGTGGCAATGGGGCCACCCCAGGAGACCCCTCCAATGTGAAGCAGAAGACCCCTGTCATGGGCTGGGCTGTATCCCCCCAAAACAGTATGTTGAAGTTCTAATCCCCAGGTAGCTCAGAATGTGATTATGGGGACAGAATGTATGTGGGGACAGGGCCATGAAAGGGGCAATTAGGTTAAACTGAGGCTGTGTGACTGGTGTCCTGATAAGAAGAAGAGATACGGACACAAAGAGACAACACAGGGATGCAAGTGCACAGAGGGAGACCACATGAGGACACAGCAAAAAGGCAGCCACCTGCAAGCCGATGAGAGAGGCCGCAGGAGCACCAAACCTGCCGATACCTTGATCTTGGACTTCCAGCCTCCGGGAGTATAAGAAAACAGATCTCTGTGGCTTAAGCCGGCCGCCTGTAATGCTCTGTTACAGCCGCCGAGCCAACTCCCACAGCCCCTTAGGAGGGGAATTTACCAATCTTAAGTTTCCCCAACTCACAAATTATTCACTTAAGATGCATAGGCACCATAGGTTTGCACATAAAAGGGACACCAGCCACCCCTGTGGTCCTGGGGCCTGGCTGCTGCACAGGCTGGGTGAAAATTGTGGTTCTTCAGCTTGCCTGCTCGGTTACCTGGGCCTCAGGTTGCCCGTCTAAACGGGGGAGAACACCATCTGTGCCTTAGTGTCTTCACATACCTTCGAAGCACTAAGGGAAGCACCCAGCACAACAGAAAGCTCAATGAACTCCACTCAGAATATTCTCTGTTTTCCCTTCCTCAACAACCATGTTTCCCCCAACTGCTTTGGACATAAGGACCAGGACGTTCCCTTGAGAATAAAAACAGGGGAAGAGAGGGTGCCATCTGAACAAGTATGAACACAGAGGACCAGGATGGGAACCACGCCACAGGATGCTGTAACTTCTCCACCTTCCCAGACTTTCAGCATCACTCCTTTGCCCGCGCCCCTCTATTGACACCTGACAACACTCTTCAAGTAAACCAGACGTGGGCCTCTGGGGCCAGGAAAGCAGTAAGGAGCTAAATGGAGCCCTCCTCCCGAGTCCACCTACATTACAGAGAGAGATATCTGGGGGCTGGGGGGAAGAGAGTCTGAGACGGAGAGGAAGGCAAGGGGACATCATGGGGAAGCCCAGGGAGTAGGAGAAGAGGAGAACCCAGGGACCAAGCAGCAATGCTGAACCCTCCCCAAAGGCCCAGTGAGGGGGTGGACCCAAATGTGAAACTCTAGCCCAAGCACAAACAAGAAGAATTCAGCCTGCAGACCTATAGAAATGGCCTGGGAGACACACAGCAGGAAAGAAAGAGGCAGGGCGTGTGTGTGTGCATGAGTGTGTACACCATTCTCTATACTAAGGGTCCCCAAGCCCCCGGGGCCGCACAGCAAAGGAACCAGGCCCCAAGCAAAGCTCAGCTGAGCTCTTCCTCCCATCTGCACCCCTCACTCCATCTTCCACGAAACCAGTCCCTGGTGCCAAGAAGGTTGGGGTCCACTGCTCTACACTCGCTTCAGTCAAAGGAAATTGTCTGATTTACCAGAAATGTTTTTCATCCTTCCTCGGGACCAGGGTAACATCTAGAATATGCTAGCTTAAGGAAAAGAGGAATTTTAATAAGCCCAGGCCTCTGTGCTCAGGCCCTGAACTTGGGAGATGCTATCAGTCCAGATGCCACCTCTGGCAGAGATGAGCCCAGCCGCGGCTGATGCCACCACACTCAGGACCCCACTGTCCCTCAGAGGCACCCTCACCCTTCACTTGTTCATTCAATCCACCAACACCCACTGGGCCTCACTCTTCACGGAGAAACTACATTAATGCCCACCCTAGCTTTTCAAGCAGTGGGACTATCTCTATAGCAATGAACTATATCTGGTGTCCGCCTGCCCAGAAACAAGGGTTCTAGGTGTCCATAAACACAGTGCCTGGATGTCTTTCTCCACTCTTTCTCCCAAAGAGAAATGAGAAAATCTAAGCCACCCCTGGCCAAGGAATGCATGCTGAGAATGAAATAAACCAGCAAGGCCAGAAAGTGTCTCCAGTCCCAGAGGAAACAGGTGAGAAGCCCCAGACATGAGGGTGCAGGGAGACCAGTCCTGGACATTACGGCAGTGTCACACATGGGGACTCTGGATAAAGAGCCCCAAGCAGGCAAAGCTGGGTGCCTGCAGGGCTGCTTCCATCTGACGGAAGAGAGGTGGAGGATCCCTCCCCCACACTCAGGCCAGGAGCTCCTCCTGGGAATAGCAGCCAAGGTCATGCAATCACATCTGGACAATGCCAACTGCCACAGCATGGGCCACCTGTGAGAAAGCCTCAACTTGCTGCCAGTGTCCCCTCCCTGCCTCCGGAGTACAAAGTAGCCCTCATTCTCCCAATTCTGCCACTACCGAATGGCCCGGACAGTGAAGGAATGCCTTCAGATAGGCAATCTTCTCCCTAGGCCTAGCGCTGAGATGTCAGTGTCCATTCTTGCTTAGAGGGGAAGGCTTTATGGCCAGAGCAAAGGCCTCATCGAAGAATCAATGACACATCATGAGCCAGGGGACCCGCTGCAGTCCAACCTCATCTGTATTTCAGTCAAGATGTTGTCAGGACCAACTGCCAAAATGGTTTCAAGAAAGGCCTCACACTGTGTGAACAAAACCACAGCTCTGCATTTGACCTGGGTGGGATTTCACCCTCAGATCAGACTAGTCTGGGCAGCGGGACACCTTCCCAGCCACCTAAGGGGTGGGAGGCAGCATAGCACCTTAGGTGGACAAGGGTCCTGGAGTTCTGGACCCTTGTCCAGAGGGCGGGGGTCAGGGAGACATAGTCTAAGCAGAGCAGGACTTGAACACAGCAAGAGCCATTCTGCCAAAAACTAAGACTTTGCCAAACCTGCTGCATAGAAGTATCGTAAAATCCATTTTAAATTGTTTAAATATCTGAAAAGTTGGTCTTTCTAAATACTTTTGTTCTGGCAGTATTCAAAGCTCTTTCACAGATCAATCCCAGGACCACTCCCATTAAACAGCCGGTACGTACGTGAGAGATTTCGTGCACACAGGATGCGGGGAGCAGGGACAGGGAGCCCTGAGTGCACATCTCCACCCGAGCTCAGAAACCCAAAGGCAAAGAGGGAGATGATTGCCTTTGTCTTCTAAACAGGCAAACTTCCAGAAGGACCTCGGACTGCAGAGTCAGAAAGAAGGCCCCTGGACCCCCTCTGAGGCCGGAGTGGGAGAAGAGCGGAGAGTTGGGGGCTCAGTCTGTGTCCACTTTAGTTCCATGCTGTACTCTCCACCACCCCACAGGCCCAGCCCTAGGCTGTGAGGGTGAGCAGGAGAAGCAGGTGAGACCCAGGGACAATGTGAACAGAGCCTAGAACCATGTGAACCTGGGGGGTGGTGCCAGGCCTGTAACAGGATCCCCCAGTGGGTCCCCCTGTGGGCCTAGTGGTCTCCACACCTTCACCTGTGTCTCTCCCCTGAAATGTCATAGGCCCTGGACCGTCTCAGACTTCTTGCAGCAGGGAAGGCCCCACTTCCCAGCCATCCTCCCATGCACACCTCATTTTCGACACCTGCCAGGTGTTCCCCAGCCATCTACTATCTGTCCCCAGATTGTGAGTGCTCCTCCTTCAGGGGGACCCGTTCCTACCTATCTCTGCACCGCCAGCACCAAAAACAGGGCCTGGGCTTAAAAGCTGTTCAATAAACACTGGCTAATTCACCAAGCTGTGATCCCTATGGTGGGTGTTCTGCAGCATTTTTTATATCTCTGTTTTAAGAGTACTTTATTTATTTTTAAAGATAAAAAGAGCTGAAAAAGAAATTACTCCAAAACACCTTTCAGATAATCAAATGCAGCTTAACCAGAGAGGTCAGACCACAGCCCCTTGCCCACCTGGCGGGCCCTTCTCCACCTGGCGGCAGTGTGTTCCAATTATTTTGAACACTTATATGAAAACAGCTATTGGTTCAATTATTTGAGTGGTTAAAAATAAATTATTAAAGCCATACATTTAAATATTCAAAAGCACCATGGTGACAACAAAAAGGACATCAAACTCTGCATGTCTGTGAAATGCCATTTCCAGGCTGACTCCAGGTGAGGAATGATCTTAAAGGTGTGTGGCCCACAGCCCCTGGCTCTCACTGCAGGCTGGCCTCTGGGCCCTGGGCACCAGCTCCGCGTCCCTGTGTGTTCATACTCACCTCCTCCCCTTACTGACGCGTTGTCTGAGTCCCAGGACCCAAGTAGGATCAAGCCAAGAGAGTGGCAGAAAGCACAGAAACCTCAGGTAGAAAGAAAAAAGGGTCCTCCTTACGCAGAATGAGTAGCAAGGACATGATGTGTTTGGGATTGAAACACACTGCATCCTCAATCCTGCCTCAGGGACACTACACTTGCTGCCCCCTCTTGAATGAATGTCCTTTCCCCGATGCTCATGTGACTTGCCCCCTCCTCTCCCAAGGCTTTACCCAAACATTGCTTGGGGTGGCCTTCTGACTGCCTGGCTGCCCCTTTAATGCTGCCCCCTTGCTCTTTATCCCCGGTCCCTTCCTTCCTTTATCTCAGGGCACAGGTCACCCCAAGACTTCCTGAAATTCACCTGCTCGTCCTGTTGACTGTCTGAGCCCCTCCTCCCATTAGGCCAAACACTCCGTGGAGGCAGAGGTCGTGGACTCTCTGACTGCTGGGTCTCAGCACCTGGACAAGGCCTGGTCTACGCTAAGTGCTTCATAAATATTTGCAGGATGGCTAAACACTTTGAAAAGCATCTCATCTTATTGGCTGTTAACTGTTTCTTTGAAAACCAACACAAAATAAGGATGGAATGCATCAATACACACAGTGTGATCATCACAGAACCCAGGATCCGTATGAAGGTGGGGAGAGGGTGGGCTCCCGGCAGAGACCAGTGGCTGTCAGCCCTGCCTCCGCCCAGGCCTTCCTAACCAACATCCCTGTCTTCCGGCCGACACACGCTGACCATCTGGCCAGGCAGTCTCCCCTCTATTGTTCATAATGACCCCAGCTGGACCTCCAGTTTCAGCCAAGACCTCAGAACCCACAATGGCTGAGGGTGTGGGCCCCACCCCCGAAATGCACTGAGCTCGCAGTCCAGAGAAGGGCTGACATTCTGTGCCAAGTTAACCAGCTGATGTTCCGTGACACCCCCTTCAGGTTCAATGTCGGGATGCTACTTGTTAAAATGAAGCTACATGCTGTACTTTCCGGAGTCAGCCTGGGTCTAGGGAGATTTGGCCTGTCTATAACTTTAATTTTAAACTAATTCCTAAAGCTGGAGGAGATGCGCAACACCAGTTGGTGGATCATCTTACAATCTCCCAAGTCCTGTGAACAATTCCAATGCATTTGGGGAAGGCCTGATCCCAAAGCTCAGCGTTAGGCAGCCATCCCATCCCTGAAGCCATGCAGACCCTCTGAGCACCAGAGTCCGCACGCATTTGTGGATCTGCAAGTCCACACGTGAGGCGAGCCACCCTCCGGCTGGAAGTGAGGCCGCCCTTCAGACTCTGGAGCAGCAGAGAGAAGAACGAAAGGAAGGCAAGAGGTTGGCAAGAGACCGGCAGCAGGAGCGCCGGCAACGGGCAGCAGGAATGCTCAAGACGCCTCCGGGGAAGCTGGATTTCTGACAGAGCTCGAATGGGACGATCACCCACAGGTGGCAGGAACAGAATCTCTCTAGAGCAAGGCTGCCAAGAGCAAGGCCCACCGCGCTGCCCGTCCCCTGCCGCTCCAAAGCAAACAGCACACTCCCTTCCCCAACAAGACCCATTCCTACAACTCTTCACTTACTGATTCCATCAAATATTCAACTTTTAATTGTATTTTGTTTTTCAAATGACTCCCACTGTGACTGTCTAGTCAGTTTTGCCTCACTTTAGTAATTGCCTGGACTTTCCAATGGAAGTGGTAATTTTTACCCTAGAGCGACTCTCCCCTTCCCCTTTCCACAATCAAAAACTTCTCCTTGTCATAAAAATTAATAGGTTCTGCTCCTACAGTGATGAGATTCAGATTATCTTAATAGAGCACAGCTCCGACTGCCATTCAGCAACAGTCCATCTCCCCCAGCAGAAAGACTCCTTCCTCCTCCCATCATCAGAAAAACTCCGTGTCCCAGGCCCCCAGGTCGGCCATACAGTAATGACCAGCGGCCTTCCCTGCTCTCAGGACAACTTAGCCCGGCATTCACCAACTAGTTAAACAGGGAACTCACTGGAAAGCAGGGGTGAGTGACATCCTGCACTCTCTTGTCAATGAAAACCAGAGACAGTCACCTGGCAGAAGAAACCTGGAGTATACACAGAGCCTTACCAAGCCAGAGGGCCTCTGTTCCTGGGGGTGCATTGAATGTGGGCAGACTCCACTCAAACATGCCTCATGAGTGGCTGACACCTGATTTAAGATTGGAGCATCACCTTCTCACCAAAAGGAGAAAACGTACCTTCTCCAAACTTTAGTCAGGACATGTGAGGTTACAGTGCAGTAACAACCAACCCTAAAATTTCACTGCCTTAAAGGCAAAGATGTTTGCTTCTTGCTCACATCATAGACCCAATGCACATCAGGGAGGGGACCCTGCTCCTTGTGATCACTCAGGGATCCAGGCTGATAGAAGCGCAGAGGTTCAGGGAAGGGCACAGAGCAAACCACATACTGGCTCTTAAAGCTTCTGCTCAGAAGAGACCCACGTCACTTCTGGCCACAGACAGCCCTACAGCCACCTGTGACTTCAAAGAGGAGAAGGAACAGCAGTCCCACCAGGGGTCTCAGAAGCAAATGCAGAAATCCTGACAACCAGCCCTGAGGCCCCTCCCACATCTACCAGGGGCCCGCAGCCCTATGGGCACCACCACCCCCCCAGTAGCCTGTACATTCGTTCTGATGGTTCATTGTTATAACAAGCCTGAAGGAAAAGCATTACTGTGCATGTCTTACAGATAAAGAAACCAAGGCTCAAAGAAGTTGAATGTGTTTACTGAGGTCAGACATCCAGTAGGAAGAAAAAGCAGTATTCCAAAACTGTCCTGTGTGAGTCCCAAACCCACACTCCTTCCCAGATGGAATTATTCACTTTCTTGTCTCTCCCACTGTTCCCCCACTGGACCATGAGTTCAAGGGAAAAACAGGGTCTTTTTCTCTGTCTGGCAAGCAAAGTGTCAGGTACTCGAGAATGCCCACAGAATGCGCATGTCGGATCCATCCAAAGGACACATGCGAAAGGGGCCCCGCTGAGCCAGCCGGGCGCTGCTCCAGAGCCACACCAGCAGCACCGTGGACAGCTCCTGGGTGGCCTGCACTAGCCTTGCAGGCTGCTGCCTGGGGCACCCTCAAGAGACTGGGGAGGTCCTGCTGTCCTGCCTTCCTGCTGCTCTGGATCGTGCTCAGACCCAAATGAGTCACCAGAAAAATCGGGGGGGTTGCTGGCTTATTAAATAAAGTAAATTAGGTCTCAATTATTTGCTCGCACACCAGGCAGGAAAAATGAAATTTTCAATATAAAAGTAATATTGCTCTTAATGTGCAGAAGCAGGTCTGCGATTGGACTTTCTCTGCACATCTGCCAGAGGGGCCGGAGTGGGAGATTCTCATGGAGAGGCCTCTCCCCCCCACAACAGGGCACACATGGGATAAACCCCAGGCCCTTCCAGAGGAGCTGGGCTCCGGGCACCTGGAAAAGCAGTTTGGGAACCAACAGCAGCACTGAAACCATTCATTTAATCTTCTCTTCCATTTTATTCAGGTTAAGTACCACGTCAGTGCCAAACATCTTGATCAACATTGCTGTTCAGTATCAAAAAATCTAAATCAGGTGCATCCAAGGCCTCTGAATTTACATTTTTTAATGGAAAGGGAGAACTAGTACCAGGTACGGATGTGTTAACGTCAAGCCCTTATCAGTCACACAATCCAGGAGCAGACAGCGGAGGGCTTCTTCAGAGAGGAAACTTGAAATCCACTCCGCTGCTGCTTTCAGGCCCCAGCAGCACAGTGCGCTCCACAAAGCCAATTTCCTATCTTGAATTGAAAGAGCCAGAATTCAGCCAGTCAGTCACATCCTAGGTCCCCCCTTCCAGAAACCCTTTTCCCTTGAGGGCATCTGCAATAAGCATGTAATGGTTCTAATGGAATAAAAATAATCTTTCAAATGTGGAGATATTTAAAAGTTTAAAGAGTTCCAGGTGGGCCTAGGGCAACCTAATGACTAGTCAGACTACAGGAAGGGGGTTTCCTGGTGGGTGGGGGCCAGCTTAGCTCTGTTTCAGCTGAGGGCAGAATGAGCTAGGATGAGTCTCCCGACTGCAGCAGAGTGGACTCAGACAAGCAGGTGTGGCCAGTGACAGCCAGAGCCTTCCCCCCAAAGAGGCTGACCGCGTCCTGCAGGCAACAGATCACACAGCACGGAGAACGCAGGCCCCGGGTGCTGCCGCCTTTCAGCTGGGTGACCTCAGGCAAGTCATCTCTTAAATGCTCTGAATCTCAAGTTTGCATCAAAAAACGGGGATGGTATTTTTACTGCTGCCTTGGGGTCTCTAGGGGGACTGAAGGATGAGCATACAGAACGTTTGCTTGGCATGTGCACATTTAAAAACCGGGCCGACTCATCATCTGTGCAGAGCAATCGGGTGCAGGCTACCCTCACAAGGCCTCTTCATGCAGCAGTTCTCACCAATGGAAGAGGTCTACTCGTTGGGTTTATACAAGGGGCTGTCTCCAAGGAACTCCAGAACATGGATGAAAACCCTCACACAATGGGCTTTGGTTTTAGTGTTTAAGTCAAAACAATGGGATGACGTTAGGGAGAGGAGCTGTGGCTGGCAGAAGGGAACAGAACAGGAAGTCACAGGAGGGGGGAGGAAGGGAGAGAGTGGAGGGAAGGAGGAGGCCTGGAGGAAAGGCAGCAGGCGGGAGGCAAGAGGACCACATGCAGGGATAAGCGCCCTCTCCAAAGCAAGTGAAGAGCTGAGGCTTCAGGTCTCCCAGAGAGGGAGAACTAAGAACTTCCTGCCTCCAGCTCATCCAGCTCTAAATGCCACGTCTTCAAGGTCGGAACGCATGTGCCCTCTCAGCGCCTGCTATGGCACCTCTGTGCTGGAGGCCCATCGCCACCTGCCGCCGTGCCCGTGCCCTTCCAGCCTCAGGTCCTTTCAGACCTGCTGAAGCCCCCAAACTCCACGCCATCCCCAGAAGGCACATTACGACAACTACGGGCCCCAGCAGCACCGCTCTGTCTCACTGGGTCTCCCCGCCTACCCCCAAAATCAGTCAGAGCCTGCGGCCAGTCTGGACTTGAGGTCACAGCCCCAGCAGCTACAGCACCTACTCTGCGTCTGTAGTGGTTGTGTGTGTGTGTGTGACTTCTGCAGAAACATCAGGGAAATTACCACTGAAGGCGATGGCAGCAGCATGTCCTGTAGATCACCGCTCCTGACCTCCTCCACTGGCAGCCCAAACGGCCCCCCAGAGGACCCAGGTAATGCATCCACCTTCCCGAGACCCATATATCCTCCAAATGTTCCCAGTGAGCAATGCAAGCACCTGCCTCCAAAGCCTGCTTCTCCCCACGCCGCCCAGCTACTCGCAGAGGTCTGCACGCACTTCCAATTTCACTGTGTGCAGGCAGCTCAGGCTCTTCGAACTGTAAGAGAAACCAGTGCATGACAGGCCGCAAGAAAGCTCTAGCCAGAGGGCCCAAGTATTTGCTAAATGCAGACCGCCCCCCCCAGCCTCCCCTCAAAGCCCTAAAGTTCTCCTGCCAGCCACCCACCAAAGATGGAAACACTGCCCTGGAGTGAACATGCTTCAGGAACTGCTATCCACAAAGACAGGCTTTTCTTCCTTCTCCCGATGGCATCAACATGCAAAGATGACCAAAGAGGGCAGGGAAGGGAGCATCTTGACTCCCCAAGAAAGAGTCCAAGATACTTTTGGGGTGTTAATGTATCCACTGACCCTCCTCCTAATATTACTATTACAGCCAACATTTACCAAGCACTAGCAGTGAGCCACGCACTGAGCTCTCAAGCCCTTTCATCATGTCTCCTTTCTTTTTAACACTAAACCCCTCTAGGGGACAGTACTATCACTGGCCCCCTCATAGAAACATGCACACACATGCATATATGTTCACACATGTTCCTAACAGAGCCTAACCCCAAGATTGCTGCAACAAATGGATTTTGAGGATGCAGCTCAGGTGTGTGCTGGGTCAGGCAGGGAGGAAGGCCCTCCTGCTGAGCAAGGGGCCTGCATCAGGGGCCTGGGGAGGCAAATGTTCCCTAGGAGGCCACCCGCCCTGGTTCTGCCAGGCGCTGCAGCTGGGCAGCTCTTCCCCAGTGAGGAGAGCGCTCGGGCTGCAAGGCCCCACCCCAGAGCACACTGCAGCCTGCTAAGGCCTGTTAGACAATGTGGGGGATTCTTGTTGGTTTCCTTTTATTTATTTTATTTTATTTTTTTGAGCCAACTACCAACTTAAGACTCTCTGAAACACCTGCTTTCTACCTTATTACAGTGACCTCTGGTGGTCAAGAACCAGACATTACAGGCCCAAATTAGAATTAAATTCCTTAATTTCAAGCAACTCTAAGAAACAAAAGCCTTGAGGTCCTTGAAGAGTTTCCAAGAAGAGCAGAAGAAAAGGAAGCAGAGACCGGAGCTACCGCTGCCCCATTTAAGGCATGAGGTGACTGTCACCTGACCATGAGTCTAACCCAGCACGGGGCCTCTCACAAGGTGCTCCCTGCACAGATGTGAGAGGCCTCTGAGCTCCAGCCTGGGGTGACACCTCAGCCTCTGCTCCCCTGCCCCTGTCCCCACCCCCACCCAGGCTGGTGGCATCTCAATGCCAGGCTTAGAGGGCAAAGGCCCAAGGAGGATTTTGGGGAAAGCTTCACTGTGCCAGGGGACCTTCTAGGAGCATGGTGAGGGGTAGAGAGGTGGGAGAGAGGTGGGGGAGGATTTCCTGAAGGCTTGCATCTATCTCAGAGCTGCAGCCAGCCTGGCTCAGCTGCCTGGGACCTCTTGCCAGCAGCCAACCTGAGGATTGAACCCCAGAGGCAAGGAAATGCTACTTCCTTTTTCTTCCAGCATCACAACTCCCAACCAAAAGAAGCAGGTCTGCCAGGAACAAGAGAGGGAAGGGGCTTCTGCCCACACTGCACTCATGTTGAGGGGCCAGGTAGCCCAGTTGAGGGGTGACATAAGGCATTTGCTGTTGAGGTCATTTTGGAGACTGGAGCTGCTGGCTTCAGGGTAGGGGGAAGGAAGGACAACATCCCAGGGGGTATAACAAATATCCATTTAGCCGTAAGCCAGGTGAGCAGGCATCTGGGGGTGGGGGTGAGGAGTCTCCTGTGGGAAACAAAGTCAAGCAGGGTCTCCGGTGGGATATGTGGAATACACCCTACCCTCAGCTGAAAACAATGAGGCTCAGCCCAAGATACGAGTCTCATCACCTTATCCCCAAGACTACCACCAAACCACGCTAGACAGATGCTTTCACATCCTAGAGACTCTGGAGAAAAAGGATCTGACCACTCAGTGTGACCCAATCCAGTAGCTTCTAGAAGCTTCCAGTTCAGAGTGTCCAGAAGTTAATCTTTCCACATGTTATTTCAACTTCTTGGTCCATGCATGGTGTGTAGGCGCCAGCCCGACCCCAAACACAGACGGCAGAGCCCGTCTCCTGGGGTCCCCACAGGCACCCACTGGGACAGGACAGGCCTCAGGGTGCGGACTAGGAAAACAGGCTGGGTCACCAACCCGGGAGCCTCTGAAACTCAAAATGGATGTAGAATATCAATATTGTCTCAATTTTCCTTTATCTGCGAGGAGACGTCAGCAAACCTTTCTGCCAAGGATTGTACAAGGATCATTAAAAGAAAAATGTCCGTGGTAATTGTGCCTTTATGCATATTTCTCCACTCCAATATTCTATAACATAATAATGTTTCACATTTCTACAGAACTGTCTTTTCAGCATGTTTTCACATTATGCTTAATTTCGTAAGAGTTTCTCAGCCCCACATAACGACACAGTTCAATGCAAAATCAGATATAAATCTAGCTTAAGAGACTCTCAACAGGAATTTCATTTAAAACTGTAAATGTTAAAAGATTCTGGCTCTGATTTATGTTATGTTGTGTGTGTGTTTTCAGAGAGAGAGCTTAACTGGCCTCTTAAACAATGGATGGACACGCACACGCAGCCGTCACAGGTCTAACCCGCCCGTCCTCACCCCTCCAGAAAGGAAGCAGGGAAGAGGGCAGACAGGGACCTGGGGGCACAGAGTCTGTGCCCAGGCCAGCGGGGCCACCAGCGGAAATGTGTAGCCAACTGACCCTACTGCTCATGCAGGCTTGGGGGCAACCTTTAAGGAATCATTTTTCAGCTTCTTTTCATCTCCCCACCCCTCCTAACACAGGGACAACACGTAAGGGCCCTCCATGTCCCTGCGCCCGCTTGCCCCTGCCTTTATAAAACACAGGGGAGGGATCAAAGGGAGAGGCAGCAAGGCCTGGGTCCAGATTTTAATCTGCACCCTCTCTGGTGACGTTGGCGACCTGCACTCTTAAAGGTAAACCGATAAACCCCCATGCCCGCTCTCACACTTGCGTTGGAGCGGGGCGGACAGGCAGGCGGTGCCTGCAGGAGCTGTGCACTGTCATTCTTGCTGGAGACGATGACTCTGGAAGAGGCATTTCCACCTATTGTCTAAGCACATCTAAGACAATTTTAAAATGGGGATTATTTACACACTGGGCTCTAACGACTCTGGAGCAACTATTACAGCCCATCAAGTGCAGCCACATCGAGGCAATCTCATTGCAGCCCGTCCCACGCACATGTGTTTAGACAACGTATAATACACAAATTACTTACATCATGACAACATCTCTGCGGCCCTGGCATTATGCTATCAACAAGAGACAACGCAGCAGCGGTGGCTTATAGTGGCATATGCTGCCTGCTTATGAACTTCAAACTTGATTCCAAAATGCTAAAAGCCAAAAAATTCAGTCGGCATTTTGAAACCCACCATGTCTGAAATTTCACTTGAAAGATGGGGCTACGGTGAGTTGCAACTCCCAAAAGAATAAGTCACCGCTCTGCAACTGCAAGAGCCATTTACTGAAAGCCGATTGAGGGAGCCGAACCCTCTCCCAGCACTTAATGTATTGAACAATACGCACTGCAAGACTCTGAGAGTTCCTGAGTTCCTCCATAAGGAAAAAGGGTTTTCGCCACCTCTAACGGACTCCACCCAACTCCAGTCAGGGTGTATAGGGTTCGCACCCCCGAAGAGAGCGACCGAAATGACTTGACTATATATCTTTCCAGAGAAGTAAGTTATATATAGGTCTGTACTCACTCCCCCGCTCCCTTATAGGTTACCCATTTCTTCCTCCCACACTGAACAGCCCACAGAAATGAGGAGAAAATTATTAAGTGAGTTTAAGCGCTTGGATACCTAATTACAACAAATCTAAGAGCCTCATCTTTCTGCCTTTTAGAACTTTGGTTTCAGGCTTTAAATCAAGTCCCATTAGCCAAGTTGACACCTGCCAATTAGCTTCATGTATCTCACAGAATAAAACACCCTTGAGATAAATCACCCCACATACCTACACATTTTCCACTCAGCATCTCCATCTGTGTTTCAGGGTTTCGTTAAAATCAGGCTCTGACATGACTGCAGGTGTTGACAGGCATGCTATGAGCTGTCCTTCAGAGTCCTCACGTGAAGATATCAGAAAGGACTCCAGACTTCAGGACAAAACAGGTGTCTCGGGAGAGTGCTCCATGTTCCCCTTTGCCGCGTGAAATGCAGGGGTTCCGTGAGCACTGTGTGCCTTTGCAATAGAAGCAAAGCTTCCTAAAACTGTTTGATGAGGAGGAGGGAGGAGAAGGAGGAAAAGCCACAGAGCCATGTCCCAAAACTATATTAAATGGCATAATTCAAACTTGATATACTTATAAAGCAGAAGTACATCGCTCAGTCACCCTGCTCCCAACTGGTCACCACCCGAAGTGGTCTGCTGTGATCTGCACAGATCTGCATATATAAACGTCTCTGTTTTTTACAGAAGCGGTTTCATATACTATCCGTATTATTATAAAAACTAATTTTTCAAAAGAACTATAAGCAAATAATAAACTTTAATTAGTGATATGCATGCATGCTGAAATATTTGGTGGAGAGTATTGATGCTTGCAACTCTCTCTACAATGAAATCAAAATACTAAGATGAATAGATGGGTGGATGGAGGGATGAATAGGTGGTAAAGCAAGAAGAATAAAATGTTAATTGTGGAAGCTAGTTGGTGGGCATATGGATTTCACTGCAAAATTCTTTCAGTTTTACTGTATGTTCAAAATTTTCAATCTGAAATGGCATAAAAAACTAATTTTTTCATTTAATAATGAAGCATTGACCTCTCCCACGTCAGTACATACAAACCTCTTTATTCTTCTTAGAGCTGCAAAGACTGCGTTTCACGGGTGCGCCGCAACCTGGGGAGCCAGGACGCCTCAGTGGGCACGGAGGAGACTTCGCAACGCCCCCGGCCACAGTGAGTGTCTGTGCAGATGTGTCTCTGAATGTCTGTGGTTCCTTTTCTATAGGACAAATTCCTAAATGTGTAAATGCTGACTCAAAAGAATGCATGGCTTCTTTGACCCAGCAATTCCGCTACTGGGATTATACCCTAAGAACCCTGAAACACCCATCCAAAAGAACCTGTGCACCCCAATGTTCATAGCAGCACAATTTACAATAGCCAAGTACTGGAAGCAACCTAAGTGCCCATCAGCAAACGAGTGGATCCAAAAACTATGGTATATTTACACAATGGAATTCTACGCAGCAGAGAGAAAGAAGGAGCTTATACCCTTTGCAACAGCATGGATGAAACTGGAGAGCATTATGCTAAGTGAAATAAGCCAGGCGGTGAGGGACAAATACCATATGATCTCACCTTTAACTGGAACATAATCAACAAAAGAAAAAAGCAAACAAAATATAACCAGAGACATTGAAGTTAAGAACAATCTAACAATAGCCAGGGCAGGGGGGGGGGGGGGCAGCGGGGACAGTGGGAAGAGGGGATTACAGGAACTACTATAAAGGACACATGGACAAAACCAAGGGGGAGGGTGGGGGAGGGAGGTGGGTTCAGCTGGGGGGTGGGGTAGAGGGATGGGGAGAAAAGGCACACAACTGTAATTGAATAACAATAAAAATTTTTTTAAAAAAAAGAATGCATGGCTTTACTCTGATATATAATAACAATAGCTAACACCCACTGCAAGTTCACACTGTGTAACCACGTTTCAGGTGTTACCACTCATACTCCTCCCAACAACCTAATTAAGTGGGTACTGATGTCTTGCATTGCATAGTTGAAGAAAGTGAGGCACAGAGATGTCAGATGACTTGCCCAAGGTCTTCCAGCCAGAAAGTGGCAATCTGACTCCAGAGCGGGCACTTTTAACCATCATGCTTACAAATTATGGTAAAAAAAAAAATCAAACCAGTGTATATTCCCACCAACAGCATTTGAGAGTTCCTGTTTCCCTAGGCTGTGTTGTTTTTGAATTTATTTAAAACTTAAGAAAAACACTGTCCATACTTCTAGATACCATGAAGACAGATGCAAGAACCAATGCACAGAGAAAGCAGCGGAGAATGCGCTGGGTCGGGAATGAATGTTGTGTTAATCAGACCAAGGGCTCGATGCAGGCTTCTCTCTGAGCTCACCTCACTGCCTCTCTGCCAAGTGTACCCTCTCCGGGTTCTACAGTAATTGGCAGATACACATACCTGCAAAACCCTCGAGCTTCTATTTTTAAACCCTATAAACCCCCCGCCCCATCCCCCCAGGTGTACTGATGTAATCTCCAGTATGCTGCCTCCGTTTTTGTTTTGTTTTGTTTTTTTATCAGACAGCTGCAAGAAGAAAGGACTACAGGAGCACATACATCATCTCTCTTTCCATCAGCTACTCAATTAATCCAAATAAATGTTTAGACAATGCATGATGTGTCAGTGGGATATTATCATCAACAACCTCAAAAGATTCTCTTGTTTTATTACCTAAAATATTATTAATGATCCCATTACAAGCTGATAAAGCAATCTTCCTTATCAGAGGCTATAGGACCAGCCCTAAACTCAGCCCTAACCAGTCCCAACCTAGCCTCATCAAAACACAGCCTTGACACTACTGGCTTCAAAAACGAGAAAGTTGCAGCTGCTGGAAAGAGCCCTCTGCAAATCGGGGGGCATCAGCCAAGCTGTATCTCACCACACAACAAAACGGTAATAATACCTAATAACACCGATGCACTGTTGCTATAGCAACAAACACTATGTAACTGATATGGCTGGCTCACTGAGTAGAAATATAACAAACTACAAAAAAAGGGGGGGTTGGAGCAAGAGTTAGAAGAGAAACAGAAACAGAATCACTTCAAGTGAAAAGTCAATAATCTCGGACATAAGAAGGGTAGAAAAGGCACAGACCTCAAATGCAAAAGACCTGGGTTCCACTTGTGACTTCAAAACTAACTAACTGCCTGACCTTGGGCAAGTGAAGCATTTCGGAATGCAAGGAGTCCGGTCTGCAGAGGATAAGAATCCCCACTTCACAGGTGATCATAAAGCTCAGTGTTTAGCTTGTGAAGTCCCCGGCAGACTGCGGCCTCTCCGTAAATGGGAGTGTTGGCACTGTGACACCGTGGTGAGCTCACCAACTAGAACTCACTGGGACTTTTCTCAGAGAAGTGGCGATCCATTATGTGTTGACACATCTTCCCTTTTTGTATATTTCTTGATGAAAATGAGGATTATGAAGGATTTCAAGCTTCCCCAAAACTATACAGAGTAATCATAAAAACCTACCTGCCAACCAAAGAGATTTTCAAATCTAACAATTCCGCTACATTTTCTCAGATTTATTGTTTAAAAATAAAAAGTAGGAATTACAGCCCTGACTGGTGTGGCTCGGTTGGTTGGGTGCCATCCTGCAAGGGTCACCAGTTCAATTCCCAGTCAGGGAACATGCCTGGATTGTGGGCCCGGTCCCAGGGAGAGGTAACTGATCCATGTTTCTCTCCCTCTCTTTCTCCCTCCCTCCCCCTCACTCTAAAAATAAATAAATAAAATCTTCTTTTTTAAAGTAGGGATTACACATATTGCTAGAGTTCCTGTTAACTAGCCCATCTCATTCTCCTCCCTCCCTCGCAGAGGGAGGGAGCCGCTACTTTTCATTTAGTTTGTTTACTACATATGTAGGTATCCATAAACAACATATTTTTTTACACTTTAAGCTTATACAAATGGTACCATACAATGCATCTCTTGTACCATACAATACATCTCTTTCTGCAACTTGTCTTTTTTCCACTCAGCTCTTTTGATCTTGATACATATAGTTACACATAGCTCTAGCTTATTCATTTTAACTGCTACTAACTATTCATTGTATAAATATACTACAATGTATCCATTCCACTACCGATGACCATTAATTTTTCAAGCCTGTGATAGTGCAAGCAGTGCTACAAGGACACCTGCACACATGTCTCTGTGCACAGGCCAACAGTGTCTGCAGGACGGCAGTTCTCCGAGCATGGTCTGGGGGCTATGCGGCATCCCCGGGGCTCTTAAGGGACCATAAACCCAAAACTATTTTTGTAAAATACTAAGAAGTTATTTCCCTTTTTCGCTGTGTTGACATTTGCCCTGACGCAGCAAAAGTAATGGTGGGTAAACCAGTTGGGGCCTTAGCACAGAGGAGGGCAATAGCAACAAACTATGCTAGTAACCATGTATTCCTCATCACCATGCAATTACAGAAACACACACCAGTTTTGCTTAAGAATTCCTTAATGAAGCAGTAAAAATTATTAATTTTAGTAAATCTCACTCTTTGATTACAGGTCTTTTCAATATTCTGTGTGACAAAAATAAAGCCCTCTGCTGCAAACTAAAGTATAATGATTGTCTAGAAGAAATCACTTGTGTAACTGTTTCAGCTGCCAGCTAAACGAGCCACCTTTTCCATGGAACACCATTTCTACTTAAAAGAACAACTGACGAACTATGGTTATTCAGACTTGGGTATTTGGCATAACTTCTTCTTCTGGCCAAGGTGGAGCAAAAGGGGCTGGGATATAACCTCCTGCTTGGAACAACTAAAAAGCTGGACAGTGTACGGAAAACGTCAGCTTTCTAGACATTGGACATTAGGAAATGAAGGACAGTGATTCCCTGAGAGATGAAAAGCAGATAAAGTGATAAAGTGAGACCTATGATTACCCCAGCTACTCTCTAAAGAAAGTTTCAGGCCCTGGAGCAGGAAGGAAACCCAGGCAGAGCCCAGTAACCTCCCTGAGTTGCAGAGAAAGAATCCAAGACTTCCAGGAGCCAAGGCAGCTGAAGGTAAGTGTACCAGAGAAAGTGGCAAAGAGAACTCCAGAGCTATCCAGAGATTCCCCCTTGAGTATTCAAATAAATACGGACCAGTGCATGTATGTGAGAAAGCTTCTGAGAATGTGTAGTTAATTGCTCAAAAGAATAAGAAAAATCACCTCCATTCACACTTGGGCCTAGAATAGTACAGCTGTTCCCACCAATGAATGGGGAAAAACTAACCCCAGACTCAATGCCACAGTGGGCCCACCTACCAAGTGTAAAAGCAGGACCTGAGCAGATCAAATTGATTCCAAGTAATAAAACCACATTCTAGGACAAAACTCAAGGATATTTATAGGCCCCTGGCTGGGTAGCTCAGTTGATTAGAGTGTTCTCCCGACACGCCATGGTTGTGGGTTTGCTCTCTGGTCAGGGCACATACAAGAGTCAACCAATGAATGCACAAATAAGTGAAACAACAAATCAATGTTTCTCTCCCTCTTTTGCACACACTCTCTCTCTCAAATCAATAAACTTTTTAAAAGAATATTTATAGAAATAAAAATATATACCGTATCCAAAAGGTGGAATTCATAATGTCTCAGATCAAATAGAAATTTTCCAAGCATGCAAACAAGAAAATATGACTCACCATGAGAAAAAAATCAATACAACCAAACCAAAAACTACACGATGATAAAATTCTAGATAAGAAGATTAATCATGTTAAGAAGAGGCACAGAAATTTTAAACATACCAAAACAAACCTTTTAAAAAAGAAAACTGCGATGAAAACCTAAGATGCAGCATAAGATGAAAAACACACTGGTTAGAATTAACAAGAAATTAGACAGCTCAAAAGAAAACATTAGTGAACTTAAAGATGTATCAATAGAAAATTTCCAAAAAAAAAAAAAAAACACAGGGAGAAAAAAGAAAAGAAAAAAGAATGAACATTAGTGATCATATATGCATCAAGTTCCCAAAAGAGAAGGAACAAATTTTTTTAAATAGCCAAAAATGTCAAAAATTGATTTTAAAAAAAAGCCAAAAATCCACAGGTCCAAGAAGCTCAATGAGCCCCAAGCACAATAAACATAAGAAAATCATAGCAAGGCACATCATAATCAACTTGCTTAAAACCAATGATAAAGAGAAAATCTTAAAAACATCCATAGAAAAAGGACATACTACAGAGAAATAAAGATTAGAGAACCGTAGATTTCTCATCAGAAACAATGCAAGCAGGCCAGAAGACATAAAACACCTTCTTTTAAAGTCCTGAAAGGAACAAATTGTCGACCTAGAATTCTTTACCCTTTGAAAATATCTTTTAAATATAAAGACTTTTGCCCTGGCTGGTGTGACTCAGTGGGTTGAGTGCCATCCTGCAAACCAAAGGGTCACCAGTTCAATTCCCAGTCAGGGCACATGCCTGGGTTGCGGGCCAGGTCCCCAGTTGGGGGCACTTGAGAGGCAATTATGTGATGTTTCTCTCCCTCTCTTTCTCTCCCCCTCCCCCCTCTATAAAAAATAAGTAAATAAAATTTTTAAAAAATAATAATAAAAATAAAGACTTTTTCCAGCGATATAAAAGCTGAAAGACTTTATGACCAACAGACATGAGCTATGTGACATGATAAGGGGAGTCATTCAGGCTAAAGAAAAATGATACCATGTGGAAATCTGAACCTACGGTGGGAAATGTGGAGCACCAGACTGGTAAACATGTGGGTAAATATAAAGACATTTTCCTTATTCGTCTCTTTAAAATATAATCAACTATCTAAAGCAAAAACAATAGAAATTGTGAGGTTTCGCATATATCTAAAAGTAAAGTATATGACTGGAGCAGAAAAAGGATGGAAGGAAGGAACTTCACACACTGTTGTAAAGTGCCTACACTGTAGATGAAGTGGTATAATACCACCTGAAAGTAGACTGTGACAAGTCAAAGCTGAATATTAAAAACTCTTTAACAACCACTAAAAAATAGAGTTATAGCTAATAAGCCAATAAAGTAGATAGAATGGAATAATAAAATCTCTCAGTTAACCCAAAAGAGGATGGAAACGTGGGAAAGGGGAACAAACAGCAGACAGATAAAATGAAAATCAAATGAAAACATAACCACATTGATAATCACATTAGATGTAAATGGCCTAAAAACTACAAATGAAAGACAGAGGTTTAGGATTGGCTTCAAAAGCAAGATTCAACTATACACTGTCTACCAGAAGCCTACTTTAACTATAGAGGCAAAAAGCGGGCTGAAAGTAAAGGGTTGGAAGATATTACACCACGCCGAAACTAGTCAAAGGGTCACCCAAGAGGATTTCGGAACAAAAAATACTGCCAATGATAAAAAGGGTCATTTGAAAATGATAAATCAATTAATCAAGAGGACTTAATAATCACAAATGCATTTCTATACCAAACAAGAGTACTTCCACATATATGAAGCAAAACTGATATAAATATAAATAGACAAATCCATAATTATAGGTAGAGATTTCTAAAATTCTCCATTAATAATTGACAAAACAAATAGACATAAAAATTAAGAAGGTAGAAGACTTGAACAGTACTATCGACCAACTTGACTTAGTTGATCCTTTAGAACATTGCAACTAACAGCATCCTGTACACATTCTGTTCAAGTGCGCCCAGATTATTCACCAAGACGGGTAATATTCGGGGCCACAAAATAAGTCTGGATGTATTTAGAAGAATTCAATTCATACAAAGTATGTTCTCTGACCACAGTGGAATAAAATTAGAAATTAATACCAGGCAGGTATTTGGCAGGTATTTTTTCATAGTGAATGTAGCAAGACTATCACTTCAACTGACTACATTCAGTGCCAATGACAAAATTTAAGTTTTTAAGCAACAATCAGAATTTGGGAAAACCTGTATTCGCCACTGTGAACTCAACAACTTACAAAACTTAAAAACTTTTCTGATGACATCCATTGGAAATGATACTAAAAAGGTAATTTTGTGGTGCTGTACAGTGAAATACGCCAACATTGCTAAGATGTGCACACCTCAGTCAGCCAATATTTTCAAAATGACCAATGTAATTTTACAAAACCACGACTGGGTAGATCTTTTCAAATATCCATATTAAAAGATAGTTCCCTGCCCTGGCCAGGCAGCTCATTTGGGTGGAGTGTCATCCCCTACACTAAAAGGATGCTGGTTCAATTCCCAGTCAGGCACATATCTAGGTTGTGGATTCAATCCCAGTTGGTACGCGTATGGGAGACAACTGACTGATGTTTCTCTTTTACACCAATCTCTCTCTCTCTCTCTCTCTCTCTCTCTCTCTCTCTCTCTCTTCACCCCCTCTTCCTCTCTCTCCCCTACTTCCTCTCTCTCTCTAAAATTAATAAACATTCCTCATGTGAGCATTTTAAAAAATGTAATAATAAAAATAAAAGATAGCACCTCCCCCAAAAAGAATAGGCTAACAAACTTGAACAGGGTACAAAAAATTTGTTGATATAGTTTCAGATTCCACGTTGCAACTAACCTCTAAGAAAGTACAGCTTGTCAAGTTTTGGTGTGGTATCAAAGAAGAATGAATATCCACAATGTCTGAAAAGGAATTTAAAATTCTGTACTTCTTCCTTTTCCAGTTATGTACCTGTGTCAGGCTAGAGTTCTTCATTTATTTCAAATATTGCAACAGATTAAAGGCAGAGGCAGGTATGAGAATTCAACTACCTTTCATTAAGCCAGACGTTAAAGAGAATTGCAAAAACATAAAACAATGTTACTCTTCTCACTAAATTTTGTTTTGTTTTAGAAAATATAGTTATTTTCCATTAAACAACAGGCTATTTATGTGAACATGAAATGAATCCACTACTGTTATGTTTTAATAAGTTAATACAAATTTTAACAATCTCTGTTTTCATTTCTAATGCAGTAAGTATCATTGCTCTCTCCCATAAACAAAATGTCTTTGGAGTTCTCAGTAACTGTCAGAGTGAAGAGAGGTCCTGAGACCCACAGTACCAGAACCATTGCTCTGGAGAAGCTGATGCTCATCACAGGCTTTGCAAAAAAAGGAGGCATTTCTTGATATTTGCAAAATCACTGGCAACAGACTGTTCAATGCGGATGACTAACAGAGCCCCTTCTTTCATAGTAACAATACTAATGATGACCGTAACAGCAACCAAGGCTCCCACATGTTAAAGCCTTATTATGTGCCAGTCACACTCAAACTGAAATCCTTATTATCCTCAACAGTTACCCTGCAAAATGAATATTATCCACATACTATAAAGAAATTGAGGTTCAACAAGCTTAAATTAGTTGCCTCAGAGGATGAGGGAGCCAGGATTTGAATCCCGATCTGAGTCCAAACCAACCTCCCACTGTGGAATGTCTCTCGAACTGTGCCGTGAGATTCTGTCTTTTTACTCTGCTGTATTTTCCTTCTGAGCATTTGCCTGACAGCATGTCACACGGCATTTGAGTATCGTCTCTCTCTGCCCCATTGGAATGTAACTTCATGAGTTCAGCAGAGATTTCTGTCTCCCTACATCCCAAGGCCTATCACAGTGGCTGGGCCATCAGAGCAGATGGCTGACTAACTATTTGCTGAATGAGTGAATGAATGAGTCACCATGGTCATAGACAATTCTGTAAATGGTGGTGCTTAGAGCCCCAATTGCACTGACATTTCTTTTAGTCCTCATCAATTTTTTACATTAAAAAAGTTCTGTAGGGCTTAGTCTATGCAAACCACATATTCCCACAATGGATAAGAGCAGGGAGAAAACTCCCCATTTTGTAGAAGGAGAAATCGAAGTCCAGATGGTGGGTTTGCTCCAGGTCTTGCAGGCTTCGGGAGAAGCTCCCTGACTTCAGGTTAGACTTCAGTCCCCAGATCTTAGGACAGATCTTAGAAGGGGGAGGTGGATGAGTCTGCATTCTTAGCTGGATCTAGCAGGTAAGGGGAGGGATTGTAAGCTAAGCACTCAGTCTTTAAAGTTATTAAAAATCCTAACCTCAGAATGCTTTGAGGGCCTGGACAGAAAGAACAAGAGTGTGTACTTATTCACCTCTGACACTTACAGAGCATGTGCAAGTTCCATGTGATGCCCTGGGTAGAAAAACGGGCAAGAAGATGGACCTCAAAGCTGAGAGGTGGGGACACAGAATGACGAATGACAGTACTGAAATGCCATGGGGATGCCACTGGGCAAGTGCCGCAGGGGGTCTGGTGCCAAACGTGGTGGCCAAGGGCTAGAATGATCAGAGAAACGTCGGGAGAAAAGACAGCCTTGAAAGCAAGACTTAGGTTCACAGACAGGAACAAGGAGGAGATGTAGGAAATGACATTCTAGTTGCAGGGAGAAATCAGGGACCCCCACTCACTGCTTGCTGGTCCACATTACACACATTTTCTCTTCAGCTCTGTCTCTACCATAAACTTGGACCCAGGAATGTGTCAGGAAGAAAAATGCTAAAGGCTATTTCTGGCTGACAGTAAGTGCGCATCCAGGCCTTACTATCAAAGGGAACTAACAGAAAGTCAAAGTCACCGCACAGCCAGAACACAGTCAGAACACGCCTGACTGAGGACACAGGAAACACAGGCCCAAGTGAGGACCACCATTAAAGAACAGATAAGACAATGTCCACTGGCACAAACTGACCTCTAGGTCAGTGACATATGTAACTAAGGCTCAATGTGCCCCTTCCCCCGGGTCCAGTGGGCCTTCCAGGGGTCCTGCGTTCAGGTTTGGACCTTAACTGCCGATATCTAAATACAGCACAGTGTTCTGCTATTGAGCCTCAGAGCAGCCTTTTCACGCTGATATTCAGGACATTATCAGGAATCTCAGCACCAAGCAAGTGGTGTGAGTGTGTGTGTATGTGTGTGCAAACACAAACAGGAAATGTGGGTCAGAGGGTGGAAACTTCTGGAAGCACAAACTCCAACCATGGCTTAAAGATTCCCCACCAGGAATGCACCCCAACCCTCCTCTGCAAACTCTCGGAGAAAACCACCAGAACAAGGACAAGCCCTATCAGCGTGGCCAGGAAAACTTCACGCCAGAGACGGTGGACAATTATCGTTGCCCCCAGGCACTAATATCTCAGTCTGTTTAGAGAAATGCCACCCCCACCTCGATTTTCCTGAATTGGAAACTACTCCTGCAGGTCTCGAAGGCACTTTGAAACCAATTCCGTGGTCTCAGCTTTTGTCCAAACTCTGACAGGAGTCACAGGGCAGCTGCAGAGTCACAGGGCAGCCGCAGACCTAGAATTGCTGTCCCAAATCCTTCCTCTTCTCCCTCTGGCCTCCCCCCTCCGGGATGCATTTACCTGCATCACACATTGGCCATGCCACACGTGCCCACCTACATATAAGCAGAAGGGTAGCATGCTTGCAGACCCTGGCTCCGATGGCACGTCTCCTTTCCAGGTCTCTGCCCAAGCAGTCCCACGTCCCCTGCCCTGGGTCAAGTCTTAATCACTCCTTGGATTCAGCTCACACACTACTTCTCCAGGAAGCCTGCCCAGACCCAGACCCCCTCCTCCACCCTCTGCCTCCGAAGTGGGTTAGCGGTGCTCATCTGTGCACTAAGCAGACTCTACCACTTCACCAGGTGGCTCCACTGAAATCATCTGTTTGGATCTCTCCCTTCCCACTCCTCTGGGAGCATCCTGAAGACAGAGGCCTTCAATGTCTCGATTACTGAGGTGTCTACCCAGCAGATAGCCCAACACCTGGCAGAGAGATGCCCCCAAATTCCTGGTGAATGCAGCTACACCCACCCTCCTCAACAACCCCACCCCACTGAGGCCAGAGAGGCTGATGAGACATATCCAGAAACAAGTAGATACATTGTAAACCCTGTCTCCCGCAGCTCCTTGTGCACCTGGAGCCTTGACCACCCCCTCTCCACAGCACAGCTGCACGGCCTGGGCCCCAAGCCTGCAGAGCTAGCTTGCAGGTCCTCTGGCCTGGACTCCCACAAGGGAAAGTCATTGCATTCAGATCAGCTGCCTCGGCAATAGGTCAGGCTCCCAGAAGCCTCCCCCAAACTCTGATTAATGGGCAGGAGCAGCCCCTGCGCATCTCATTACGCACATAGCTGCAATGAAACCATCTCTGCTTTACAGTTCTGTGCAGGACATAAAAGTGGGAAATATCCCAGCCTTCAGAGGGAACAGGCTATGAATACTGAAGCAGCCCCGGGTTATTAATCCAGCACCATTAGTCTTAGGGAGTCACCCTAGCACTGACCCCCTAGAAGGAAATTTCTCTTGCTGTCCATTTCTCATTTCAAATTATCCACAGAGCCATGGTACCTACCACCTGTGAATTATTTGATATTTTGGAGAGGAAAGTAAACAATATAAAAAATCAGCAGAACTTAGGGGATCTATAAATTCTTAGTAAGTTATTTTCGGAGTGAGGAAAGCTGATTCATATGGCACTTTACTTCCAAAGATTAATTTAGGTTGCTTTTTTCTTTTATTAATAGGAGGTAAGCACCCTGGAAAGATCACATTTTCATTCTCAGCAGCACCTGTCAAGGGGATCCCAGGCCCACAGCCCATATTTGAAGGTTTATCCCCAAAAGGTACTCGTGGAACAGACGCTGCACTAGCGACCCGTCAGGTGAACAATACTTCACACGGCTGCTTTTGTTTGTAAAGGTGGTGGCACACTGCTGGTGCGGGCCGACGGAGGGCCAGGGCAGCACGTCCGCCCTGTTAACTTTCTTAGAAGGACACAGGAAAATACAGAAAGCAGCCCCTACCCTGCACGTTCCCTATTCGGTATCTATCCAAATTGACGAGGTCTGACTATGTTGTTTCCCCGGGGGTTTCTGAAGCTATCTCCTTCTCTCTGATGTTCATTAGCTCCACCGTGCTGTTTCCATATGTGGGTTTTGCTTTGTTTATTCTGCTGGGGCTCTGTGTTCCTTTTCAATAGGAGGGCACGTGTCTTCTTTATGCCCTCAGCCATATTTCTTCTGAGCATGCCTCCTCGTTCAATGGCGGCTCAGACTCCCATTCCTATGTGTTGGGCCTTCTTCCCCACATGGTCTACCCGGACTTCCTTGAGTTGCAGCCCGGAGGAGCTGCAGCCCAGAGGAGCTCCTCGGGATTACCTGACGGTCTAGAAACTCTTTCTTAGCAGTGCATCTGTTCGTTTACCCCATGTGTTAGGAGTTAGTTTGGGGGACTTTGCTTCTTTTTAACTTTCAATACTATGTATTTTTATTTTTAAAATAACTAATTGATCCGCTTTTTTAAACTGCCCCATTATCTCCTATTCAGGTCTTATGGATTTTGTTTCTTACTTCATCTCTTCAAACGGTTTACATGTTTGGTCTAATCATCTTCTGACTGCTCTGTTATATATCGCCCCTGACATGTGAATCCTCCTTACATGGCATCCGTCCATTATCTCCTGAGATGATGGATTTCACTGTTTGACTTATAATTTTGGTCTGAGATGACCAAAACATAAATGATCAGCATCTACATTGAGAGTCCCCCAGAATTTCCCCCGAGAGTACCATGTATGCCCTATGTTGAGGAAGCTCCCCATAGGTATAAGTTTTACACGTGCGGCTGACGAAGCCTTGAGGCCCCCAGCAGTTCTGGACCAGATCTCATGCTGGGCTCTCAGCCCAGAGTCTCAGCCCCGCGTGGACAGGGCGTGGTTTAGTCTCCTATCTATGTATGTTGTAGGCTTGGTTTCCCATTCTCATAGATAACTTGGATATACGAAAACTCAGAAACCAAGGTCTGACCGAATCTGACTTTTTCTAAGAGAAGCTGCTTTATGTCACCCTAGACTATTTAGGGAGTCCAAGCCAAGATAAAAATCTTGCTCCCCAAGTTCCCTGTTGCATAGCCAAGACACAACACTGTCCCCACCCCTTGTCCACCTCACAACCATCTTTGGCCCTTTCCATGGGTCTCTCTCACCAGCCAACCAAAGCTGTAAAGAAGGGACAATAAGAGAGATGGCACACTGCTGGGAACGGGGACACAGGAGAGAGAAGAAGGGGCAATGCTCATGAGCAAGAGAAGTAGAGACCATCTTCTTCAAACTCCAGCCAAATCTCAAGAGTAGATGACTGGGGGTTTCCAACCCACTCTGCCAACTGTTCCGAGTGACATTTCTGCCCCATACATGACTGGTTGTAGAGGACAGGACGTGCCCTGGAGCCTGGGGGTGATGCAGAACTTTGCTATTGACCAGCTGTGTGGCCTTAGGCAGGTCACTTCACCTCCCCTCTCTGAGTGTCTGGGGACAAACATATGAGCAATTTCCCAGGTTTGTCATGTAGACTAAACTACTCCCCAGACAGCGGTAGTTGATGGTGATGATCTTGGAGCACCCAAACCCCAGAAATAACACCCCCTGGCCCAGGGCTCAGCCTCCCCCTGCTTTACAGGGAAGCAGAGTACAGGCTTTTGTTAAAGTCAAGTGTTCAAAAACATTTCCTCATTGCCCTCCCACTGCAAATGGGTGAGGCTTTTTAACAAATGCTTTGTTGTAGTAGAACTGAGATCGAATAAACTGGGTATATGTAATGTGTGCAGCTGACTGATTCTGACATATGTCTGTACCTGAAAGCATCACCAAATCAAGACAGTGAACAGATTTGTCATCCTCAAATTTCCCCCATGCCCCTGCTCATTCTACCCAGTGGGCGGGGTTTAGTTATCATTGAAAATTGAATAAAAAAGAAGGAAAGGGAAGGTGGACAGGGAGAGAGAGAGAGAGACAAAGGAAAAGCAAGGAAGCAGGAAAACACGTGTGTGATGCCACGTTCCGGCCTAGAGAGACAGGGAAAGCCAGCCCGCTGATTCACATGCAGGGAGAGACAAGAGAGAGGCTGAGGCAGGCACATCTGTCCACTTCCTCTCTGGGGGCTGGAGGAGGCACCCACTCCTCCAGTGGCTCAAGACGCCTGCTCAGGTGTGGGGCTCCAGCTCGGCAGGGACCCCACGCTGCTGGGCTCCATTGCACTGCCCCATTTTTCACTGTCAAGGCCCTGCTAGAGCACCATCCATCACGGCCATGCTTGGAAACCACCCGTGTAAATGCAGAGTGGTCCCACCTGGCAAGGGCTTGCACGCCCAGAAGGGGGTTCTCAGAGTATCTCTGACACTGGTGTCTGGTCAGTCTCAGCCATGATGGCCACTGGCCCCTGGGCAGGTCTATAGCCTTCTTTCTCCTCCTGAGCACAGAGAAGGGTTAAGAGCAGAGAGAGAGCAGGCCTGTGAGACCCATGCTTCTGCAGGATGCAACCACCACAGCCTGAGCCTGGAACCCAAGAGGTTGGTCCAGGGCAAGTGAGGCCCCCCGGCCCAGAGCAAAAGATCCACCCGGCTCTGGGCAATGGCCTATGAGAGCAAGTGCCTAGCTCCAGTCCCTATGGAGGAGGACACCCAACTGCTTCCTGAGGGCTGGGAGCAGCCCTGCCCTTTCCCAGCCCTGTGTCAGGTCCTGATCATCATGCTGTCCCATGTCACAGCTCAAGGCTTAACTCACACTCCTGATTCTAAAATGAATTACTTCAGGCCTCAGAACAGAAGCGCCCTCACAGCTCTTGTGCAAGAGCAGAAGTGGCCATGCCTGTGTCCCTGGATGACAAACCATCCACGCCAGCCAATCCGGGGTTTGAGCCTAAGCTGTTTCTAGAATCACAAGCCACATAATTGGAAAAGAGGAGAAAGGGGAGCAGTGATTTTCAAGGCTGTCGCACAAAACATCTGCCCAGGAGCTGGAGTTAGGGAGGGTCCAGGAGGAACAGGGTGCCAGGACACCGCAGGACTGAATTTCTCCGGGAAGCAGTCTGGGTCAGAGACAAAGGGCTTGCAGTGTTCTACGTCCTTGTTTTCTGTCTTGATGAAAATTTGTCCACGTTCACACAGTACCAAAACAAACAGACTCTGGCCTGTGGTATTATCATTTATGTTGCTGCTTTCTTGTTCTCTGATGCCCTGCAGCATTTGTGACAGTGAAGCACTGTCCCCTCTGGGAAGCTGAGAGGGTATCTGGAGCCTGTCACTCCACAATTCGGGGCTTGGTCACTGCTATCCCACACTGGGAGCTGCCCCCACCCCTGCGTCTCCTCCCACACAGGGTCCCTTGTTGAATTTACACACTCAGCCTTAATCCCAGCCCCAGCCCAATCTTCCTCCTTCAGAAGGTCTGCTACCAGCAAGCATGCTGCTGTTCAGAGGGAACTGTTACAAATGTCCCAACACACCTTTACAGAAAACAAAGACCTGACCACCGAGTCCCTTCAGGTAACTTCCCAGGCCCACCCCTGTCTCGAGGGAGTCCAACCCCTCCACGTGCCAGCCAGGGAACCCAACCAAGGCCACGAACTCTGGGGAGCACTGGACTGAGGCCACAACAGGGGTCTCATGCCTTGCAGGACCTCAGCCTGCACTCAGTGCATGGGCCAGGTGCACCCTGCCACTGGAGCACCAGGGTGCGCAGGTGCCCGCTCTGCCTGCCACAGCCCTCTTGCCAGGGCAGCAGCCCACAGAGTCAGAGGTGGACCAGACACCCTTAGGCAGGGAAGCATGGTCTTCCCCTACCCCTAGTGCCCTGTCTTCTGGGTCCCCAGGCTGCTTCCCGGATGCTGAGCACAGACAGCAGAGCCAGGGCAGCAGGTCAAGCTGGCTTCTCTCAGGGTAAAGTGACGCCGGAAGAGACTAGAAGCTTTAATGGCTAGGAAGGGAAAGGATCGGCATTAAAACTGAGAAATGATTCCAAAAATGGCTTTGACCTCAAGGACGGGAAACAACTCTCGCCTCACATATGCATGCTCTGTGATTACCATAGCTACGTGGCTGGAGGAGGCAGAGGCTACTGTTTGGTACTGAGACCATATTGTTCGTGCTGAAAAGACATCTATAAAAGAAGCCTTCTCTCAGAGCTTGCTTTCCAAGTCTGCATAATTGGTGGTATAAATCTGGGAGGGGCAGGGTAGGGTTTGGAAGGAGAGAGAATATTTCTAAACTGACCGTGGAGTTCCCAGATAGGGGGAAAAGAGTCCTACCTGATCTCATCCCTTCCTATTCTTTCTGGGGTGAAGATAATAATAAAATGTTGTCCCTCGTTGGGGCAAGTGCACTGGGCACAGAAAACGCCCGCCGGGCCTGCACCAGAAGCAGTCACCACAGGCCAGCCCAGCACTTCCCTGTCGCCTCCAGCTGGGTCTCACTCACCGACTCCACGACTCCTTTCTTGTTAACCCATTTGAGACCATAAAAAAGTGTGCCCCACAGAACCGCTCTCTGACCTAGGAGTCAAGAGAGGATCTGAACCCCCAGCTCCACCCACCACCTGTGTGATCTGGACATGACCCCTGACCCCGAAGAGCCAACAAGACCAGACAGTGTCGGTGCAGAGTCTGTGGAGACCACGGCGGGGGGGATATAGGACTCCTCCACAAGGATGCTCCCGAGACTCTCTCTGAAACAGGCCTGGAGGGGCGCCCACACTGTCATGTGGGGACACAGCTGCACCCCGGCCATGCCAGGCCCTCTGGGGAGAAGCCCTGTTGGAACCCTCACTCTGCTCTTCTGTGGGAGGCAAAGTAAACGATGCAGAGAGCACAGCAGGGGTCGGGCTCAGGCACCTGCCACACAGACACACGTTTCTGGGCCACTTGGACAGTCCCTCCTCAGGAGGCTCACCTGCGGGACGCCAACCTGAACCTGGTGACCCCAGGGAAGGAGGCAGAAGAAAAAAGAATGATCCATAAAAATTAGATGAGGCCACGTCTACTCCTTCCTGCCCTCCCTTCATTTAAAAAAAAAAAAAAAAAGATATCAAATAGTATTCCCAAATCCTATGAACACAAACTCAAGTTCAAGCTGACAAAGAGTGGGGCACCCAACAAACACATGCGAGTGAGTGCAGGTGTGAATGACTGGGGAACTTCTGTCTCACACAGAGGGCAAGCTAGTGCATGAGAGCCCCCTCCCTGCATGTCTGTGAGTGTGCGGGTTAGGTCTTGTAGCTTGTTTCAGAGTTTGAAAACGCCATACAAATCACCTGTTTCAGCCTCCTCATTTAACAAATGGGTGCAAAATAAGGTAAAGAAAATAAAGATCAGAGAGGGAAAGCAACCTAAGCAAGGCCACACAGCTGGGACTGCAGAGCCAGACCCCAACCAGGCTGAATCTCCCTCCCTGGGAGGTTCAGAGTAGTGGAGCCACTCTGGCGGGGCCTGTTGGGACCTCCTGGGAATTGTCCTAGACACGAGCTGTTGAGCACTACTGACTCGGGACATGAGAACAAGAAGGATGTATACAGAACCTTTCACAGAGCCCAAGAGGTGCTCACAAACAAAGAGATGGGGAGGTGGGTAAGTAGGCAGAGAGAAATCCATTATCAGGTTACCTTGATTCCCTTCTCCTGTCTCTCCTACTAACAGAATGCAGAGGGATATTAATTGCTTTTAATTCAGGAAATTGACAGTTATGTTTATCAGAGAATTTTTTACAACAGAAAAAATACTAAAGTTTGTAAAATTGATTTCACTTTCACGTCACTCACTGGGGTTCACTCATTCATCCGTCTGACAGCCGAGTGCCCACTCTTTGCACAGCACTTGGAAGGTTATAAAAATGAATCCGTAACCCTGCCCTCTGGCTCTAGCAACACAGGACCTGCAGAAAAGGAGGTGAAATTCGCCAAGAGAAGGTGCAAATAATGTGCGAAGGCAATGGACCCAGCAACCAAGAGGAGCCAGCCCTGACACACACAGTGGGATGAGTCTCAGAGGCCTTGGGTGAGTGGAGGAGCCAGCCTTAACATGACGCTCTCGAGACCAGCCGAGGAGGGTGGGGAGCTGCTCAGTGACTGCGGGGTTAGGCCGGGACTGGCGAGACACAAAGGGGCAGCGCCAGGGAGTTTGGGGTGATGGAGCAGTTCTATGCCCTGATTGTGGTGGAGGTCACATGTATTAAGGTTCATAGAACAACTGCACACAGCCCCACAAAAGCCAATTTTACAGTATGGTAATTTAAAAACAAAATTTTTTAGAGCTGCAAAAACATAATACCATGTGGATTCAGAAGAATGGCACAGTAGCTGCGGCCCCAGGGAAGACACCTGATCAGACCCTGAAGGCTGCCAGGATCGGGACACAGGAGCAGCAGGACACTTCGGGCAGAAGCAGCGAGCCAGGTGCCGCGGCGGGGACGCCCCGCAGAATCCCTGGACTCAGTGGACAGGGAGGTGAGGGACACAGTGGGGACAGGATGGGGGGCTCAGGACACGCAGGAGAAACCCGGTGGCTACCAAATCGCCTTGAACAGTCTCCACTCAGCCCGACTGCTGCGCGGTGAGGACAACGCGGCGCAGGGCACAGGAGCTGGGGCCTCTGAGGATCAGAAATCTCAAACACACCGAGGTGCCTCTTCATCTAGCAAAACCTATGGTGGCACTAGGAATGGAAACTTCCAAATCTGTTCTGAGAGCGAATTCAACTTTCAAACTGTCTTGACCTGGCATAACAGGATCCGAGACCACCAGTGCTGGATGAAAACTTACAGACCATCTAGCTGGTGGTGGTTGAGAGAGGGGGCCTTCAAGAATTTGGAAAAGAAAGTTCTGTACTTTCTCCAGGAAAAGACACACAGAGACCCGATTCTGCAAATGATTTCCAAATGTTCCTAAACTCCCGGACGCTCACCCCAGATGCACCGGGGCTCTCACTGTCCACACAGCCCCGAGGGTCAGAGCTCTCCCCTAGAACGTGTAACCATCGACACACTGAACTAGGCCAGTCCCCGCTCTCACGAGGGGCCTGGAGATGGCTCCAAAGGGAAGGTGGCTTCTTTTAGAAGTGACTCGAATGCTGAGTTACTGGGAATAACTCGAGGCAGGGAGCCAGGGACAGCGCTCAAGGCCCTGCTGCATTAGAACAGCAGCTCCGGCATTTTCTCCTGCAGTCTGGTCGAGCTTAGTTGCAGAGGGCTGGTCCCTGCAGGCAGCCCTGTCACTGCGGTGTGTGACCGTGAGCTGGTGCAGGGAGCCAAGACAGCTCACATTTCTGGAGGGCGTTGGGATCCCTGAGAAGGAGCCTGTCTCCAGCTTGTTCACAGTTGACTGACTCTCCACCCCCTCAGGCCTCCTGGCTATTTATAGCCTCACACCCCAAACACAAACTGTTGTTTGCAGCTTTTCCAAGGCCTCTCTCAAGGCTGGCTTCAATTCAGATTTCCATATGTGCAGACATTGAACAGACAAGGGGTGTCAGGACCAGAAGCTGGAGGGGCCGCCCCAGAACCTGAGTGCCTGGGAGCAAAGCCCTGTCCTCCCCTTCCCCGGTCGGCAGGGAACCAGACCCTCCCCAGAACACACCTGCCCAGCTTGTGTGCCACCCCCAGTAGGCCTGTCCCCTCCCCTCAGTGGAGCAGCCCCTCAGAGCCTGCACAGTGGGCACACTCCCCTCCCGTGCAGACTGGTCTATTTTAAGAGCTGTATTTTTAGAATGAGCACATGTGCCAGGTTTCTATATTCTAAGATCACGGCTTCGCCTCTGGTGGCAGCGGCACAACCCAGCCTCCTCATCCTTGGCTTTGGAGGATGCTTTCAGGCCCTGTTTGTGGTTTGGGCTTTAAAGAAGGGGAGTCTGGAGGGCCTGGGAGAGTAGATGCATGACGTGAAGGACAATCCTGCCAGCTCCCGGAAGCTGAGAGTTGAAAAGGCATCCTTGCCCTCACCCCCAAGAACATACATATGAAGAACCAGCACACTGTAAAGGGGCAGATCCATGCCTGGGAGGCAGCGAGCTGGGTGCCCCCGAGTTCAACTCCTGCTTCCATCCTGACCTCCTGCTACCTGCAGCCAGGATCAGAACACACTTGTAAAGTCCCTAGAATAGACGAACTCATTGAGACATAAAGCAGAACCACAGCTGCTAGGGGCTGGGCAGAGGGAAAGCAGGTGTTATCACTTAGAGGGAACACGGTTTCAGTTTGGGATGATAAAAAAGTTCTGGACAGCCCCATCCAGGTAACTCAGTTGGAGCATCATCCCAATACACCAAGGATGCAGGTTCAATCCCCAATCAGGGCACATACAGGAATCAACCAATGAGTGCACAAGTGGAAAAACAAATTGGTCTCTCTCTCTCTCTCTCTCTCTCTCTCTCTCTCTCTCTCTCTCTCTCTCTCAATTTTTAAAAAGTTCTGGAGATGGATGGTGGTTGATGGCTGCACAACAATGTAAATGCACTTAATACCACTGCACTGTCCACGTGGAAGTGTTTAAAATGGTAGACTTTATGTTATGTGTATTATAGCACAATTTTTTAAAAGACCACTTCATTTCCAGTCCTACTTCAAAACTGGGCTCTCCAGGAGCTGTCAAAAGGCCCTCTGTGGTCCTGAAACACACGGGATATCATCTTATTTCTGCTCAGATGCTCCCTCTGCTGGGTGGGGGAAGGAGAGAAGCTTCCCATCCAACAGTTCGACAAATCCATTCAAATATTTATCAAGCACCTGCGGTGCCTAAGCCAGTGACCTGGGTGCTAGGGACACAGGAATGGAAAAGGAGAGGAGAACCCCCGGGCTCACGGGACTGGGACTTCCATTCTAACAAGGAGAAAGAGACACAGGCACCGTCTGTGGTTTATTGGACAGCGACAGTGCTGCAGAGAGAGTAGAAGCACCTGCGGGGAGGGGTACGACGGTCACCGTGACCAGGAAATGCCTTGAGAACACCGTGGGGGTAGCGGCAGGGCACCAGCCACAGCATGGTGGGCTCTCGGGAGAGCAGGAGACCAGCTGTCACGTGAGCACATGGCACCCTCTCCAGGCTCACCGGGAAAGAACAGAGAGAAACGGCAGTAGCTGGAGGGGGTGAGGTCAGAGGGAATGTTTTCTCATAGCTGATTTTTATTTTCTTCTTTAGAACTCTCTGAACTTTCCAAATTTCTGTATATTAATTTTTAAACTTGTTTTATTGTGGTAAAATACATACACGATTTACCTCTTAACCATTTTAAGTGCCCAGTTCAAGGGCATCAAGCACATTGACCCCGCTGAGCAGTCACGGCCACCATCCATTTCCAGAACACTTTTCATCATCTGCAAACTGGAACTCAGTCCCCACTGAACACTCTCCGTTCTCCCCTCCCCCACCCCAGTACCACCACTCACTTCCTGTCTTCATGAATTTGACTCCTCAAAGCCCCTCAGACAAACAATCTTACAGTGTTTCTCCTTTTGTGACTAGCTGGTTTCACTGAGCATCATGTTCTCAAGGCTCATCCACATAGCCTGTGTCCAAACGTCTTTCCTTTTCAAGGCCGAATCACATTCCATCGTATGGATCTACCACACTTTGTTTACCTACCCATCCCTCCATGGGCACTGGTGTTATGTCCACCATTGGGCTATTGTGAGTAATGCTGCTAAGAACATGGGTGCACAAATGTTCTTCAATGCCCCGCTTTCAGTCCTTTGTGGTAGATACCCAGAAGTGGAATTGCTGGGTCACGTGGTAGCTCTATTTTTGATTTTTCAAGGAAAAGACATCCTGATTTCCAAAGCAGCTGCACCATTTTACATTCCCACCAACAGTGCACCAAGGCTCCCAATTCTCCACATCAAAAGGGGCACTTTTAAGATGGGACAAATTGTGTCACGTTTGCGTGCTGATGGGACAATCCAGGGAAAAGAGGAAAATAGATGACTGGGAAGGCAGGAGGCCTGGATCAAAAACAGCAGAGAGGACAGCCTGTCACCCCAGTCGGCTACTCCCTCCCCGGCCACGCTCAGCTGCACGGGTGCAGGGAGGTCCCAGGCAAGCCCTGGCTTATCCAATGTTACGGTTTTTACCAAATGAGCACAGTGAAGCGAGAAAGAGGCCAGAATCAGAAGGAACGTAATTCACGTCACTTAATCAAAGAGGGCAGGAAGTGAGAAGCAGGGTTAGGGTGGGTAGGAAGAGGCCGTCGTCATGACATCAATGGCTGGTAGTTCCAGGGGCATCAGGGAACTCAGGAGGTGTAACTGTTGGTGAGGACAAGGTCACACACAACATATACTAATGAGTGTCTCCATCTGCCAGCCTCTGAGTGACAGGACGTGTGCAGTTCTCACCTTGCAGAGCTTACATTCCAATGGGGAAAATGGACCAAAAAGGAAAGGAACAGAAATGCAGGGTGGAGGGCTTAGCACACACGACCTGGCCTGGGGCCCTGGCGAAAAGCAGACCCAAACCCACAGCCTCGTCAGTCAGAGATGGCTCCGAAGCTGCGTACAAACCGCCTCACTGCTTGGCTGCCGTGGCGCTGGGCGCTTGCCATGACCAGGCTGGTCACCCGTCATGTCTGGTCACCTCTACAATGTCCCTCTTTCCTTCCTGTCCCACACTCATACTGTACTGTTTCTCCTTCAGCCACTACAGAATCAAACACTGGCAATATTGTACCACAGCAAATTGGCCGTGACCCATTACCCATGACCCATGACCCAGCTCCCTTGCCAAGGGTCATGGATAAACAGCACCTGCTGACCCAGGTGAGGGGCAGAGAGGTGTGCAGCCTCCTGAGGGCTCCCAACCCAGAAGAGTCGTCTGAAATGGCTGTTTATTCCCCTTAGCTTTTTCCCCAGTACTAAACGATAACATTTATCCTTAGGTTACTTAACACATATAAAGTGGGTTAATTATTTCATTCACCAAATAGCTCAGATAGTTATGGATGCTACCATAAGTGAGCAAAAAGGAAATTCTCTGCACTTAATAACAGGAAATAATCACTGCACAGGAGCTTCCACAGCTTGCACTGGTTAGCCACCCAGTTCCTTTCAGAGCCACCTGCAAGGGGTCCCAACACCGTATGAAAGTGAAACGATCAAGACAAAATCATCCACTCGTAGAGGTTTCACCAACTGATTCAGTATAGACACGGGGTTAAAACGTGCCCACCTGGTCACTGGCCCTGGGTCTCTGGGGAGGTGCTTGGGGCCCAGCCACCTCGGCTCACCCACCAGGCCAGATCCAGCTCCTCCCTTCTCCCGGGACCTTCTGCTGAGACAGGCGTGTCTCCCTGTGCCCCACAGAGCCAGCCTCATCCCTGGCCCATCCATATCCTCCCACCTTGTATCCCATTCACGTTAATTAGAACCAGAAACCAACAAGCCGAAAAACTTCCCTTCAGCACGTGCTCTGTGCAAGGCCTCTGTCCCATGACACAGCTGTCACCGTCAGGACCCACTGACATCTCTGTGGACGGCTCCTGCTCCCAGTTCTCCCTGCCTCCTCTCATTTCTGCACATGCTGCTTCCCTGCGTGACCCAGCTCTCACCTTGCATCCCTATGTGGGGTTCTAAGAGAGTCTCACTAATGTAAATCTGAGGCCCCAGATAGGAACGACAGGTTATCTAAATGTCTAATCGCTATGTTGTATATCTGAAACCAATACAATAATGTGTGTCAACTGCACTGAAAAACACTTTGTAAATTTTAATACAAATAAAAATATAGTGCCCTGGCACCCGTTAAAAAAAACAGTGTGTTAACACCCATTTTTTAAAAAAGGTTCCTTTTCCACATCCTTCCGCTCCCCAGACTCCTGGACAGCACTGACTACAAGGTCAAGCCTCTGGGCCCCGGTGTTCCAAATCCAGATGCCAAGAGACCCACTCGCACTGAGGCTCCGCATCCCCCTTCCGTCTCTCCTCCCTGCCCAGGAAGGGTGCCCACCTGGGCTTCCCTCTGCCCACTCTAAGGGCCTGTCCACATTCGGGACTTAGTGCACCAATGGTGCAGGGTGCTGTTTTTCAGGACTTACAAACTCTAGGTGTTTCCTAGGTCAACTCAATTAATAATCATTAAGTATCTACAATGTGTGAAGGTGCTGGGGTGGGGAGGGAGGTGGGTTAGAGCTAAAGGCAGGACGGCAAACTGAGTTCTGACCATGAGGGCCGTGAAAGGTGTCCTGAGACCTTGAACTGGTTCCTGTGGGACGTGGGACTACCGTGGGGGTCTCGAGGCAAGGAAGGCCCTAGGGAGGTGTTTTGTGGCCCCAGCTGGCCCAGGAACTCCTCGGGGCTCACTTCCTCAGCAAGGCCATCGGCTGCAGCACAAGCCTACTTGCCACAGATACTCTGAACCCCAGCGTCCCCAGCACAGGTCCCCATTTTCAGACCCTGTACTCCCTGAATTCTTCTCCATGAGGCCTCAGCTCTTGTCAGCAGACAATTCTAGGAAACACTCCGCACCCACAGCCACTGCTGACGGCAGGGTCAGGGTCCTTCCTCCTGAGATCTGAGTCCCTCATGTAAGACGCTGTGCGATAAAAGCCCCGTGAAGGGCTGATGGCAGAGGGGCCCTCTTCTCAGAGGGGGTGTAGTTCCTTCCAAACTGCTAGCCGTGCCCTGACCACCAAGCCCATGCAGCTAAAGGTAAGGCCAGTTACAGTGATGTTGTGAATGCTGGTTTTTACATTTACTTCTCTCTGGCAGCCTCGTTGAAAAAGTGTCATTAAAAGCTATCACAGTTGCTTGATGGAAGCAAACAGGATGTAAACCAAAGTAAATACCTAAGTCTTCTGGTAAGAAAAACAAATCTAAAAATGGTACGACAATGCCAATGTTTGATTTCATAGCAGCTAAAGGAGAAAGGGTAGAGTATAAGTGTGGGACAGGAAGGAAAGAGGGACACAGTGGAGGGGGCTGTACATGGCAGGTGAGGGAGCTTGGTCACAGCAAGCGCCCTGTGCCCACAGCCAAGCAGTGAGCCCCCAGCTCAGCACCACAGCAGTTGTCCCACCTCCCCCTCAGCCCACTCCCAGCTTCCCTCAGGTCCACAGGTATCTTCTCCTACATCCTCTTCATTCCAATCACTAAGCTAATTTTCTGGGCCTAGGCCTCAGGGTGATTCTGAGAGGAGTAAAGGGCTGTTTGTTTTGTTTTGTCTTTTCATCAAATAAACAATAAAAGGAATCAAGCCAGCCCTCTTCAATTCAATAGGATTTCTTCAACTAATGCCAAAATCCTGTATAAGAGCCCCATTTACTTTTCCCTTCTTTCCTCTTTTCTGTACTTTCTGAATTTCCTATAATAAGCACGTATTAATAACGGGAAAAAGTAAACTCCAGTCTTACAAATCTCTGTGCTCACAGAACTTACTACCCAGGGTTTCAAGGACAGAGCTGGGAGAATCAGAAGACATCCCATTGCCCAAAGCAAGACTGGATTCAAATCTGGGAAGTTTCCAAACCCAAAGCCTGTGGACGGATCTAAGAGGCAGTTCACAGTCTTACTCCAAGTCTAGCTAACCCACTGTTGTCAGCATTTGTTGATGGCAAGAAGAAAGGAGAGAGAAGGAAGGGGGAAGAGGGAGAGAGAAGGGAACGAATTAATTCATTGGTGGGTAAACTGGTTATTTTCCCCACAGCGGACTCAGGGCCCCTTGGAAGAATGCCCCCCTCCTCATTTTTCCAGGAGCCTTCAGATGGGCACCTGGCATTGGTCAGGCTCAGCAAATGGAGTGCCCATCTGGTACACTGGCCTGAGTGTAACCAGATGACCCAGAAGCCTCATGAGACTGGCATCTAAGAATTTCTCAGGCGAGAAAAAGCAGACGTGGCAAAATGGTTACGGGGGTCCCACCCACGGGAAGGTGGCAGGCACTCATCACAGCCCTCTGCAACTTCTCTGAAGGGTTAAAACTTTTCAAACTAAAAAAAGAAAAAGGAAAAACTAAATTACAGTATTAGAAGTCAAGACTAAGTGTTTGTCTTTGAGAAGGAGGGGACTGATTGTGTCTGGGCCATTTGGCTAAGGGCAGGTGCGGAGGAGGGGGACAAGTGGAGGGGGAGCTTCTGAAGGGGCTGGCCCATTATATTCTGAAATTAGATGGTTTCCATACTTCCACTGGCTGGCACAGTTTCGTTAGGTATACTTTTTTGCCTATATGCTTAACATCATGAAAATGACTTACAATTTTTTTAAATGCAAACAAAATATGCACATTTCTAAAGGCTCCGTGGGATTGTGAGAACATTCTACCCATAGGATGGGACCACCAGAGCTCTGCCCAGCTGACTGGCCAAGCCCCCAGGTTGGCCTTCCAGAAGCCAGTCCAGGGCAGCGGCCTCCCCTCCCAGCCAGTTCCGGCTTCCCTGACCCAGGTTCTGCAGCTGAGGTCCCAGCTACCTTATTCAAAAATCTGAGTGCAACTGATGCCAAATTCCCCATTTTGAAGAAAAAAACAGACATGGCCTCTCTGCTCCTTGGCAACCACTCTCTCTTCAAACAGACAATTTTTCAGCATTAACTGGACAATGGGACTTTAGTGTATAAGGTGATCCATCCAGAAAATAATGCAGTGTCCACCATAACCCCATTTCCTAAGCATGCTGGGCTATTTTTTATTCCAAAGAAAACTAGGGAAATCATTTTCTGTAACTGGATGCATTCTTGTGCTCAGATCATCTCAAAACAGCTTACATTTTAAAGTGGAATATATTCAATACCTTCGAGAAACAGTACAGTCCAGCCCCTTTGGGGAGTTAATTTTCAAAATAAAAATAATAATGATGAATAATCTCATGTTTGACGAGTAATGGGAGGCTTTGACTCACCTCTCACAACTTCTATTACCTCCTAGGGCATAAACCAGACACTTTGTAAAATTGGAGATTTCCCATTATTCTCTCCTCAACCTGTGATAACATGGGCCCATTCTTGCTGGCATATGAAAATCATTACTCTTTCTAATGGAAACAATCACTCCTGAACAAAGTACCTGTGTGGCCTCCCCTGACCACCAACCTACCTGAGTGAGAGGTTACTTAAAACCAAAGCAGTTGAGAAATCCCCCTTTATTTGGTTTTGCTGCCCCTGACCGCCATAAAAGTCCGAAAAATGCCTTTGCTATAAGCATCACTGGTAAGATCTGGGATTCCATCAGCTTCCCCTCCAAGAGTCGAGTCTAATTGCCTCTGTTCCCGTGGGGACCACCCACTTAACCAGTTACCTACGCCCCAGAATTACCGTATTTTTCAGACTATCAAACGTACTTTCCCCCCACAAATTTGGGAGGAAAATGGGAGTGCGTCTTATAGTCCCAATGTAGCTTACATTTACATTGGTGAAATATTATGTTATTTGTGTTATTAAATATTTTAACACATTTTTTGCTTCAAAAAATTTTTCCTATTTTCCTCCTCTAAAACCTAGGTGCATCTTATGGTCTGAAAAATACGGTAATCCCAATCTCTCACCCCTGACCCCCACCTCCCAGTCACCAGACATGCTTCTGGATCCCATTGTTGACAGAGGAAAATCAAAGCAATTGAACTCACTTTAATACTATGCTTTGCAAAACCACAGGCCTGTATTATTCTGAAGCCGAGTTCAGAAAAACATGGTGGTGGTCACGGGTATTATTGTTCTAAACACTTCTGCGCCCTCTCCTGTAGGAGGCCAATGGTCCTCAGCCAGAGCAATTTTCCCCACAAGGGGCACTTGCCAGCGACTGCAGATATTTTTTTATTGTCACAGCGGGAGACAAGTGCTATTGGCATCTAGTCGATAGAGGCCAGGGATGCCACTAAACATCCTACAAGGCACAGGACAGCCCCTGCCTCACTACCCCCCACCCCTCACAGCAAAGAATGACCCAGGTCAAAATGTCAACAGCAGCCAGGTTGAAAAGCCCTGAGCTGAACATGAACAGAGCACCAGCAATTTCCCATGGACTTCATCATGGGACTTCGCAGAGTTGCTGTGACTGTGTGTTTTGTCCTCTGGGCGAAATGCTGAGGATTACAGGTTTAAGGAGCACTTAGAAGTTGTGACCCCCGGAGCCAACACCACATCCTCAGAGTGAGCCGTGACAAACCAGCACATCTCCCTGTATGACAGGACTCGCATTTTGTACATCCCAGTGCCTCTGGATTTCAGCAAAGCAGCCAGCAGAATCCCACAGGTTGTCCTTATGCATCAGCTAAGCCCTTACTGGCTAGATGGTAGTAGAGTCGGGTAGATAGATTCATTGTTGGGTGAATAACTGAACTTGCAAATATGAAATAATAGATCCTGGTCACCCTAGAGGGAGGCTTCCAACAGCATACCATAGGCTTGGCTCTCAGCCCTATCCTGTGGGACATTTCTATCAACGGCTTGAATAAGGTCATAGAAAGTACTCTTATGAAATCCCATGAACAACAACACTGAGGAGAATGCTGATACTCTGGCGGGCTGAGACGTGATTCAGACACACCTCAGTGGGTCTAGGATAGAAGAAACCGGCTCTGCTGCAATCAGAGGCGGCCTTTCCAGCTCTCAAAGCACTTTCATACTAGACTATTCCATTTGATCGCTCCCACCAGGCCATCACGTGGGTGGGTCTCCTGACCCCCAGCCCAGTGTCCTCTCCGTTTCCCACCTGGCTCAGTGGTCAAGAGCCTGCACCTCGGTTCAAAGCCTCTGCTGGCTGGAGTCCAGGACCAGGGAAAGAATCCACTGGAAAAGGGTTTTAGCTGAGCACAAACTCAAAAGGTGTTAACTTGGTGGCATTATTGTGAGGGTACAGTCAAGAGAAGGGAGGCAGCAAAGCCACAGCCCTCTGCTCTGATTGGCAGCCACTCTAGTGGTTTGGTGTTGGTCTGGCTACCACTTTTCAAAGCAGTACTGAACACAGAGGTCATGTAGAGGAGGATAACTAAGATGGAGAAGAATGTCAACATCAAGTTCAAAAAGCAGATAAAAGAAAGGGGATATGTGCTTGTTCAAGACACCCTGGGAGCCCACAATGGTCCCTTCAACAGCGGAGCTGCTGTCATGGACAAGACGGGCTCAAGGCGTCCTCTGCGGTTCCAGAGGACTAATTCAAGGGGAATAATCTAAGCTCAACAGACAGAAGAACTTGCTGACCATCTGGAGCACTCAGAAATGACAGGCAGGTCACCATGCCAAGTGGTGAGCTTTCCAGCCTTGAAAATATTCAAGCTCAGGACGGAGCTAAGAAAAGGGATTCAGACAGAGGCAGGGGCATTAACTGACATTTGCTCATTCGGCAAATTTGGATTGAGAGCTATGTCCTAGGTGTTGGGAGCGACAGCAGTATGCAAATGACACAGTCCGGTTCCAGTTCTGGGGAGATTGGAGGGTCAGGGAAGATGAGGTTGTGGAAAGTACTGCAAAGACATGAGTTGTTCTTGATAATTAAGAACTTCCGATGAAATCTTCCCAATACTAGGGCTCCAATATTCAGGTCCTTAAAATGGAAAAGAAATTGTAGTATAACAAATTAGCTGTAAATATTTAAGTGTGCAGCCAAAAGAAATTGTAGGGGGTTCCCAACAGCTTGGGATCTGTATTCCTTAGATGAGTAATTAGTGAGTCACTATAAAATAAGCTGAAATCAATGAGACCTGTCACCTCCAAAGTCCCTCTTCCTGTCAAAGACACTGGAATGCTATAAAAACATGTCTGTGGCTTCCCACAAAGTCTCTTTATAAACCAAACCTGACCATTTTATACCACGAGCTGCAAACTGGGGCATCAGCAGCCCATTAAGCAAAAGGAGAGGCAGGAATTGGGAGAGGTTAACAGGTTAGGGTGGGGAAGTGGAGAAACTGAGTTTGGAAATAAACATATGCAGTGAACAATCAAACACTCAAGGTCAGAGACTCAGGTCCCCAAGGAAAAGGTCTGCAGGACCTGCCAGAGCAGGACTGTGACCCTAAGGCCTGGCCTGTTCCACAGGATTTGGGGAGAATTCCAGACTGTTCCACTACTTGCTTTCCAGGTCTTTCCCCACGAGACAGGCTCCTGAGTCATCAATGTCCCTGCTCTGCAACTTCTACCCAATCAAGGTCACTGGGAACCAGCCCCACGCACCAGTGACCTTCAGAACAAAGACCTTCAAAGACAGGAAGGTCACAGGAAGTGTGCTGACACAGGGTGCTGGCTCTCCTTGCAGAAGCTGTGAGAAGTACTAGACTGGGAGGTAGGAGAGGAGCCATCTTCACAATTATCAGGCTGCAGGGAAGCATTCCAGTGTCCCAAGGTCCTCCTGCATCTTGCCCCAGAGAGTCACTTCCCCATCCTGTCTCTAGGGTGAGCACAGAAAAGAGCAGAAGCACCAGCCCCACACATAGCGCCAGCTGTGGTGACAAGGCCCGGAGAAGATGGGGAGTTCACAACAATGGCAACAAGCCACAGGTGGCCCCTCAATGCACCAGCCCATGAGTGAGGAGACTGCAGCAAAGGCCTGCAGCTCTTAGAAAAGAACCTGCCGGGGCCAGGATGGCCAGGGTGTGGGCAGGGGCCGCCTGAAATCAGGAAATGAGCAAGCCCAGACGTTCCTATCACCAAAGTTCTCCACCCTGAGGGGCCCCCTGCCCCCCTCCATTCTCCAAAACTCACCATGAAAAGCCCAAGTGCAGGTCTGGGCATCATCCCTCCCCCTAGGGAAACACAATAAATAAGACTTCTAGGAGATCAGCCACCCCAAAAGCAAGACGGGAGACACCTTGTATGTGTCCACAAAGCAGAAATAGTAGATAAAGCACAAGAATTCAAACTAGGCAAGTAAATACCCTCAAAGAAATCAGGGAAGACACTAGGAATATAAAGTAGGACCAGGCAGCTGTACAGCAGAACCAAGTGGAGACACGGGGTATGAAACATACAAAAGCTTTCCTTAACGGTCAGAGTTTTGTTCTGGGAACATGCGAATCGTGCTGGAGGGATGGTGGGTGGGGATGGCTGTACTACGGTGTGAATGCACTCGGTGCCAATGAACTCTCCACTTAAAAATGGTTAAAAATGGAAAATTTGCTATTATTATAATTTACCACAACCAAAACAGGATATATTAATGAATAAAACAGTATTGAAGTAATTCCATGAATGAAGAGACCCTAGCATTGTTTCCAGCACAAAGATACCCAATGAAAGGGAGCTCTAAGAGATGGAGCTCACATGCAGGGTTGTCACTAGGGGAGGGGGAGAGGAAGAGAGGGAAAGGTACAGAGAATAAGTAGCACAGATGATAGGTGGAAAATAGACAGGGGGAGGGTAAGAATAGTGTAGGAAATGTAGAAGCCAAAGAACTTATAAGTATGACCCATGGACATGAACTATAGGGGGGGAATGTGGGAGGAAGGGGGTGGGCAGGATGGAGTGGAGTGAGGTGGGTAGAAATGGGACAACTGTAATAGCATAATCAATAAATATATTTAAAAAATAACAGGTAAAATGACAAGTATGGTATAACCATTCGCTAATTTAGCAAGTCTTTATTGAGCACCCACTACATATCAGAGAACAAAAGACAGCGCATGCCGCCTCCCTGGCCCTTCCTGCCCCCTGGCAGGACAGCTGGAACTAAGGCGAAGACACCAAGTGCAGTGAGTGCCGCGTGGGGACAGGGGCTCTGGAGGAGGTTCAGAGAGTGTGAGTGGATTTCCACTGGAGTAGTGAGGACAGGTCTCCCTGGGGAGGGGTCCTGGGAGTCGGGGCCCCTCTTGGTGACTGATAATCAGGGGCAGACAGTGGTGGTGAAGGGACGAGTGACGCATGGGGGAGAGTTGGGAGCACGTGCCCCGTGTACACGGTGCTCCGGGCCTCCCTCTGAACTCAGATGAGGGGATGAAGGCTGCCAGAGGCGCAGAGTTATCATATTTTATTCCTAAAATAAAGCACTCAGTAAATAGCCAAAGAATAATTTAGTGAGCTGAAAGATCACACCAGAAAACTTTCCTGGAAAGCATCGAGAAAGAATGAAGAGATGGAAAATGTTTTTAAGTAAAAGGAAATATAAAGAACAGTAGTAGACCCGTCAACATCCATATTCTAGTAGGGCAGAGACATACATGGGAGGGAAACAATGAAGAACTAACCACCAAGAATTTCCCAGAATTAAAGGAAGATGTAACACCCTCAATGGAAAGGATGCTCTGAGCACCAAAGTCTAGATGAGCAAGACGGAAACGTTAGACGCTTCCGAAAGGAACAGTCTTTCAAAAAGACAGCATGATCATAAAAGACATGCACCTAAAAACCCGCCCCCCCGAAACAATGCAGAGTAACAACTAGCGGAGCTACAAAAAGAAACAGATAAATCAAAAAATTTTGTTGGAGACTTTAACATTCCTTTCTTGGAAATTAACAGCTCAGACAGAGAAAAAGCAAATAACGAAGATAAAGAGATTTATTAAGGCTGAACTAAGAAATACCTGGAGAATTCACCCAACGGAGAACACACATCTTTTTTGAGCACACATGGATCAGTCACAAAAATTAAACATGCACTAGGCATAAAGGAAGATTCAGTAAACACAAAAGAATCAATATTAAAGAAACCATGTTTGAAAACATAACATAATAAAATTTAAAAATATTAACAAAAGGGTCACTCACAAATCCAAATATTTGGGAACTAAAAAGCACTCTATTGATCCTTGTTAAAGGAAAAACTGTAAAGGAAACTTTAATATACTTAGAACACCTAGTAAAATCACTATCTGTCAAAATTACAAAATATACAAGCAGGAATATGTAACCCATACTCAAGAAAAAAGGCAATCAATGGAGACTGATTCTGAGATGACACAAATGTTTACATTCAGCAAGTCTTTTTACTCTGATGCTTTGACATCCTGTGGCCTTGCTGGCACCTGAAAGAGACTGCCCCTCCTATGATTAGCTAATTCTAGAGACAGCAAACAGCTTGCCCAGGGGTGCCCCTTCCATATACAAGCCAGCAATCTGAACCCACACCCCCATCATTTCCCTTACTGGGAACTCAGAGAACTCACACATGCACACCACAGTCCTCCTGCCCTAATCACCTCAGAGCCAGGCACTAGACAGGCAAGGAGAGCCTGTCTAGCCCAAAGCCTGCTGGAATTATTCACACTAGCCCACCCTACTCCTGCTTACCCTGCCTTGCCTTACCCTTTCCACAGAAACCACAATGAAGGCTCCTGACCACATCCACCCTCCCTCCGTCTCCTGACCGGCCCTTGTGCTTCCCCGTGTGGCCCACCAGGGCACACTGTGACCCTTCCTCTTGGCAACTGTGAGCAACAAACTATATTTTCAAAGCCAATTATCTTCTGGTTTGGTGGCTGCACCATACCTGAATAACAATGACTTACATTTTAAAACTGTGTGAAATTAGAAGACAAATATTTTAAAGCAATTATTACAACTATGTGCAAATAATAAAGGAAAATATGTTTCTAATGAATAAACAGGTCATCTCAGCAGGGAGGTGGAAACTACAAACCAAAAGAAGTAAATTAAAATTCTATAACCAAAAAAATAAAATATCTGAAATATAGTCATTGGACTAGAGATAACAGAAAAAAGAGTGAACTTGTTAGGGAACTTGAAGACTGTATAATTCCTGTTGATTTATCTCGGTGACTCTTAACTAGAGTTGCTTTTGTACCCCTAAGGGACATTTGGAAATGTTTGGAGACATTTTTGGTTGCCACAACTGGGGAGCTATGGCACTGGCATCTAGCAATAGAAGCCAGGGATGCTGCTAAACAATGCACAGGAAATGCATCCCACAAACAAAAAATAATGATCTGACCCAAAGTGTCAACTGTGCTGGGACTGATAAATTGTGACCTATCTGAAAAACAAAAATATTTTTAAAAAGTGAACAAACCTCAGTAATTTGTGAAAAAATAATTCAAGATCAAATATATCTACAATTGGATCCCCACCAGAAAAGAATGAAAATAAGGTAGAAATATATCTGAAGAAATAATGGACAAAATTTTACCAAATGTGTTGAAAAACAGAGATTTTCAGATTCAAGAAGACAAAATAAACAAAACAAAGCAAAAATACACAAGCACATCATGGGCAAAGCAAATAACACCAAAGACAAAGAAAATCTGGAAAGCAACCAGAGACAAACACCACATTTCATAAAGGAAATGAATAACCTCTCCTCAAAAATAAGAAGGCAGAAGAAAGAACATCATCTTGAATGTGCTAAGAGAAAAAAACTGTCAACCAAAAATTCTATACCCAATAAGAAGTTCCACCAATAATAAAGACAAATAGAAACATATTCAGAAAAATAAAATATAAAAAATAACCCCCCCAAAAAAGTAAAATGCATTACAAGGCTTATAGCATATATAGATGTAATAGGTATAACAAGGGTAGCATGAAGAAGTGAGCATGCATTAAACCATACAGCTGCAAGGCTCTCACAACTTACATGAAGCGGTGCAAATACTAATTCTAAGCAGACTCTAAAAAGGTGAGACCATGTTTATTATATTCCCTAGTGCGCCAACCCAAAAACATGCAAAGAGCACAGCAAAAAAGTCAACAGAGCAATTAAAATAAAATTCTTTTTAAATATCTGACCAAAAGAGCAATAAAAAAAGATGAGACAAACGGAAAACAAATACCAACACGATAGACATAATTCCAACCATAGCAATAATTACATTAAATGTAAATAGACTAAACAATCCAATTAAAAAGCAGAGATTGTCAGATGGATGAACTAGCTACATGCCGTCTACAAGAAACATGCTTTAAATCTGAAGACAATGAAAGTAATAGATGAAAAAGATACACCATGCAAACCATAAGCATAAAAAGGCTGGGGTGGCTACATAAAGTTGTCTTCAAGGTACAGGGTGTTACCAGAAATAGAGACATTCATAATAATAAGTGAGAGAATTAATTAGAGAGACATTAGAATTATAAATGTAACGTGCTCAATAATAGAGCTTAAAATAGAAGAAGTAAAAATTGACAAAAATAGAGAAATGGACAAATCCATTATCTTAATTGGAGATTTTAAAAATAGTGTCCAAAATGCATAAAACACCTAAGAATAAATTTAAAAAATGGTATGTAAAACCTTTCCACTAAATACTATAAAATAGGGAAATTAAAGAAGACTTAAATAAATGGAGATATATATCATATTTTTGGACTGGAAGACTCAGCATTTAAAAGTTGGCAATTGTTTCCAAATTGGTCTATATCTTTAGCACCATCCCATTAAAAATACCTGCAGGATTGTTTTTTGTGGAAACTAACAAGCTGATTCTAAAATTTATGTGAAAATGCAAAGAAAGTAGAATAGCCAAAGCTGTTTTGAAAAAGAACAAAGTTGGAAGACTGCGTTTAAGATACATTCAGTACCACAGAGCCACAGCGATCAAGAATACGAGGTAGTGACATCAGGAGAGACAGACAGGTTAAGCAGAAGAGAGCCCAGAATAAATCCACTCTGAATGGTCGATTTAGACAAAGGGGCCAAAGCAATCCATTTGGGAGAGAAAAGTCTTCAACAAATGGCATTAACATAACTGGATGTCAATGTGGAAAATAACAAACATCTCCTACCTTATATCATATACAAAAAGTAACTTAAGATGAATAATACACATACATGTAAAAGCTAAAGCTTCCAGAAGAAAACACAGGAGAATATCTCCATAATGAGATGGTAAGCAAAGATTTCTTAGAGAGGATACAGAAAGCAATTACTATGAAAGGAAAAAAAACAAATAAATTAAATTTCAATAAACTTTAAAACTTCTGTCCCTGAAAAGGCACCATTATAAAAAATGAATAAGCAGGCCATAACCTTGGGGAAAATATTTATAAACCATGTAGTTGTCAAAGGACTTGTATCCATTCTTTATAAAGTACTTCCACATGCCAATAATAAAAAGAAAATCCAAAATCTTTAATAGGTAAACCATTAGACAGACACTTCATAAAGGAAGATGTATAAACGAATATGAATAAGCATGTGAAAGCTATGGTTAGCGATCAGGGCAATGTAAAACTACAGTGCGGCCCACTACTCACCCACCAGACCAGCTAAAATTAAAGACTAACAGCAGTAAGTGGTAACAAGTATGTGGAGCAACTGGTCAGACGGCGTTGCTGGAAATGTGAAACAGTGGGATCTCTTTAGAAAAAACATCATCCGGTTTCTCTTAAAAGAAAAAATAGCATCCAACAATGCTCTCCCAGACATTTACTCTAGAGATACTAAAAATGCACTCCCAAGAGCCACGTACGAAATATTCACAGCGGTTTCGTTCATACTAGCCAAAACTGGAAACACCAGATGCCCATTATGATGGATAAACAAACTCTGGGACAGTCACACAACAGAACACTACTCATCAATAAAAAGGGGAAAACCACCAATACTTGCAGCAACACACATAAATCTCAAAAACATGCTGAGTGAAGGAAGCCTTACCCAAAAGAGCACATATTATATCATTCATTTATATGAAATTCCAGAATTGGTAAAAAATAATTTATGGTTAAAACAAAATCAGAACAGTGGTTGCCCGGGGGAGGGGCGTACTGACTAGGAAGAATGAAGAGGAAATCTTTAGGGGTCAGGACTATGTCTGCATCTTAATAGGAGTCTGGATTACACAGGTGTACGTATTTGTCAGGAATCATCAACTGGCGCACTGAAGGTTGTGTCTTTCATTACATATAAATTCTGCCTTAAAAAGTAAATAAATAGTTCACAATACGCATTCGGAAATATTTAGGGGTGACACGTACTGCCAGTTTTTGAGGCATTACTATGAAATGGGTTAGTGAATACATACGTGAATGCAGATGTGACCAAGCAGATCCAGCAAAATGCTCACATGGTGGACGTAAGAATGTTAGCTACAATTCTTTCAACTTGAAGGCAAAACAAACAAACAAGCAAAACCATGGGACATAGCTTCAGGAGTATTTAACAGGAATTTTATAGTTTGAATGCGTCTAACAGAAGACAAAAAAGATTACAAGTCAATGCACTAAGCGTTGGTGCTAAGACTGTGGTGGCCTGCCGATACCCAGTCTCCCCTTCTTCCAAAACGATACACAACGGTGGGCAGGAAAGCAAACAGAAGGTGGCCCGTCCCACCCCTTCTGCAGGCAGAGTTGGTCAACAAGATGTCAGCAGAAGTGGTCGGGTGGAACCTCCAGGAAAGCTCTTTGAGAGGCCAGCAGAGAGCTGGACAGGCCTTCATCCATTCCCGTCCTGCCTGGGGTCCAGAAGTCATACTGCCCCTCTACTCTTGCCTTCTTTGCTCTGATCCAGCTGTGTCCCCATATTCCTCAAAGCCAGGGCCAGCCCATCAAGCTCTGGTGGCAGTAAATTATGACAAAATAAATTTTTCAAAAAATGTTTTAAATATCCAGGTGGTAGAATTGTTTAAATCTCTTTTAGTAGTTAGCAGGCAAATGGTGTCACCTTCAGAGTCCAAAGCAGGGGACTCTCCTCCTAAGACTCCACGCAGCACCGTGTCCCACACAGGCCCTGGTTGGCGAGGGGCTCTTTAAGGCCTGAGGACCCCACCCCAATGAAGAGGTTTACTGCCTCACTTAGGAGCAATAACGGAGCAGATACCTGAACCACGGGTTCTCATAAATCTTGTTTGGGGAAAAAAAAAACCCTTTCAATTCCCTGTGGAAATATGCAAAACAGCCTCTACAGTGTAAATCTTCCTTTTCAGTTCTAAGGAGATAAGTTGGACCTATTAACCTTCCATGTTATTTTCAACTTCATTATTTGAGCTGACACGGCAGGAGAGCGGTGACGGCTCTTTCTGGCAGAGTGCATGTAAATCGCTTTCTCAAAGGAAATTACTTCTCCAGCCTGAACGTTATTAATCTAAATTCTCCGTTAGTCAAATTGTTGCCCATAATAAATATGGAACAGCTTGTGATACTTATCGAGTGTGGCACTCCCGGTGGAGGCCACAGCCGATCCTAACCCCCTTCCAATAGGCTGGCCCTCGGAAGAGGGCTGTCCCCAGTGGCTCCCTTTGCATCGGGCCCTGAGGCTGGAAGTAGGCGATGCTGAGGGGTGGTCCTTGGCTCTGCTCTGGTCTGCCCAAGGCTCCTCCATCCCACCTGCCTCCCTGCCTCTGCCACCTTGTCAGAGAGGAAAGCAATTCCTGGCCTGGTGGAACGCTTGTGATGGCCTCTCCCACTGCAACGTCTTTCAAGGAAAGCTACCGGGAGGAGGCTGGAGTCACCCACATCACAGGCTTAGCAGAGACTCTGCCAGCCCAGTCTTCAAAGCCCAGGTCTCCCTGATCCCACAGGCAGCCAGCCACATTACTCACTGGTGACACCACAGTTATGGGTTAAACTCCTCACAATACCATGTAAGTCACATTTTGCTCAACACCACAGTCTGCAAATTCCACTCCTTTCTGAATCTGGGGTGGGGGATGGAGTTGGCCAATTTGCACGTGGCCCAACCCTACCTGTTGGCCAGGCCCCAAAGACCTCTTCATATGAAGATACTCATTTCCGACAACGCAAGCGTAAGGATGGAGAACGCTGGCTGTCATGAAACAGGGGAGGGGGAATACAAAAAGCTTTTTTCAGTTTCTACTAGGGTTTTTTCCGGGATAATTACAATTTAGGATCCATTCAGGGACTTGTAGTTCATTAAATGAATTTCCATCTGTGTATCTACCACCTAAGTAGTATCACTTGGTACAATACTTGGGTTTTTATTGTGTATAAGTCAGATTGTTAATTTGCAGCATGCAGAACTGAAAGGATCATTTCAATAGTGCCTGATTATGCAAAATGAAGCTGGATTTTCATTAGGCTTGGCTCCTGTGCTCCTTAACGCTTGATGGGGCACCAGGGTGTGTGATGGCACCCTATGCAGCATCCCGGCCCCTCTCCCCAGTGGGGCGATCCCGCAGAGCCACCCACAGGGGCCACTCTCCCAGCACAGCACAGCCCAGCACCCACCACTGGGAGAAATTGACCAGAAAACAGAACTTGGGAGAGATTAGAGCTTCTAGATTCCAAGCATGTCCTGGGTCTATTGATTTCAGTTCAGGGATCATGTTCCCAGGGAGGAGGCATGGGAGGCAGAGCAGCCCCTGCTAATGGAGCAGCGCTGGAGTCGAACAGAGCCGGCTGAGCCCCCCAGTTGCAGGAGGAGATCAAAGATGACAGAAGCCAGCTAGTGCTGCAGATGAAGCTTGCCCAGGGACCACAGGCTGGGGTGGGCACAACATGGCACAGTCTGGGAGGAGGGAGCAAAGGAGCGGGGGGCAGGGAGGAAGGGGAACCTGGATCCCTGGGACCGAGGGCAAGGTGCCCTTTCCCATGATGACCTACAGCACTGGGGCCTGCATATCCTACGTTGCATCTGAGAGCAATGAACAGCTCCAGGTTGTCAAAGGAGAGGGAGGGAGAGGGACTCTATAAAGGGGCTCTATAAAGGCATCTCCATTTGTCCACCTGTGTGTTCTGGGCAGACCCACTTTCATCCAGCTGATTCACCCAAAGGCCAGGTCACCTGCCTGAATGGTCTCCAGGATCCTCGACTGCGGTTGAACACTGGAATCACTTGGGGAGCCTGAGCCCCACTGCAAACCATTTAAAGTAAACTCTGAGGGTCCCTGGCCCCAGCAGTTTTAAAGTTCCCCCAGGTGATGGATAATGCACAGACAGGGCTGAGAACACCTGGATCAGATCAGCTATGAAAAGTTTGCCAAAATCCTGGCCCTAAGTCAGAGACATAAAGGAACATTGGCGTGAACTGACCCTGGGGGGGGGGTGGGGGGGTGCGGTGCTCATGTGCCATCGGGAGCCCAATCAAATTGCAAAATCTGCCCAAGAGTCAGTTTATAAAATAATGATCCCTGAGTCACCAAGGGTTTGTGTCCCAAAACAAAGTAGCAGAGGTACCCCAGCAGAGAGGCTGGGCTGAAAACCGCTGCTCTGAAGCCTGGGGGAAGTCAGGGTTCACTCTGCATTAACTCCCCTCCTCGGCATTCTTCTAACGTGGTGCCAGGTACAGACAACATACCAGGAACCATCTTCCTGGAGCCCCAGTACTTGCAGACTCTTCCAGGAAGCCTCCCCTGATTAACAGGGTAGCCACCATAAGTGTCATTCTCCACAGGACCCAGCACTCACTCTCACGCTGCAGGCATCCACTGACAATTGTTGGTATTAAACGACCTAAGAACACTGTTGCTTCCCTCGCATCCTCTCTCTTTAGATTTTAAGTCCCTCTGGAGCAGGCACTGTGGTGTCAAAGTTCTTTGAGCAACAGCCAGCCTCTTCCAGGACGAGACTATACCCTCGCAGTCAGTCTACCTGACCAGTGTCCACTTCCCTCTCTCAGGGGGGCACTCTGCCCAGTGAGCCCTCCCAAAACTCCCTCAGTCACAGCTTGGGCTGTGTCCCCTGCCTCGGCTGGAGACAAAAGGCCACTACTCCTCTTGTTAAGAGGAGAGCTAGACTTTGCATCAAACGACCAACCGCTGAGGCTGAAAGGATGCCATACCCCGCCTGTGACTCAGCACTGGAGCGGGGAGTCTCCGGGAGGACACCCTGCAGGGCAATGTGCGGCAGCAGCCTGGCCCGGGCTGGTCCCCTCAGACCCGACATCCTCTTATAACCACCTGCAGATACCAACCAGGAGATGCAGAGCAAGCCCCAGGAGCAACCCCTGAAAAGTGTGAGAGTGCTAAGCCTGTGATTCCAGACGTTCTCCCATCCCTGAAGGAAATAGGCCCACCCAGGAAGAGTTAATCCTCTGGCAGGCAGAGGCTGGAGGAGGCCCTGCCCAGACACAGAGGTGCAGGGCGCACCCAAGCAGCATCAACCTGGGAGTGCGGAGGCCTCTCTCCTCATTTGCTAGTCAGCGATGTGTGAAAATGTTAATGAAGGGAGTCATCATCTGAGAGAATCCCACCATTAACATGGAGCTCACGTCGGAGGGCTGCTGCCTCCACGCAGCCCGCTGCACATCAATCCTTCCCGTGCCCTGCTAATAACACACGTAATTGCCTCACTCTGTCTAGCCACCTTCACCCCGGCAAGGATAAGATTTGCTACAACTGTTATTGTAAAAATTATTTTCATGCTATTAACTTGGAGTTTTATTATATGTGTTCTTAAAAGAAAATAAAGGCAGAGAGATTGTAAGTGTATATCGGGCCCCCGATGAAAGTATTTTTAAAAATATAACGTAATGACAAGAAGCACTGAAGGAGGGTGATATAATGGCTCCTTCCCTTATTGAAACCTAAATTAGATTCTGCATTGTAAAAGTGCATAAAGAGGTTTCTCTCTTTTCACAGAGAAAATGTCTATTCTGGAACAGCAGCACATTGCCTGTTGCAAACCAGATTAAGGGAGAAGAGCAAGGCTCATCTGAGAGGCCAGGCACTGGCTCCTTCCTGTGTCTCCGTGAGTGTCTGACACACCGGGGAGTGAGGGGGAGAGGGCGCCTCACTTGGGCAAACCCAGAAAGCCTTTACTGGGGGGGCCATGATGTCCTCTTCCCAAAACCAGGCTGGGCCTGGCCGGCCTGGCCAGCTGATCTCAGCTCTGCAGGGCAGCCCGCTGCCCTGTGCTCACAGCTCCAGACGGGCAGCTTTCCCAGGCCTGCAGGTGAGGAGAGTCTCTCTGTCAGTGCAGGCTGGGCCTCACCGGCATCGGGCCAGAGGGTCATCAAGTGGGATATACGCACGTTAGCCAACTGGAAATAAGACCCACTGGCTGGCCTACAGAAAACCCATGTGGTAGACGCCATGATCCCTTTCTCTGGGAAGTGGCCCCACGATACATCACAGCAGTGTGCCCTCGCGGTCCAAACACGTACCCTGGTCCCCCTGGCAGCAGATGACTGCACACTCTCTTCCCCAGGAATCTGGGATTGGATTCCAGCGCCTGCCAGTTCCCTCTGCATGTGGCTGACCGGATGCAAGCACACCCAGCATTGAAGGTGTCGCCGTCCTGCCCTGAAGACACGAGAGCTGCTAGTCTGCCAACAGGAGACAATGCAAGGTGCAGGCAGACGGGAGAGGGAGAGTGTGGCTGGCCTTCCAGCCCCTGCTCCCCTTTTACCGGAGCATACTGCTCCCTGTGATGCCCTCATAATAAGTTCCCTTTTCGCTCAAGCTGGCTTGAGCTTGTTCTATAACTTAGGAGAAGAGTCAGAGTACAGTTGGCTAATGTAGGATGGGCCTAGTGATATTTTGAAATGCTTAGCTTAATTTTCATGGAATGGCCCAAAAATACTTGGTATTGCCATTTATCCATCCCTCCATCCATCCATTCATCCATCCATCTACCCAACCATCCACATACATCCACCCTCCTATCCATCCCTGTATCTACCCAACCATTCATCCACCCAACTACCCATCCACCCAGCCCTCCCTCCACTCATCCACATACTTATTCATCCATCCATCAATCCATCCCTCCATCCATCCAACCCTCCTTCCATCATCCATCCATCCCACCACCCATCCATCCAGCAGGTCTATTTTTTTGAGTGCCTACCATGTGCCTACCAGGCACTGAGCTAGAGCAGTAAACAAATTATTTGTGGAACGTGCTTTCAAGAAGCATTGTAGGGAAGAAAAATATAAAATACAACAAAATATATAAATATAATAAAATATATAAAGGCAAGTTATGGTAAGTATTATGAGAAAGAACACATAGTGTAATGATAGATTATCCCAGGGGTGCCTGGTAGGTTTGGGGTGCTGAGATTTAAGCTGAGACTTCGTAAGAGTTGACAGATGAGGCGGCGGAGGGAAAAGGAGAGTGGGCACCACAGGCCTGGGCCTGGAGCAGTGTCAAAGCCTTGGGAACAAACAGGCAGCCAGTACAGCTGGAATGTGGTGGGGCAAAGGGTGGAATGAGGCTGAGGAGGGTTACACAGAGCTTAAAAAGTAGCTCCTTTTGAAGACAAATATATTTTCTAAAAAATATCAAGATAGGAAGTGTTTGCAGAAGTGCAGGTTTCCCAATATACACTCAAATTTACATTTGGACACGTAGTCTCGGGGGAGAGTAACACAGGAAAAGACAGCAAATAGGATATACACCAGGCACACTCCGTAAGCCCTGCTGGGGAGTGTGCCCGGTGTGGGGTTCCCCACACCCCAAGCAGAGTTTTGGAGGATGAACCATCTAGAAAAGTATGTACAGGGCAGCTGAGAGGTTTCCCTACTCAGAAAGGCCTTAAAGGTTGGTCGTGTCATCTGGAACCCACCTCCTCTCCGGACAGGGGCCAGGACCCACAGTCCCCAGCAGGCTGCTTTGCATCAAGCCCTGGCCAAGCAGGCAGGCTGCACTGGAGGCAAAGGCCTCCCGGAGCAGCATGCTCACCCAGAACCACTGTGGCCGGAGAGCCGAAGGAGGCTCCTTGCAGGTAAAGGGGAAGGTGGCAGGGCATCTTCTCAACGACCAAAGGTCTAGAGCCGCTCTTTGCCACTTCTCTAAAGACGGAGATGGCACCAGGGTGATACTGGCTGTGACTTGGAAGAAGGACACTGGATCATGGGAGAAGTAGTTGGGACGTGAAGGGAGCAAATAGGGCCTCCTGAGTGTGAACTGCAGGCAGGACACTTGTGCTCCAGGGCTGATCCTCCTTCCCACAGGGGGAGCCTGGTGAAGACCCCACTCTGTCCCGCTTCTGCCCTTCGCATGTGCAGACAAACACAGAGCCACATGTCCAGGACCTGGCCTCCTTTTCCAAGTTAATGGGATTCCCAGTTGCCTGTGGAAGAAAGAAACATTCTGGAGACAGCCCCCTGAGCTCTGCCCTAGAAGACTGCTCACCCCTGCTCAGCTCCCAGAGGCCTCAGCCTGGCCATTGCCAGGGGACTCCCAGAGGCTAGACAGCAGTCTTGAAGGGTGCTCTGTGGGTGGTCTGCTCGCCATGGAGAAGAGAAGGAGCTTGTGCTACAGGGAGAACAGCTCCAGCTTCTGAGGGACACTGCGCGACCATCAAAAAGGCTTAAGTGTTTATTATGTACAATTAAGGGGGGGAAAGTAGACCACAAAATTGTACAGAGTAAGAACCCAGCTGTGTAAAACTACATAGACAAAAGTCTAGAAATTGGTAAAATTGGGGGCAATTGCCATCACTGTCTAAAAGTACTTTTTTTGAACCTTTCCCCTTCCTCAAGGAGTACATGTCACTACTAGACACAGCCATGTCCTTTATTGGAAATTCTGGAATCCAAAAAGCTCAGGAAATCCAGTTTTCTTCTTCAATTTCGTACCAGGTGGTGGCAAGACAATCCACATGGACGGGACTTCTAGCCCTTGGTTATCCAACGCAGTGTGAGTATGCTTGCTTCACTGCGGAAATACCGATGTGCTCGCTTACAGGATGTCGCTCCAAAAGCCACTGAGGTTGTGCCCATAGTCACACTGCATGACTCCTCCACAATCCAAGGGGTTCTGAGATCTGCGAACAACTGACCCAAAGTGTTTCATGTGGGAACAGACATGGAAAACGCATGCCCAGCACCGGATAGGAAGCCCAGGGGGCTAGGCTGTGTCTCACTCCCAGGAGTCCCATCGGTCTGGGGCCTGTTTCCAGATTTGCACCATGAAGGAGGAAGATCTAAAGTCTACCCTGGGTCTGCCTCTCTGCACGCTTGTGACTCCCCGTGATACCTGGCGTGATGCAATATGAAGAGGCCTCCAAGTGGACCCATCTTTTCAGCTGACCTAATGCTTCTTCCAGCCCTGGCTGGCTTGGGCCCCAGGCCCGTGTGGAAGACAGGAAGGCTTCCACATGTCTGGTGTGAGCAGAACGGTAAGCCAGCACCTGCCCTGATCCCACCCCAAACTGCAGGCTCCGAGGGGCAAGCCCTGCGTGGGCAGGCCTGCGAGCCCAAGGACCCCCATTCCTCCAGCTGTGCTGCTGGCAAACACCCCAGCAAGGGGTGGTGGGAGGGTGAGCGAGCTGCCTCTCCAAGGGTCTCCTCTCTGGGAGAAAAGCCCAAGGGAGTCAAGTCCCAGTGGTGGGACTCTAAGGACTTGCATGACAGAAGGATGGGGATGGGGGTATTCCTCTAAGTCCCACAGTTCAAAGCACTACGAGGCCCTCCTTCCCGAGCACTTAGTGAGGCCCTGCTCATAGCTGTGGTGTGCGAGGAACGTCCTGGGAACAGGAATGGGATGGGGCAGAGCAAGTGTCCCATGCCCCACGGGTCCTCTCCCCCAGATTACACTGCCACCACCACAGCTTTGTGATTTTTAATTTTCTTCTAATTTTAGGATTTTAGCAGCGTTCTAAGAACCCCTCTAAGTGTTTTAGGGAGATGGTAATGGTCCTACACTAAAATAATTCAACCAACACTATAATTTTAGTGCCACCATCAAAATGAAATAATGGCTGTTTACTATGTTACACCTTTCAAATGACCTTCATTTGAATACAAATTGTGGCTTGAAATTTGAAAAGCTGCTCTGTTCCAGAAGGCTGCGAAATGCAAACGCTCACTGCAGGCTCCTCTTCCGGAGCCTCCTCCCCAGGACGCAGTTTAAAGGCGTCTTTTGCTCTGGAGCTGCTGGAGACCTTGTGCAGGCGCCTCCACGCAGGATAGACCAGCTCTGACTGCACTGGAGGTGGCAGGTGGCGGAGAGGGTGAGGTCACCTGAGAAGCTCCACTGTGGTGGGACTGCAGCACAGAGGGCAAGGAGAGTTCAGGAAATTTCCTCAAGGGAGACAGATGCTGCTCTGCTGTGTCTGGTCCACACCTCACATCTCTCACCTGCTTAGTCCCATGGCCACCCTCCTGCACCCACCTCCATCCACACCGCACTGCACACCGGTGCTCTCTCCGGTCTGTCTTTGCTCAGATGCCCCCTCTACCAGGTGGGGGAGGGACTGGGCTCCTGTTCATGCACTTACAGATCTGGTCAACAGGTGTTCCCTGCAAGGCACAGAGGTGGAGAGAACCGGGCAGGTGATATGTGAGTGTCCTTTTTCTGCAGGATAGGACACCAGGGTCAGGGGTATGTCCTACTCAGCATCATATCCCAAATGCTCAGTCCTCAGTTAGTGCAGACTTGAATTGAAATCTCATCTCTAGAAGCTTCCTAGACTCACCAGTAGAGAAATTCTAACCAACCTAAAACATGCTGTAATTATTACTGCCTTGTGTTTGCACAAAATGAAAGCTTTTTAAGAACCCAGCAATACTTAGATATGTGACTTGGGGTAGGCATTTCATTTCTCTAAGTCTTAGTTCCACATCTGTAGAGTGGTAACAATAATACAATCTACCCTGCAGGTTGTGGTGAAGAGCACCCGGCACCAGGTGCACGGAGCGTGCTCTGGTATTTGTGGTCGGGTGTCACCCTGCCTGCCTGGCTTGTGCTCCATGTTCTCTGCAGGTGGTGGGTTCCAGGCCAGGGCCTGACCCACAGCCCTCTCCCATCCCCTGCCCCTGCTCTCTGCCCAGGTTGGGTCCGGAATATTCCCTCCCCTGCTCTCTGTCCAGGCACAGCTTATCCAGCCTCCAGGGAGAGTCTGCCTCCTGCCTACCAGAAAGCCTTCCTGGCCCATCCTGGCCTGTGCTCACCTCCTTGGAGCACTTGGCATGGATCCCAGATGTGCTCCCTGTCCTTCAGATGGATCTGCTCTCTCCCAGAAGCAATTCATTAGGAAGGGAGGCCTCCTCTCCCAGGTCTCCCTCCCTCCAGAGCCCTGCAACCAACTGAACACTGTCCCTGCCATCACTCCAAAAGGTAAGGTGCAAGTGTAGACTCCTCTCTTTCCCATCAGTCACCACACGTCTTGTCTCTGGCCAAAATGCCACATCTGCCTCCTAGGCCCAGTCTGTGTGCTACAGAAGGTCCTGCCCATGGTCGTTTCTCTCTCTGTTCCCCAGCCCTGGGCCTCATCACTTCCTGACAAGAAAGCCAGGACAGGCTCCACCTTCGTCTCTGCCCCCAGACGTGCCATGCTTCACTCGATCCAGCTGTCCACTGTGCTCTCCAAAGCTCCGGCCTGATGAAGCCAAGTTCCTCTCCAACAGCTTTAGTCCAGGAGCTGGGCACCTAACCTGTGTCGCATCCCAGGTGCCCGGTCTATATCCACGCTGTGGAGTGTCATTCAGCAACAGAACAAAGGAAGCCCAGGCACACACCCAACATGGATGAGCCTCAAAACGTCACACTACATGAAAGAAGCCAGGCACAAAAGGTCACATGTTGTAGGAGTCCACTTATATGACCTGTCCAAAGCAGGAAAATCCACAGAGACAGAAAGCAGACAAGTGGTTGCCAGGGGCTGGGGGGATGACTGCTAAGTCATTTGGGGCTTCTCCTTGGAGTGATATAAATGTTCTAAAATTGGCTACAGTGATGGGTGTACAACTCTGTGAATACACCTAAAACCACTGAATCGTATGTCTTAAATGGGTGAATTGTATGTGAATTATACCTCAGTAAAGCTTCCTTCTGGCTCTGCCTCCCTTTTCTCCTGCCACATACTCCCCACCTGCCTAAACTGGTGTTTGTCTTTCCTTTGAAGAATACCCATCCTTCAAAGCCCTGCTCCTCAAATTCCTAAGGTATTCATTCATTCACTCATTCAATCATTTATACAGGCATCAAACAATAATGTCTGTACACCCATCAGGAGTTCAAGAGAAAGCAAGATACACTCTCCGCTCCCAAGATGCCCACAGTGAAAAGAAAAATAGCAACAAACAAAAAAGCAAGCAAAAGGGGTGGCACAGTGTGGGGGTGCTGGTTGGAACACTCCTTGGCCCTTAACTTGTTTACTTAACTCTTTGGGTCTCTTGTTCCTCCTGAGGAGACCCAAGCCCCTAAAGGACAGGGACAATGCTCTGCACTTCTCCCTCCCCTCCCCCAAAGCTCACACTGCTTGTGTTGGGCAAAGCTGGAATTGGCTTCCAGCTCCACTGATGGTGTGACTCTGGGCAGCCACCTCATCTCTGCCCAACAATGTCCCCCAGAAAACAGTGACAGCCCCTCCTTCACAAGAAGAGCCAGCCATGTGTGCCAGGGTGATTTATTGAGAATTTAATCTGGCAAGATAATCTGTTGAAAAATTAACTTGCATCTTGTAAATGCATCAGAAATTTTTAAAAAATGGTTTTTTCCATTTTTCCCAGGAAAATGGCAAATACCTGATACTAGTTGGATGAATGGATACATTTTGTTGTTATTATTATTATTTACTCCATGGAGAAGGAAATAACTCTCTCAGGTGTCAGGGCTGGGAAGAGAAGCTGTGTGCCATGAACGAAGATCCCTGGACAGAGGTCTTCACATTTCAACCTCCTGACTGCTGAGATGAGTCCTGCAATGGGAGGAGCCTGATGCTGGGGCACTGGCTCCTCCACAGCCTGGAGAGGACACAGGTGGAGGGTCTCCGGCGCAGTGTCTGAGCTTGATCAGATACAGCAATGCTGAGGTAGCAGGACCTCAAAAGGGGTGGGGGCCGGTGACCCTGCTTGGCAAGAAGTGGAGCCACCAGAGGGCTACCCAACCCAGATGGCCTCCACTTTGCTCTGCTGGCCTCAGCAGAGCTGGGTAAGCCATAGCAGCCACACTGGGGGTGGGGGGTTCTTCTGGGCTCTCACACAACCCTGGAGCAGCCTTGAGGACGCCAGACTTGGGGCCAACCTCTCCTTGTGGCAATGGGGCCTTGAATTGTATTTCCTTTTATTTAAATTTTAAAAATGTAACCTTGCCTACACTCTAGCATCTTGGAACAGTTCCATCCTGACACTGAGGGGGATTCTAAGAGATGATTAATTCATAACCGCCTTGCCGGCCAAGCACAATTCCTAGACTGGGAGACAACTGATGTTGTATTTTTGGGGATGATGACCAGAGAACTGGGGCAGACAGGAAAGTGTTGTCTCTCCAAAGTTCCCACTGTTTGGGGCATCCTGGGGGAGAAATTTAAAAAAAAAAAAAAAAGCTTAAAAGGATTCTGGAGAAGGCTTCAAAACCCTGGGACAGACAGACATGAAGCAGAGAATAGAACATACAAGAAAAAAAGGCTGGGAGCAGAAGAGAGTAGACACCCTATTACAAACGAATGAAAAAGAGCCCTGTGACTCTTAAAGTGCCTTTATGTGAATAAGATGTGAACAGCTCAATAATGACATACTGATTAATGACATCCAAATCATAGAAGATTGAGACAATCTTGAAGACAGCCTGTGGCTGGGGTCCTGTCCAGAGGGGCTGCCAGGGCTGAGGCAGGGGGCTATGAACCTCAGTGGGAGAGCCTTTTCTGAAACAAATAGGTTCAAGACGGCAAACAGTAGGGCTCTGAACCCATGAGAGACTGACCAAGAAAACTTCCACTTGGACGTGGCTCAGAGATCGCCCAGACCTGCTCCAAACAAATCTGCAAAATACAGCACTTCTTTGCCGAACTGCAGCCTTCTGTGCCCAGTTTCAGAGCACCAGGACACCGCAGTCTTGACACCCAGGCAATGCTCCGGGACCCAGCTGTGGGAGCGGGGCCCAGCTTCCTCTCTCTCAGAAGCCTCCCTGCCCTGAGGGCCTAGGCAGGACAAAGTGGACAGGAGGACATCAGACTAACTTCTCATTTCTAACTGCCCAGCTGCCACCCTGCACCTCAGTTCACACAAGCCCTTCCCTCTGGGACAGAACGCAACACAGCAATCACCTCCATCATTCCTCAGCTTGTTTAAGAAAAGCGGCTTGCCCACCGCTGAGGGTTGTCATGCCCCCTCCTCCACAGTTTATTCTACACTAAGTCTCTAAAGCCAGAGATCCTCCACTTGGTCTGCATAAAGCAGAGTTATTGGTCCTAGTGCTTTTAAAAATAGATGCAACTCCAGACCCCAAGAAACTGAAGGGATATTATGGGAATACACAACTGTATTGTTTTGTTACTATATGAAAAATTGGATTCTCGGCTCCTGTCTCTCCCCACCCCCACCCTCGTTCCCTTGTTCCTCCTTCTCCTGGTCCCCCACCTGGACACTTCGGCTCCGAGTACCAAAACAATAGTTATTGTATTACAAACGAACTCCCCATCAGATCAGCCCAACCCACGCTACAGGGTCCCAACCTGCTGCATATGCTGTGCTGGGGGCCCAGAAAGTGACAGCTCTGTCTCTCTTCACACAAGAATGCCATTCCAGGCCAAATTTTCAACAACGAGTACCCTGAAGCCTGGGGGAGGAGGCAGGGGTTTGGTGGAGCGGGGAAAAGGGAGGGAAAATGGGGGACATCTGTAATAGTGTCAACAACAAAAAAATTTTTTCAATGTGAACCCCACAAAAAATCAGCCACAGCATCAAACTTCAAACTAGATTTGGGGACCGTATTTCACCATGGGTCTCCCAGGCAAACTGGTCCTGATGGGGCAAGTTCATTTGGCTCTGAGATTTGGAGATGTGAAGGCTGCTTTCTGGGCAGACATCCTCGGTGTGACAGGCAGTTTCTCCAGCTTCAGTCTCCCACTAGAGGAGAGGGATCTTTCACCCACTCTAATGGCCACAGGGATAGCGGACGCTCATGAGCAGTTGCTAGGATCTAGGCACTGGCTGACTGCTGGAGGTCACGACAACCCTGTAAGCTAGGTGTGGCCTGGCAGATGAGGAAACCAAAACATGCCCAATGTCAAGAACAAATTAGGTTCAGGGTAGGTGTGAATTCAGAGAATAAACTCTACCCCAACCCTGACTTCCCTCTGCTTTCAGCCCCTGCTACAGACTGAGTGTCTGTGTCCTCAAACCCACACGCTGCAATCTGAGTCTCCCATGTGACGGTATGGAGGTGGGGCTTTGGGAGGTGACTGGGCCACAAGGGTGGGCCCTCACAAATGGAATCAGTGCCCGTACAAGAGGGACCCCAGAGAGTGAATATTGTATATAAGCCACCCGGTCTGTGGTATTGCCTTACGCTAGCCGGAATGGACTAAGACAGCCCCCTTAATCTAAGATTTCCTGGCTAATCGCCAGCCCCTAAGACAGCAGGAGGGGACTTCCCTCTTCCCCTCAACAGTATTCTCCTTAGAATATAAGCCTAATGAGGGCAGGGACCACCTTGCCCGGTGGTTAGGTACCCCAATGCCTGAAAAGACTGGCCAGGCATCCAGTGGGCACTCAGGGGAATCAGATGGAATGAATAAAGGCTCATGGCAGACACTGGCATGGAAAGTGCTCACTAAACATGGATCCTTGCTCCAAATGCAGAAAAAGTAAAAACTCAAATACTTGTCAAACATCAAACTAGTATTAATTTACTCAAATGCATGAGCAAGCATCTTTAACGATGCTGTTTTATCTTGATTACAGACAATGACCAGGTGTGTCGCTGAGAGTACACACAGGACTTTAAGATGCTTATTATCCTTCCCTGCAATTCACAGAGGCTTACAATCTGCGGACATGCTAGAAACCAAGTGCCTTCCTTCTCCACACAAGACCGTCTCAGCTTATCAAACCTTCGCCATGCACATGCCCCTTCCTGGGAGGTAGAGAGGATGCAAAGGGGACACCAACCGAGTGTTCCTCTGGAGCCTCCTGCTCTTCTCCTCTGAACAATGCCACACGCAAAGCAGGGTCCAAACTGTCTCTGCAGAGCCGTGCCCTACGCACACAGCGTCAAGATGACCCACCTCCTGCTCTCAACCTGTCCTGGACACACAAGGTCTCCCCTTGAAAGAGCAGCCACCAGCTCCACCAGGAGGCAGAGTGCACCAAGTCACACCCAGGTGGTAGTGATGATGTCAATGTCGCCGCAGACGAGCCCGCCTGCTTCTCCAGCACAGCCTTGTCCTCCTCCTCCCCTTTCTCCTTCAGAAAGCAGAAATCCATTCCGTCTCTTACCTGATAGTGATGGGGAATGGCCATGAGTGTTTTTATTCCACCACAGACACCACTGTCCTCCACCAAGGAGGCTCTAATGCAGTAAGATTTCAAAGTTGTTAAGTGCCTTTTAATAAAAGGCCTGCCTGTGGACCTGTTCTTCAGTAAGAAATCGGCCCAGAAGGTGCGTTAGCCACTTGGCAGTTAAGACACAACTGCGGCATTTGTAGTTGGGGTGGAGGGCACAGAACCCCTCTGCTCACGTGTTCACAAACTCTTCGGGACGTTATTAATTTCAAATTTTCTACTTTCTACTTATTTGCAATCCTAATTAAAGTTGCAGGAGGATGACTCGACTACAATTGCACATTCTGCTATTTGATTACCTTTTCATAGGCGCGGTGCCACAAAGAAGAAATTTTGACATTACAGCAAAAGAGGTGCTGCTATAAATACTCCCACAGCCGACGCCCACGTGTGATTACTCACGAAGCCTGAGGAGGGTGAGAGGAGGGTGAGGGGAGGGCGAGGACCCACTGCGTGCTCTTCTTCCCGAACTTGTGTGCTCGCTCTACTCATTACTTTCAAGGTTTTTTCCAACCTGCTTTATGCTGGGTGACGGTCCTGGGACGACAGAGCACCAGCAGCTAGGTGACGGGGAAGCCAGACAAAGGGGCTGCCGGGCCCTCAGGAGGACGGCAGGCATGACTGAAGGGGGCCCCATCGCCGCCTCAGTGAGGCCTGGTCTGCCCAGCAGCTCTCCTGCCACCCCGTGATCCCTGCCACCCAGCAATCCCTGCCCCAAATGCTATTAGCTTCTCACTGCTCCGCTCCAAGCAGCACGTACAAAGAACACTGGTGGAGTGTCAGGCAGAAAGGCAGGATATAAAATCCCGCATACAGTGAGGGCTGCAAACACAGAAACTCCGCGCACACGCACGAAAGCAGGCACAGAAGATGCTCACCAACCTGACGATGGGGGCTGTTTGAGTGTGGCAAATAATGGAAATATTTTTCGTGTTACTACACTTCTGGGAGCATATTATGTTATTATAATAAAAAATAAACAAATTTACAATTTAAAATAATCTTGCAGAGACAGATAAGAAACGAGTGGTTGCCTGGGGTGTGAGGCCCCTGGAGGGAGGGCGGGCTAACAGTGAAGGGCAGTGGGAGACCTCCGTGGCGGTGGGCCAGGTCTGGATCTTGAGTGCGCTGGCAGCTATGCGAATCTACACCCACGTGACACGAGTGAGGCAGACATACACGCGCACAGTCTCAGCGCCAGGGTCCGGGTGTGACATGGCTCTACAGTCGTGTGAGATGCTGCCACTGCACAGTCTGGGGAAAGGGTGAATCAGGCCTCTCTGGCCCATCCTGGCAACTTCCTATAATGTCATTATTTCAAAATAAGGGTAAAATAGATCTATGGTTCACATCTTAGGCAGAGGAAAGCGGTGCCGAAACTATGGACAAGCTGGCTTCCAAGTCCAACAAGCACCGCTCCAACCTTTATCTCGCAAACACGGGCAGGCCGAGAGCACCCGCCTCCCTACTGTTTACACCCTCAAAGAAACCCCAAAACGCGCGCCCGCGCTCCTGCCCCCGCGGCCAGGGCCATGATCTGGGGTCCGGCGTGTGACTCCACCCTACAGTGACCACCTGCCAAGCGACTCTGGCCCAGATCCGGGATCCCTGGCGGGGCTCCTGGGGGCCTGAGGCGGAACGTGGGTGGTGGCTCGCGGAGAGGAGCCAGTAACGCGGGGGTAGAAAGTGTCCTCTGGCACGAGAAAACCACATATTCGGCAGTTCTTCTAAGGCTTGGCTGCTGGAAGGGCACGGAGACAAAGCCCGTGCAAATCTAGCAGCCTGCCCGACCACGCACAGCGCCACCTGCGGGAGCGTTCCGAGCACCACCCGGCGTCCGTGCGCCCGAACGCCGCACAGCGCAGGGCGGCAAACCGGCCCAGCGCCCAGCTGCAAGCGGCCTGTCGCCCGGGGCAGCGATTTTCAACGGCTTCACCCCCGGCGCGCCGCAGTCATTTTTGAGACACGCCACACCTGACTATTCAGTGAGGGGCACTGACCTCTCTTCCCTTCGATTGCCACGTAAGAAATGACAACCACCAAGACAACAGGAGCCAACCAGTGTGAACGAATCAAAACTACACCTCTTTTTTTTTTAATTGGCAAATGTATCTTTCGGTGTGCCGAGGAATTTCAGTAATTAGTTTATGAGTGCTGTGACGCGAAGAAGCTTCCGAAGTACTGGTCTAGGGGGTCTCTGGGAACATTTCGGCCTGGATCGTATGCAATCTGATTTCAGCATAAAGCGTAGCTCTATCCCACACAGGAAAACAAGAAATAAAAGCAAAGACCCGCGTGGCGGGTGAGGACGGGAGGCAGGAAGCAGGGCTGGCAGCCGCGCGCCGCTCCCTGGAACCAGGTCGGTCACGCACGTGGGCGACCGGCCCCGCGGAACCGCTCCCGACCACGAACCGAGGCAGAGAAGGAACAGAAAGGCTGCGGGGCGCAGCCTGCGGGGGCCTCGGGAGCGGGCTTCGGGAACGAGCGGCAGGCAGCGCCCTGGCTTCGTCCCCTCCGCCCACCCAGGCTGGCAGCAGTGCGGTGGGGGGCTCGGGCCTACCTGCGGACCGCCGCAGCCGGCTCTCAGCGGCCCTGCCCGGGGCCTGTCGCTTAAGGAAAGGGAGTGGGCCCTCGGCGTCGCCCGCCACAGCCCCGCGCCTCCCTGTAAGGAGCCGCCTCGGCAGCCGGCCGGCAGTGCGGTTCCACGCAGCCCCCACAACTCCCCACGGCGCCCCACAACTCCCCGCGGCCCCCACAATTCCCCGCGGCCCCCACAACTCCCCGCGGCTTCCCACAACTGCTGCCCCGTCTGGCAACTGCCGGGCAGGAAGAGCCGGTACAGAGGTATCTTATACACGGACCAGTTTCCTGCAACAAACTAAGCGGCCTGTTGATAGAGGACTGGAGAGCCAGGGGCGCTCTCCCGGGACCACTGGGCGCACCGGCGTAGGAGGGGGGTGAGCGCCACGTGCATGCGGAGGGCAGGGCTCTATCTGGGTGCTCTGGTCTGCCTGCAGGGTTGCTGCAGGGGAACATCGGACGCAGCACCCAAGTCCATTTCTGCCCAAACAATGGGAGCAAGCAGGATCAGCTGGGCAGTGCCATGGCGCCTGGCCTCCCCTCCTGGAGCTGCTGATCCAGTTCCACAGGCCAGTGCCCAGACGTCTTAGGCACCCGCTGCTCGGGTCCTAGACGGCAAAACCCACCCTGCACACAGTCTGCACAGAGCCGCATCTACTTAAGGCCTCTCTTCCAAGACTGGAGAAGACAAGCATCCTTCCCACCAAAACATCATGAAACTAGAAATAACTACAGGAAGAAAGCTGGAAATAAACACAAATATGTGGAAACGAAACAACATGCTACCAAACAGCCAATGGATCACAGAAGAAATCCAACAAGAAATCAGAAACTATCTTGAGACAAATGAAAACAAAAACCCAAGTTTACAAATTTTATGGAATGCAACAAAAGCAGTTCTAAGAGGGAAATTTCATAGCTGTAGAGGCCCGCCTCACGAAACAAAATTAAACACCATTTTGTTATAAAAACTCTCAACGAAGTGCACATAGAAGGAACATATCTCAACATAAAGGCCATATATGACAAACCACAGTTAACATCACACTCAGTGGGGAAGAGCTAAAAACCTTTTGTCTAAGATCAGAAGCAAGGATACCACTATCACCACTTCTATTCAACATCATACTGGAAGACTTAGCCACAGCAATCGGACAAGACAAAAATAAAATAAACGGCATCCAAGTCAGAAAGGAATAAGTAAAACTATTCTTTTTAGACTATATGATACTATATGCAGAAAACCCAAAAGACTCCACCAAACACCTATCAGAACTAATAAGCAGCATGACTTCAGTGAAGTTACAGCATACAGAATCAACATACAGAAAAAATGTTGCATTTTTGTACATCAATAATGAAGTTAAGAAAACAATCCCATTTACAGGTGCATCAAGAAGTTTAAAATAACCTGGGAACAAATTTAACCACAGATGTGAAAGAACTGTGCTCTGTAAACTGTAAGACGCTGAAGAAAGCAACTGAAGAGTAAACAAAGAAACGGAAGGGTGTACCTTACTCATGGATTGGGAGGGTTAACATAAAAAGTCCTTACTACCTAAAGCAATATACAGATTTGATACAATCCCTATTAAAATACAATGGCATCTTCTCAGAATTAGAAAACTAATCCTAAAGCTGAAATGTAGCCACAAAGACCCCAAATAGCCAAAGAAATCTTGAGAAAAGAACAAAGTGAGAGGTATCACACCTCCTGATATTAAACTACAAAGCTACAATAGTCAAAAGAGAATGATGCTGACATAAAAAACAGGTATATAGATCAATGAAACAGATTAGAGAATCCAGAAATAAATTCTCACTTATGTATACAATGGGGTAAAGACAGTCCCTTCAATAAATGGTGTTGGCAAAACTGGACAGATACATACAAAGTAAAATAAAATTGAGTCATTTTCTTACACCATATACAAAAAAAAAAAAAAACCCTCAAAATAGATTAAAGACTTAATTGGTTCTGAAACCATAAAACTCCTAGAAGGAAACATAAGCAGTAAAGTCTTTGACATCACTCTTAGCAATGTCTTTTTTGGATATACCTCCACAGCAAGGGAAACAAAAGAAAAATAAATAGGACTACATCAAACTAAAAAGTTTTTGCACAGCAAAAGAAACCATCAAAAAAAAAGACAACCTACTAAAGGGGAGAATATATTTGCAAATGATACATCCCATAAAGGGTTAATAGCCAAACTGTATAAAGAACTCATACAACTTAACACTGAAAAAAAATCTAATTTAAAATGAACAGAAGACCTGAATAGACATTTCTCCCAAGAGGACATACAGATGGCCAACAGACATGAAAAAACGGTCAACATCACTAGCTATTAGGAAAATGCAAATCAAAAACACAATGAGATATCACCTCACACCTGTCAGAATGGCTATCATCAATAAATCAACAAATAACAAGTGCCAGTGAGGATGTAGAGAAAAGGGAACCCTAGTGCACTGTTAGTGGGATTGTAAATTAGTGCAGTCACTATGAAAACAGTATGAAGATTCCTCAAACAATTAAAAATAGAGATGCCATATAACACATCAATTCCACCTCTGGGTATTTATTCAAAGAAAACACAAACTCTAATGTGAAAAGACATACACACCCCTATGTTCACTGCAGCGCTGCGTACAATAACCAAAACATGGTAGCAAACTACTCCATTGACAGATGAAGGGACAAAGAAGGTGTGGCACATATGAGTATGTACCATAGAATGTTATACAGCAATAAAAAAATGATATCTTGTCATTTGCAACAGCATGAATGGATAAAGAGGGTATTATAAAGTGAAATAAGTCAGAAATATGATATCACTTATAAGTAGAATCTAAAAAAAGAAAATAAATGAATAAACAAAACAGAAACAGACCCATAAATACAGAGAACAAGTGGATGGTTGCCAAAGGGAAGGGGGTGGAAGGATGAGAATGAAAAAAGAAAAGAAAAACAGGAGCTCACCTCATTCCAAAATGAGCACTAGTCGAAAAGGAACCATTCCAGGACCCATGAAAGATACTTTCCTTTTAAAAAATGTAGGGAACAGGAAAAACAAAAGTCTCATAAAAGCACTCAATAGGAAAAAGTCACAATGAAATATTACCAAAAACCTCAACGAAATAAACACTGATAAAATAAGAGGAAAAAGGGGGCAATATAGGAGATAATAAAAGATTAAAACATTAGCTTTTAGAGCTCAGAAAAGAAGCAGAAATGTAAAAAAAAAAAAAAGGCCACAGTAAAAATGAAGGCCAAACTGAAAGCAGCACAAAGAGGAAAAGACACTGCTGAATGCACAAAAATGAACACGCAGGTAACGGTGGAGAAAGCACGCACTCAGGAAATAGCAATCACAGAGCGTTAAGACAGTCAAAAGAGAACACAGATGGGACATGAAGTAGATACAACATAAGCATAATTGGGAAAGAGAATGTGTTTCATGTACATAAATATTTTATATATATTTATATGTGTGTTTTATATACATAAAACGTACATAAATATTTTATATATCATATATTTTGTAAGCACATCACACACATACATCACACATGCCCTAGGAAAAGCGCAGAAACATCCCCAGCAGAAGTGACTACAATGCGACACAAGGAACTGGGAATACGGCTTGCCTCCAAGCACAGGAAATGGATGGCTGGGGAACGGCCTTGAGCACGTATTTAAAAAAAAAAGCTCATCTCCTGTGGGTACCACTTATATTTAGCACTTTGTTCAGCCTCAGCACAGTCGCGAAGCAGGTGTGATTCGGCTGTTTTCCAGTGAGGAGGCTGACCAGGTTATGGGGTAAGTGGCAGCATAGCAACTGGAGTCCAGGACTCAGCAATACTTTCCACACACCCCCCCACCTCACCTCTGTGGTGTCCCCACCCCAGACTGGCTCCACTCAGGTCACATGCATCCCACTGCCCCCTCCACAGACCACAAACACCACCTCCTTCCTGCCCAGACTCCAAGCTCAGGCCCGTAACCTACATCCTGTTCAGAAGCTGCCTAATTTAGCACAGCTCAGGCTGCAGCGCACTTGGCTGTGGATGAGGAGGACGGGATAGCCCTCACTGAGGCACACTTGCACCCTGCTTCCTCTGTCTGCTCAAATCCTCTGTTCCCTCTGCCTGGCATGCTCTTCCCTGTACCATATTCCCACCTCCACTCTGTCCACCCACTTCCTTGGCCAGGGTGTCTCCAATTCATCCTCCGGTCTCCACTTAGACAGCACTCCCTCCAGGACACAGCCCCGACCCCCCAGGACTGGATTATCTGTCCTAAACAGATGCTCTAGCAGCCCCCCTCCAGTTCCCAGAGGCGCAGTGATCACATGCATCAGCATCGCCCGCATGCTCATCTGTCTCCACCAGCAGCCCGTCACCTCCCCGAGGGCAAGGACTGTACACACTGCCCAGCACAGCACCTGGCACATGGTATGTGGTAGGTGTGTCGTAATATTTGTTAAATTAATGAACTTCGGATGCAGAAGCTGACATGACTTCCCAAGGCCACGTTCACTGTGGGGGAGCTGGGACAGGAACTCAGGCAGTATCCACCCTGACCTCCGTGACCTTTCCAACTTGTCCAAGGATGAGGAGTTGGGCAAGGGTCATCCCTCCAGCCTTTACTTCTGATCTTGCCCCAGCACAGACAGAAGCAGAAGGCAAGTCCACACACGACACAGCCCGCTTCCCCAGGAGACCCCGAGATCCTGGAGCACATGCTCGAAGCCGCAGCGAGAGCAGTTCCCTGGGCACACAAAGAGGGCAGCCAGCTCTCTGAGAGGGCCATCTGGGTCAGCACAGGCAGAGGGGATTCTTGGGTTCCATGATTCCTGAGGGGGGTCAGTCTAGGCAGCAAAGGCAACAAGCTGCCGAATGCTCCAGGCTGTTTGGCAATTTATCGATGTTCTTTAGGTTACAGCATTATTACTAGTTTGCATATTTGTAATGTACCCTCTAGTTATTAATGATGATATAATGCCAACTGAAAAAACCAAGAGACCTCAGAAATATTTACATAGCAGCACAGTGAAAACTAAGAGCTGAGTCACCGAGGGATCCTCCTGATTTTCTGGGACAGAAAACAGAGGACAGTCTGACTGCACACCCTTCCCGAATGCCCTCCCCAAATCTGGGCCAGAGAGATGCCCACTGTGCCTCCCTGTGGTTGCCCTCCAACATCTGCAGAACACCGACCGTGGATGAGATACGTAACTGCGGCCCCTCCTCAGCCCTCAGCCCAGGCCTTCGAAGTGGTGACTGCTCCAGGCCACTGGAGCTCCTCCAGGGAGGAGGGGGCCAAGGCAGAGGCACCAAGACCCAGTCCAAGCTGCTCCAGAGCCCTGGCCACACTGGCATCCCCCAGGGAACCTCGGATGCACAGCCTGAGGGTCCCCTTCAATACAGAAATCTCTCTGATGACAAGCAGCAAAGCCCCCCACCCCAACATCAACTGGGGCCAGAGGCAGCCGACCTCCCGCTGAGCCCCTCAGCTAGGCCAGATGGCAAAGAATCAGCTCCGTCTCTTCCAAAGGCAATGTCATTCCTCCACCCTTCTCACATTCTCTGCTTCTTCCTCCCCCCACAAACTCAGGTTTGCTCGCATGGGCTCAACCATGACTTTTTCATGAGTATCTTTTAAAATAAAAAAGGAAATATGTTTTAAAAGTGGGAGAAACCCACTCATGAAAGCATAAACAAAAGGTGGCCCACCCACACAGCGGGGCACAATCCGGCCGCAGGAGGGACTCAGTACTTGCTGCGTGCACACCACAAGGCGGGACAACCTCGAAAGCGCCTGCTGAGCAACAGCAGCCACCCCACATTGCACATTGTTTGAGTCCCTAGGCATGAAATGTCCAGAACAGGCAAACCCACAGGGTGGGGTGGTTGTCATTAGGGCAGGAAGGGGTGAGAGGCTTGGGGGTGACAGCAAAGGGAGGAAGGGTTCCCTCTGGGGATGACAAAAATCTATCATTGACTGTAGAGATTGCCTACACAAGTCTGTGAACAGACTAGATTGGTCTATGCTCAACATACAATTGACTCGTACACTTTAAATGGGTGGACGTGATAGTAATTATATCTCAATCTAAAAAAAAACTGTTGGAAGAAATTCCTGTTTCTCCTGATACGGGGCCTGACTTGTAGACTGGTGGTCACCCCTGTGACCTCCTCCTGCAGGCACCTTGGCAAAGTGCAACCCCGAAAAGCCTTCCCCTCCCCGCCTCGGGAAGCACCCCTCCCCCCACACCCTCAACCCCCACCTCCAAAAACGCTAGCTTGCTCCTGACACAGGAAGCAGCTGCCAGGAATCACAGAGAGATCCCGAGACTGAAAATCTACATTCCACAGGACACGACAAGCAGTGACTAATGCCAAGCACGCGGCTTCCAGCCTGCAGTAAATGTCATCCTGTTTGGCTTCTGAAAGGGTCTCTGATATGCAGTTAACGCTGCATCCAGGCTCCATCCAGCCTCCATCACCGACGATATGCAAATGCGGCTTTTGTCACAACCCGCACTAACTCTAATAACTCCCCAAATGAAAATGTTCCCATAAAAACCACCATAAAAAGTCCCTGGTTTTACTGCCAGCTAAGTTTTCTTCACTTGTTGTCAGGACTTTCTCCTCAGGGTTGATTAGCTAACAAGCGGCACGTCGTTCTTTTCCTTCAGAGAACTCGGGGGGCACACAGCGCCAACCTGTGCCCCCATCCATCTGGAGGGGCCTGGCTTGTGCTGCCACTGCTGCCCAGCCCACTGAGCCAGAGGGGCTTATAAACTACAGTTACCTCCCCCCGCAGGAAGACGGCTGAAACGCATTGCCTTTGGTCTGACGGCTGCACTCCCTGGTCGGCTGGGAGTGTAAAACCAGCCTTATTTGTAACAGCACTGCCTCTGCTCCCCAGGTGAGCCCGGGCTTTGTGCTGTACACACTGGTGGACATACACACTCATTTGAGAGCACACAAATGCACGTGTAAGCACACACATGCACGCACAGGCATTGGAACGCACATGGGAGTGTGCACTTGTACGCACAGGAGGACACATACACACACGCCATGCTGCTCTTCCAAAGCAGCACACACATCACATACACCCCCCAAAAAAGGGCCTGACCAGGCCCTCCCAGCTGGGCCTCGATGCAGAAAGCTGCCTCTCCTCCACCCCGGCACCACGCGCCCAGGTGGGAGAGGACTGCGCAGGGCTCCAAGCCAAAACCCAGACTGTGTGTGTGAGAGAACACAACACAACCAAATCCCCAAGGTTCTGAGACCCTTGGAGGAGGGCCTCAAACCCCTCCGACATAGGACAGCTGTTTCCCCAGCAGCCCCCGCCTGCTCTCCCAAACCCTTACAGAGGGTGTCGGGGCAGAAGACTGGCCCATGGCCTTACAGAGGACTGGTCTCTGCAAGCAACCTCCTGGTCCTCCTTCCAGAGACTTCCTGGTGGCATTCTACTAGCAAGAAACGCCAACTGCTTCCCCAAGAGGGCCCTTGAAGAGAACCCAGCCACTAAGCAAAAACATGCTGCAAAGTTTCCTTTAAAGATGTAGAAGGGAACGAGCAGGCACCCTTCTGTTCATGAACGCTTGCCTGTGGGGGCAGGAGAGACCAAACGTAGCCTCCCTGGTGCAGAGCACCTGTGTGGGCACTCCCAGGGGCCGCCGCCAAGGGCACACGTGCTTCAGCATCCAACATCACGGGGAAGCAGCCATGACCACCCACATTTTCTGCCAAAGCAACAAAGACCTGAGGTCTCAAATGAAAGGTGGCACCAAGGTACAGGAGTCTCCCAGGTGGATGCAGAAGGGACACTCAGAGTTCCCAGAACTCTGCACCCCAACCCAGAGCTCCCAGGAAGCTGCTGCCCCCCACCCAGGCAGTCCCAGGCTAAGTGCGGGTACCCTCGGGGAGGAAGCAGGTCTCCCCCACTACGCCACCAGGGCCTGGACCGGGTGAGGGATGCTTCCTCCTGCTCCCACCAGAGCAGGGTCAGGGTATAGTCACTACCTCCCACCACCCACCTGAGCCTCAGGCCTGGCGAGGATGCCCCCGGTGCCTTTGGCCCCTATGTCCCAAGGGGAACACAGCCCCTCTCGCACAGAGCCAGGCTTGGGGGAGGGTCGCAGACCCCACAGGCAGGTGGGGCGCAGTCTAGGCTCCTCCTTGCCCCATTCTTCTCCAGGCAGCGCTGATTCCTGTACTCGGGGTTTTAAAGGTCATGTTCTCAGTCAGCGGAAACATTCTACATGACACTCTGGAGGCAGAGGCTCCTTCAGAGGCGGTTAATCCCAGAACAGTCACCTCTGAGAACAGGGTTTATAGGTCACCGCTCAGGCCTGTAAATCACGCGGACTCCTGCCCCCACTCGGGGGGAGTGTGGGGGGCAGGTTGGGAGGGGCTGATGGGACAGGAGGGTGGGGTTGAGGAGTGAGAGGCATTAGGAAGCCTGGCCTAGGGGGGGCTGCAGGGGGAAGAGCCTGACAGGAAGAAGGATGGGACTGCAGGGAGGGGCCAGGGCCCCCCTGCAGCCCCTCCTTGGCCTGGGATCTAGGCCATTCACTCCCAGGCCCACCTTCCAGCAAGGGCAAGCTGACCTTGATGGCGGAAGTGAGATGGGCTCAAAGGAGGGGCTCAAGCAGGAGCAGCCAGGCAGTGGGGGAGACCTGGTACCCATGTGTCTCTGGGCAGAGACCCTGCCTGCCTCGGCCCCACTGCACTGCAGAGCAGGTGCTCCAAGCACGCGTGTGTGACGAGCGGAAACAGGTACCTCAGAGAGGCCTGCAGGCCATCAGACCAGCAGGCGCTGGGGCTCTGGGACCAGTACCAGCCCCCACGCCCCAGACACATTCGGGGACCCAGGCAGGGCCAGCAGATGCACATGAGTGGGACAGTGCGGAGGGCCACCTAAGGCTGAGGGCTGGCATTTGACAGAACAAGGCAAGATGATTCCCATCCCAGACTGCCTGTCAGGAAGCCATGCACAGCCGCCCTGTCTCCTCCGGCCCCACCCTGAACGGGGGCAGCAAACAAAGGTCCGCTCTGCATGTCTCTCCTGGGATACCAGCCAGACCCTACCTGCCCCTATTTTAGAGGCTGGCGCATCCCAGCCAGAGACACAAGGTCTAATCCTCATTTGCACCCCAGTCCCCACGCCTCCGAGCTGGGCTGGCGCAGAGCAGTCAGGTCCTCTGGAGGCCAAGAATGAACAGGCCTGGATCGATGCAATCAATCCCTCAAAATGTTAAAAACCTGGGAAAGGTCACTGCCAGTGCCTCTTTCTCTCAGCAAGGCTCTCCACCCCCACCCTGCCCCCAATTCCAAATGAGTCCTCCCGGAAATGTGGCAGTAAGCCTGGCACCCTCAGGCCCCTCAGCCCCAGGACCACAGGGGGCACCACGGAGAGGGGCCATGGGCCCACTGAAAGCGCCTGAAGAACAGGAACACACAGCAGCAGACCCCTTCTTGCCCACCCAGCACCCTTCCCTCATCACAGCCGTAACAGCACCCCAGTTTTATTTAGTTCTTTCCCTCAGTCATGTTGGCAATGGGCCGCCAGGCCAAGGAAGCTGAATGGGGGCTGGGACGACACGACACGAAGACGGAAGGTCCTGCCACCGGGGTCGCTGGGCCCTGGGAAAGCTTCCACTCCCAGGGGGTCCGTTCTGCAAGTTCCGTCCTCACAGCAGAGCTGCTTCTGCTGGGTCTGGCCAGAGTTGGTTTCTGTGGCTACAACAAAGGTGCCCGAGCTGCCTCGAAGCCCAAACGCTTTCTCCAAACCTTCCTAAATCTAGACAAGTTTTTTAAAAAGAGAAATAAGAATTCAAGATTCCCCTAGTAAGAATCACTACTCACAATTCGAACAGGCTTATCTGCAAGATCTCTGTGAACAGCTGTGTCTGTCTCCCCCCTCCCAAGCCTCCCCACCCCAGGACTGCGGGGGTTTCAGTCCCAGCTCTGCCACGTGCCAGCTGAACAAGAGAACCGATCCCACGGCTCGGCTCCTCGTGAGGACTACGTAAGTTCCTCCACGTAAGGGGCTAAGTGCTCTGGAAGGGTCCATTGAATGAAATCAAATTCAGCCACCTGGCTGGGCAGGCGAGATTACTCATTCATCATCATTTATGGAGCACCACTGTATGCACAGCACTGCCCCAGGCACAAGGACACAGAGGCTGCATGTCAGGGGGCCTGCCTTAAGACGTCCCTGTCAGCTGGAAAGAGAGACTGTAAACACACAAATCGGAGTGCCACGTGACAAGGATGCTCTGGAGGTGCCCGCGGAGCTGTGGGAGCACACAAGGGGGTGACTGGCTTTGTTTCGGGCATTGGAGGAATCTGTGCAGAGGAGGTGACATTTGAGCTGGACTTTGAAAGACGAGCTCTCCACAGAACTAAATCTGGACCCAGTGCCAAGAAAGTCAGCCTTGAAAATCAATCCAGCCACCCCGGGGAGGGGTGGTCGGCCGCAGGCCGGCTCCCCACAGGCTCCTGCTTGGAGGACAGACAGGCCTCAGCTCCTGCCGACCCTGGGAGCCCAGGCTGTCCCTGGAGGCCACACCAGGCCTCTGTGTGCAACCTGCGGTTGGCTCCCCACCCCCACTGCCAGCTGCCAGCTCACTTTCAGATGAGGGCTCCCCTGGTCTCCACCCCCGCCCCCCACCCTGCCCCAAGACAACTTGCATTTGCTTTCTCCAAGAATAAAAATAACCATGATTGCTTTTAGATTACATCCTTCCTTTGCAAAACGCTTTACAGATTTCAAGAGAGAATAATGCAGAGTATCGGTCAAGGGCAGAGCTTGCTTAATCTCAGCTCTGCCACCAGCTACGTAGTGACCTCGGGCTGGTTCTTCAACTTCTCACACCTCAGCTTCCGCATCTGTGAAGTGGAGTAACAGGGCTGCAGTGGGGAGAAATGACTCCCGGAAGGGAGTCTTTAGAGCAAGATCGGCCTGACAGTGCGCACCTGACAGGGGGTTCTGGGGGCTCCTGCCTCCCTCATCCCTCCTGAGGTCTCTATTCTGGCCATGCTACTCTGCGACCCCAAGCAGGGGTCTGAAGGAGGACAGACCTGGACTGGAATCCTGGCTCGGCTACCTATGTGCTGACTCTGTGACTTCATGCCAGTGCCTCATCCTCCTCAAAGCAGAGGGACAGTTGGGCCATCCCATAGACTGTGGAGAGGCCGGGCACGCAAGATGCACTCAGCAAACATGAGCTGCTTTTATTAACACCTACTTTCCTGGCACCTGACTTTCCTGTGCCTGGGGTCCCCAACGAGGCTGGGACGTTCTGGAAGTCTGGGACTCATCTCACTGGTCCTGGCATGGCTGACAGTCTGATTCTCGGTTGCCCTGGGCCTGCTCTCAGCAGGTGCTTCCTACCCGCCAGGGCTGCAGGGGAGAGCGGTGGTTGCTGCCACAGCTGCTTCCAATAGACCCCACCACAGCGTGTGTTCCCCACCCACCCCCCGCCTCCCCCTGCCTCCCCAAGCATGTCATCTCCGGTCAGCAGCACCCGAACTGCTGTTGGGAGAGGGCTCGGGCCACCCTTCCCTCCCAGAGCACACTGTACACAAATCTGTGATTTCCCCTGGATATCTACACAATTTTTCCAACACAGACGGAGCCGAGGAGGAACATGTTTTCAGGACTCTCTGCAGAATTGCTGATGTTATTTTCCAATTGTTGGCAGCAAGGACTCCGCCAAAATACTCAAGGTCAAGAGACCAGCATGGTTCTAGGCAATCTGTACCTCTTAAAACAGTGACAAATATGTTATTTAATTTTAATGAGCTTTTTTGCATCTCAAATCTAATTACAGCATTATCAAGTACTGCTTTGAACTGCAGGTGGCTTCTCATTACGTGTGCGAAGCCTGCCACGAGCATTTTTCGTGAATACTAATAACTGCTTAATTTTACTATCCACTAAAAAAAAATAAAAACTTTCAGCAACTTATAAGGCTGGGCTGTATAAAGCATCTGTGGAGGGTGAGCACACAGCCTCACAGCTTAATTAAAAAAAATAAATACTGTGTGTGGCCCCCCTGGAGGCTGACGGCTCGGGGAGCTGCGGAGGCGCGGTGGACGCGGGCTGGGAGAAGCCGCGATCCGTGCACGTCTCGGAGGCTCTGTTTTATTGCAGGCTTATTGCATCACATTCAAATTTCCCAATTTGCTTGCAGTTCAGAGAGAATGGTTCCGTCAACAGATTTTCTGGGTGAAGGACTTCGGTAATAAGCCTGGAGCTGGAGGTCCCTGAGGACACGCTCCAGAAATCTGTTGTGCGGACAGGTCCAGGGAGATGCCTGCAAATCATCACGAAAGCTGTCCGAGAGGCCAGGATGGGACCGGAGAGGGAGGAGACAGTGTCTTGGTCCGAGGCTGCAGGCGAAGAGATTTGCAGTCCCAGAACGGTGAAAGCTACCAAAGGCCACACCAGGGCTCCTGCCGGGGGAGGGGGGGTTGCTTCTGTGCAACGTCTGGGATTTGTGTGGTGGTCACTTAGTTTGAAAGTTGTTACCGCTGAACTGAATCTTTTAGGGCTGGCTTCCAGGCATGTACCTTCCCTGCGGAGGTGGTCCAGGAGGGCATGCTGCCACGGATGCTTTCATCCTGGAAGACCCGGCACCGTCTTTGATGCTGGGGGCCACCTCTGCTCCTGGGCTTTGGTCCCGCACGTCCGCACCCTTCTCTGAGGGGAGTTCCTGGGGCACGTCAGCTGTCCCCTGTACAAACACACCATGCTGGTGACCCAGCCGCACTTCCTTCTCATTCTGACTTCCTATAACACCATCATCTCAGCAATCCTTCCTCAGGTCCAAGCTCTGCCTGTGCCCAGCTCAGAGGTTACAACTGGCCCAGGGCCCTGCACTCCACCTGCCTCTACTGGAGAGAATAACCTCCCCCTAAAGACGTCCCGTCATACTTGTATTATATTATGTGGCAAATGGGAATCAAGGCTGCACTGTGCAACACACGGGTCCTTAAGAAAGAAGGACGCAGAAGAGAGGGTCAGAGTGAGAGGGCGTAAACAGGGCTCCACCCACCATCGCTGGCCTTGGGGATGGAAGGAGGGCCCAGGAGGCAAGGAAAAGCTCGAGCCTCTGGAAGCTGCCCCGCCCACACCTCAATTTTAGCCCCGTGAGATGCTTGTCGGACTCCTGAGTCAGAGCTGGAAGATACTAAAATCTGTGGTACTTTGTTCTGGCAGCAGCAGGAAGTGGCTGTGCTGCTGCGGGCTGGGCGGACACAGGCTGCAGGGCCCCCATGACAGTGTCACTGAGTCAGGTTGCCAACCTTCGTGAGGGTGGGTGAGGCCGACACTTTCAACTGCCACTCAATCTTCGCCCTTCTTAGCAAACTGGAAGCAAGCCTCCATCACCCCCACTGAAATGTGTGGCCTTCCAGCTCCCAGACCCTCATGCAAGGTGCCTGCGGCCTCCGGGACCTTGTTGTTCAGCGTCCTGGTAAGCTTAGGAGCGGCAGGCCTTGATACCTCCAGGGAGACTGCAGACGCTCCCCCAGACCCCTCAAAGGCTGCCAGAGCCTCCGAGGGGGCTCAGACAAGGCCACATCTGAAGGCAGGAGAGAATCCCTGATGTCAGCCTGTCAAACGGACGATCTGCCACCACAGCCCCTACAGACAGAGGGAGTTAATGGGCCAGCACTGAGCCCCTTGTCTTTATAAGAGAACGAGTGGCTTATGGCAAAGAACTAAGTCTCCTCCTTGACAAGGCCATCCTCGGAGCTCCCTCTCAAGCCCATTAAGCCTAGTTATCGCTCGCACGACTGCCACACAGGTACCGTTGCCACCGACAAGTTCATTTCACAGAATTTATAGCCTAATTGTGCAGCTGTTGCCTTCTGAGTCGGTTTTAAGAGATTGTTACACAAGCGGTGTCATAATTTAGTCATGTTTTCATCTCACGACTGTACTGTAATTACTGTTGTTAACAGCGAATGGTAAACAAGAGAGTGAAGGGGACCAGACAAAGAGAGTGCTAACAAACCATAGTGCAGAGGGAGGGCTGACACCCAGAACCCTGGGAACGCCCCGCAGCCCCCCAAGACCTTCAGGTTGACCGTCGTGAACTTCAAGCACATGGCATGCCCCTGAGTAAGCCCCTGGCGGAGGTGAGAGGCAGAGTATCCCTGCCTCCCAAATCCCTACCAGGGCCTGAGGCACTGAGGGGGCTCCGGGCCAGAGCTCAGCAGAACCCCCAGGATGGTTCTGGGCTCAAGGACGGAGGAGCCCCGGGCACTGCGCCTGGAGGAGAGGAGACACTCAGGTCACATCCGCTCGGTGGAAGAGGTAAGCACCAGCTGCCCGGTGAGGCCCTGCTGCAGCACGTTCTCACACAGAAAATGCTAGAACTCTGCTGCCGGGGAGCACTTCCCAGACGAGAGCCTCCCGCAGCTGCACCCCACCGCTCACAGAGAAAATCCCTCTGAGTGACCGGAGTTTTCTCCCGCTGGCTTCGGGCTTGGGGGCAGGGCCCAGGCCAGATCCCACAGTCCTGGCAGCCAAGCCCCACCCAATCCAAACCACTTCTCCCCCAGGCAGCAAAACAGATGAGGATCAAGGGTTGGGAATGCAGGTGTGGTCCAGGCATGGCCCTTGGGAGAAACCAGGTCCCACTCCCCAGCCACAGGACGATGATTAAACTGTAACTGCCACCACGCTGGGCCAGGTCAGCCCCAGGGGCTTTTATCTCCCCAGCACATACACTCCCCATCTGGGGCCTCGAGGCCAGGCCTCCACCCAGGCCTACCTTACCCGGAACCCTGGCTCCATCCAGGTGCCATCTGTGCACCCGGCCTTCGGGCTGTACACAAGGAGGAGTCCCCTCCCCGACCCCAGGTCTGACTGTGAACCTCTAACATGTGAAGGGACAGGCACCTTCAACCCCAAGGCAGAGGGAGTGACGGGAGAGGTGGTAGGGTGGCAGCAGACTGTCGTCCTCTATCCCCTGGGGGTCCCTGCGGACCTCTGGGCACGCCCCCTCACCTGAAGCCCTGGCTGTGGTTAGTCGGGCTGATCAGGAAAAGGGTTAACACTTCCAGACCACTGGAGCTGCAGAGAAAACTGAAGGTTGGAGACGGCAATCAATACACGCAAAGCCTTTCTGACAGAGGAGGAAGGACACAGTGACCGGAGAGGGGGCATGCATACCCCGAGAGAGGTCAGGGCCCAGCTCTCCACCAACCCCCTAGCCCAGGGGTCCCTGCCGCAGGCCAGGAGGGGAGGACGTGTCCAAGAAGGTGGCAGAGTCTCAGCCAGCCCTGTCATGCTCCAAGACAAGTGCCCGCTGGTGCTCCCTGTTCCTACCCCAGCTGCCCAGGCCTGGCTGGGCTTTTAAAGCTGCTCATCTCCTATGGGGCCTGCTCCAGGCTCAGGTCCCCTGTGTGGTCTTGGGCAAGTGACTTAAGCTCCCTGATTCTCTTAGGGTCTCACTGGTAGAGTCCCCCCCAGAGGGCCGCTCTGTCCCACACATGAACCTGGATGAAGTGACCACGCCATAAGCAGGAACTCATTCCTATTCTGTAAAGCAAAACTCAGACCTCGAGATCTGAATAACATGAGCTATTTGAAGGTTTGAGATGTCATCCAAGAGACCCTTTGGACAATGAAATATTGGACCTTGTGGGACAAGAGGGACCACACTTTGGTTTAGAGGGACAGAAGAGTTATGATTTGGAGGAGAAATAAACCAGAGGCCCCACCCACACCCCACCCCCGTACTGGAGCAGGAGGCGAGTTCTAACCTGCAGTGAATGCCTCGTGAGGGTAAATGCCACAACTTGGGACCAGCTTTCCCAGGCTGGCTCACAAAAACAAGGCACATTTTCCATGAAATGATGAGCACATGGCCAAGGACAAAACAGCATGTGCAGCTGACACTGGAGGTCAGGGTCAGAGGCTCGGTGGCCTCATTGCCCAGGAAGGGGCTGAGCCTCCCGCCCCAAGGCCCCAGCCACCAAGCCCTGCCCTCGGGGTCAGCAAGGGCACCTGCTCTGGAACCCAAACCCTCCTAGGACTGGAGGCCTGCAGCGACACCTGCCCCTCCCCCCACCCCCGGAAGCCAGCCCATAATTCCACAGACCTTCATATCAGCGTGGGGCTTTTACACCAGCACAATGCTCAGCCATTTTATGTGGGGTTATGTGCTATGTGTACCAAAAAGCTCATAAAAAAAGGAAAAAAATGAACATTGTTTTTAAAAGGCCCTTAAAAGGCTATAAAGTGCAGTGACTTTCATACCCTTGGGTTTTTTCCATCTTGTATTGGAGAGTTCCTCAATCAAAGCAGACTAGGCACAAGGAGGTAACAAGGAGGTGGATTCCAAGGTCAGGGACATGGGAAATTCCGGGGCAGGCTGGCTCCCTGAGGGCCTGGGCTTAGGTCCCAAGCCAGCCAGCCGCGAGCCAGGAAGGACTTGTCACTGGGTTGGATCTGGTGCTCCAGGCATGCGGCCCTGTGAAGCCACAGCCTCAGAGTGCCTACCCCACCAGGGCTGAGAGGGGCTGAGAGCTGGGCAGGGACCGAGAGAACAGAGTCACACAGCACAGACCACTGTGGTCTTGGCCAAGTTCCCTAGGTTGGACCCTGGCCCCTCCACGTTCTTCCAGGTCTGCCCAGCTCATACAGGTCAGACATGTGCATGGTGAGGGGGAAATGCTCTCTAGAGTTTCTAGAGTCTTTTCTCTCTCAGACTGGGCTAGATTCCACGAAGGGACTGTACACCAAATTCCTTGAAGCTAGAACAGCGACGTGGAGAGAAAGTGGCAAGACAGCCACACGATGGCTGTTAGGCAACCATGAAATGTCACGTCGGCAAAGAATATTTAATGACAGGGGGACACTCACGATATGTTGTTAAATGAAAAAGGAAGCTACCAAAACTATGACCCCAATTTTATGAAATAAAACGAACACGTGCTGGAATAGGCAGAACAGGACTAGGAGGAAACAGCCCACGACCCGTGACCTCTGAGTGGTGAGGTCTGGGGTGACCCTCATTTTTCTCTCAGTTCTTTTCTGTATTCTCCAAATTCCCTGCAATGAACCCTTATTTTCACAATTGGGATTGATTGTGGTAAAACAAATATTTAAGTGTTATTTCTTCCCAAAGAAAACTCTTCACCATCTCCCCCATTTAAAGCCAGAAACATCTGAATTGTCCAGTGTTCTGTTTTCCTTTTCTGTATGGCTGTGACCCTGGACAGAAGGCACTGGAGGGTATGGACAGCAGGCTGACAAGTAAGGACCTGGGGGACAGAGGATGGGGCGGGAGGGTCCCGGGGCTGGGCTCAAGGGAGCAGCAAAGTGCGGTGGGGGCAGGGAAGCCAGGCCAGACACAGGTAATGAAAGCCACATCCAGTGCCACTGGCCCCTCACAGTTTGTGTAGCATGCCGCCCATGTGTCCAGCGCCCCAGAGTTTACAAGGCACTCTCACAGTTGAACTACACCCCACAGTGGGCAAGGCACACCTTGTAGTCATTAGTTCCCAAATGCAGTCAGTTCCCAAATTAGATGAGAAGACCACAGCTCAAGGAGGTCAAGTGACTTCCCCAAATGCACACAGTAAGATGCAAAGCTAGCATTCAGTAACAGATAGATGGATGGATGGATGGGTAGGTGGGAAGAATGACAGATGGGTGGGTGGATGGATAGATAAATGGATGGGTGGATAGATGGACAGACAGATGGGTGAATGGGTGGATGGTTGGATGGATGGATGAGTGGATGGATAGACGGATGGGTGGATGGTTGGATGGATGGATGAATGGGTAGATGGATGGATGGATGGATGGGTGGGTGGGTGGATGGATGGATGGGTGGATTGATGGGTGGATGGTTGGATGAGTGGGTGGATGAGTGGGTGGATGAGTGGGTGGATGGATGCATGGATGGATGGATGGATGGTTGGATGGATGAATGAATGGGTAGATGGATGGATGGATGGATGGATGGGTGGGTGGGTGGGTGGGTGGATGGATGGATGGATGGATGGATGGATGGATGGATGGGTGGATGGACGGGTGGATGGTTGGACGGATGGGTGGATGGTTGGACGGATGGGTGGATGGTTGGTTGGATGCACAGAGCCCATCTGATCCAGATCCCAGCCCTGAAGCCTCCCTGGCAGGCAGCGTCACAGTCGGGTCTTCACTATCTCTCACAAGCCCCTCCGCTGCTGACCCCACAGAAAACCACGTTCCCCTCCTCAGGGACTCCGTCCTTGGGCCCTTTCGATATTTCCGACACTGAATCAGCTAAGAAAGGTTGTCTGCCACTCCCAACCCAAAACCATAAGGAAACACTAAATGGAGCTGACTCTGCAGCCTCCTCCTTCTGCTCCAGGCCCCCGTTTGCAGCCCCTCCATCAGCAGAGACCTTGCAGACCCCATAGGAGGCCATCACAGGAACCAGGGTCATCTGCTAGACACCTGTCCTGCTAGGCAGCCCCATGACAGGAACCTCTCTCCCACGTGGCATAGCCCTGTTGCAATTTTCCTCACCACAGTTGGTGGGTCAGTCACCTAGGGCCCACCTCCCCCTTTGCAGCATGTAGTAGGACTGCCCCTCCCCCACCCTCACTGGGAGCACCAAAGGACCAGTCTGGGCAACAGGTACAAGGTACTGCATCACTTCCGCTGGAACATGTAGTCACCAGGTCAAGACCCCCAGGGCTCTCACAGTCCCTTCTGCACAGGGACCACAATGCTTGAGATGGAGCTGCACCATCGGCCAAGTCCTAAAAGGCCACACTCAGCCCAGCCCCTGCCCACCTGCAGTGACCTGAGGCAGGTGTGAGAATCACCCTCTGCTATTTAAGTGGCTGAGGCCTGGAGGCCGCTGTCCCCATCTATTCTGACACGCCACTTGGAGGCAGCCTAGCACAGAAGGCATGTGGGTTCCTCTTTCACCATTCAGAGTCCCCAGGCTCTCAGTCCTGGATGCCAGGGGAATATCCCTGTCTGTAATTTAAACGTATAACATGTAACACCCAGTTAGGATGGGAGCTGATGGCCTCTGGGGATCCCAGGTGCCTCTCAGCAATGAGGCTTGTGTGCAAAGAAGAGTGTGTGGGATCGTTTGGGAGCAGAAGGCCACCCCTGTCCTCACTGCCTCCTCCCCAGGCTCATCCAGACAACAATGTCCCACCCTGGACCGATGAGGCCCTGCCTGGCATCCAAGAGGCAATGGCTGAGGCTGAGCTGAGAGCAGCCAGTGGAGAGGATGGTCCTTCCTTCAGCATCATGGGACCCACACTGGGCCTGTGGTCAGCACACACGGATTCCAATCTGCCTCTGCCGTGTTTCTGCTGGGTGGTCTCGGCAGAGCGACGCCCCCATGTGAGTCTCTGGGTCCTTTCCTGTCAAATAGTCCTAGGCTGGTTGTGAGGACTGGATGGGACAATGGACACAAGGAAGTGTCTGGCCAACCACAGCAATCAACCCATGTCTCTGCCCTGCCCTCCTGCCACTTACTTGTTGTGTAGCTTTGAGATGGTTCCAAACTTCAGCGCCTTCTTTTAAAAAAATGAACTTGGACTAACTGAGCTCTACAATGAGAAAATTGAGGTGCAAAAATACTAAACCACGTGCTGCAGGTCCTACAGAGAGCAGGCTGCCAGGGGACTGACTCCAGCGCCCAGGTTCGACTTCCTCGGATCTAGCTCTCCACACAGTGAGGGCTGGACAGGCAGGCTGCGTGGGCAGATCTCCTCCAGCAGCCTGTCTGCAGCACTTCTTGACTTTATCAACTGTCCCTGCCTTCAGTCATCCTGGAGCAAAATACTGGCTCTTGGGATGGAACAGGAAAGGAAGGTCACAAGGAAGCCAGCATCACCTTTCCAGAACTTCCACCCACAGCATCATCCACAGGTCTATGAAAAGGCCATCACCCTGCACACGTCTGTCCCAGTAGTGTGTGGCACTGCCCTGGGCCTCCAAACAGAATCACCCGTGATGTCAGTGGAAGAGACTGCAGTGTTCACATGGGATCCAGCCCCAGCCCCTGAGAATCGAGACCAGCCGTGTAGACCCTCACAGCTGCCAGGTGCCAGTGCACTAGTGCTGCCTCCCTCACCTGTGTCCCCCGGGGAACACCCAGGTTGGGGGGTGAAATGGGAACGATCTGACCCATTTCAATTAACCATCAGTTCTAAAGAGCAAGCCAGGGAGCGGATTAGTCACAGGCACTGGATTAGTCAGACTGCTTGCTGGAAAGACAGGAGTTTGTGTGAACAGGTTCCTGCTTTTCCCTGGACCATTACTCAGCCTCTCTCGATAGCAGCTAAACCAAAGTGGGGAGTGACGCAGCGAGAGGACAGGTCTCAGGGAGTGACAGAATCTGGCAAGGCTTGCCTTCTGGGGATCAATCTTTTTCCATTTTCATTTCCCTTCAATGAACTTCCTTAATCACCTCCAGCCTCGTGGTGCAGGGACAGCAGGAGCAGGTGAGGCCAGAGCCTGGGTTTGCCAAGGATGAGCTGCGTGCACGGACATGCTACTTGGTGTCCTGGAGGTCATGGCCAATGGCCGAGCTGAGAGCAGCCACCAACTTTCTGAGCAGTAGCAAAGGGACAGTGATGTTGAGTGAGGATTAAGTAGAAGGTTGTAGGTAGAGTGTCCAGCAGATGGGAGATGTTCAATCCACACGACCTCCGACCCCATCTCTCCCCTGCCAACGTCTCCCAGAGGCCACACCTCAGCCTCTGTGAGCTCCAGTCCCTCATCAGCAAAACGGGGACAGTCAGACTGACCCTTCGTATATGACACAGGGCTAGAGGAGGGAATGTGACACCGAAGAGGAGGACGTGCCCCAGCAGAACGTATGGGTATCGCAGGCTGCACATGCCGACACGTGTGCGTGCGGGGGCTGCCCAGCCACACCGCGGGCATGTAATGCTGCCGGCAAGGCCCCCAGAACCTGCTGTCAAAGCCTCTGAGTGTCACTCGCCGGCTGGCCTGGGCCTGCCTGCCAAGCCCTCATGTTGTACAGAGAGGGCACGGCTCAGAGAGGAAGCACTCTGGCAAGGGAATGGCAGGTGGCAGTTCCAGGCTGCCCCTCAGCCCTGCCACCTGCCAGCTGTGTGTCCTCAGACAACTGACTTAACTTCTTTAGGCTCCAGTGTGCCTACCTATCAAATGGGAATGAAAACTGGGATTACTTTACTGGAATAATGTAAGGGTTAATTAAATCGTTTATTCCTTCCACTCACCGTTGTACTTGAGGTTCTAGCCAGGGCAACTAGGAAGAAAATAAAAAATATAATAAAATAAATAAAACAAAATAAAAGGCACCTGGATTGGAAAGGAAGAAATAAAACTATCTTTATTCGCAGATGAGATGATCTTATCTTGTGAGAAAATCCTAAGAAGTCTACACATACACACACACACACACAGAAAACTATCAGAACTAACAAACAAGTTCAGCAAGGTTGCAGGGTACAAGAGCAGCGTATAAAAATCAACTGCATTCCTATACACTTGTAATGAACAAGTTCAAAAATGTCATTAAGAAAATGATCCCACTTATAATAGCATCAAAAAAGATAGAATATTAAGAAATAAAGTGAACAAAAATAGTTAGCCCTCACTGGTGTGGCTCAGTTGGTTAGGCATCATCCCACAAAGCAAAAGGTCGCCAGTTCGATTCCCAGGCAGGGCGCATGCCTGGGTTGTGGGTTCGGTCCCCAGTCAGGGCACTTAAGAGAGGCAGCCAATTGCTATTTCTCTCTCACGTTCATGTTTCCCTGCTTCTCTTTCTCCCCCCACCCTACTCCTCTCTAAAAATAAATAAATAAAATCTTTTAAAACAAACAAAAAACAAAAATAGTGAAAAACTTATACTCTGAAAACTACAAAACATTGTTCCAAGAAATTAAAGAAAATCTAAATTAGTGGGAAAACATCCTATGTTCATAGTTCAGAAGAATTAATACTGTTAAGATGACATTATTCCCCCAAATTGGTCTACAAATTCAACACAATCTCTATCAAAATCCCAACTGGCTACTTTGCAGAAACTGACAGGCTGGTTCTACAATGAGTGCGGAAATACAAGGACTCAAGCAGAACAAAGCTGGGGCTCGCACTTCCCAATTTCAAACTTTACCGCAGAGTTAGAGTAATCCAGATAGTGTGTTATTGGCATAAAGACGGACACCCAGATCAATCAATTAGGATGGAGAGTTCAGAAGTAAACCCTCACTTTTAGGGTACACCATTTAATGGGGGGAAGAACAGTCTTCGCAACACATAGCAATGGGACAAGTGGATAGCCAGAAAAGAATGAAGTTGGACCCCTACCTCACACCATATGCAAACATAACGCAAAATGGATCACAGACCTAAATGTAAGAGGTAAAGTTACAAAACTCTTAGAAGAAAACACACAGATAAACCTTTGTGAATTTGTATTTGGCAATGGCTCCTGATATGTGACATCATAAGCACAAAGAACCAAAGAAAAAATAAATAAATTGGACTTCATCAAAATTTAAAACATTTATGAAAGTAAAATGAGCCCTGGCTGGTGTAGCTCAGTGAGGTGAGCACCGAACTGCAAACCAAACAGTTGCCAGTTCGATTCCCAGTCAGGCCACATGCCTGGGTCGTGGGCCAGGTCCCCACTAGGGGGCACGTGAGAGGCAACCACACATTGATGTTTCTTTCCCTCTCTTTCTCCTTCCCTTACCCTCTCTCTAAAAATAAATAAATAAAACCTTTAAAAAAAAAAGAAAGAAAGTAACATGACAGAATAGGAAAAAATGTTTCAAATCATGTATCTGATAAAGAACTTGTAACTAGAATAGAAAGAACTCTTACAACTCAATAATAAAGACAAACAACTCAATTTAAAAATGAGCAAAAGATATGAATAGACATTCCCCCCAAAAAATAAAGATAAGCAATGGAAGATATACAAATATAGAGATGGAAGATGCCCAAAATCGTTAGTCATCAGACACGTAGGTCAAACCCCAACAAGATGCCAGGTCACACCCACTGGGATGGCTAAAAGCAAGAGCAAGGCGCCATTGGTGAGGCTGTGGAAGAACTGGAACTCTCCTGCACAGCTGGTGGGAGGTAGGCTGGCGGCTCCTGAAAGGGTTAAACATAGTTACCATGTGACCCAACAACTCCACTCTGGGGTAGACACCGAGAGAAATGAAAACACAAGTCCACACAAAAGGGACTGTTGTGAATGTTTACAGCGGCATTATTATGAACAGCCCCAAAGTGGAAACAGCCAACTGTCTGTCAGCTGATGAGCGGATAAGCGAAATATGGTATGTCCACATAATGGAATAGTATCCAGCCATAAAAAGTAATGAGGTCCTGATACAGGCAATAACGTGGATAAATCCTAAAAACATGATGCTAAGGGGAAGAAGCCAGACACAAAAGACCACATAGGGTTCCATTTCTATGAAATGTCCAGAGTAGGATAATCTGTGGAGACGGCAAACAGATTACCGGTTGCCTAGGGACGGACAGACCAGCTCTCCTTTGGGGTAAGGAAAATGTTCAAACATTGGCTGTGCTGACGGCTTCCGAGCTCTGTGCCTGTACCAAACCCACTGAGCCGTGCACTGTGAGGGGTGACGTGCATGCCGTGTGAACTGTATCACAGTAAAGCTGCGACAAGAGAATCACATGCCCGTTCAACACATGTACTGTATTGACACGTTCAGTGTATTTATTGAGTAACTACTCTGTACCAAGCACGTTCTAGGTCAGCGATTTCCACCCAGTGCGCCTCAAGCATTTTTAAAACATGCAACACCTGACTATTTAGTCAGGGGCATTGACCTCTTTACCCTCAGCTTGTCAAATAAAAAGATGACAACAGTCAACACAACAAGAGCCGTTGGTGTGAACAAATCAAAAATCATACCTATTTTTTTGGTCAGATCAGCAAAAAATACAATACTTTTCAGCGTGCATAGAATTTAGCGACCGGTTTAAGTGCTGTGAGAGGAAGTTTGGAAACCACTGCCCTCGGTGCTCAGGACACATCAGTGAGCAAAACAGAAAAGACCTTGGCCGTCCAAGGGTGGGGACGGCCAATGAAAATTACATTACATGCTATGCTGAAGTTTATACTGTGCCGAAGTGCAGAAGGCAGGATGACACCCAATGACCCAGGTGGGGAGGCAGGCATCGCCACGGGAACGAAGACTGGAGGGCGGTGGAGAAGAGAGCCAAGCTCTCAGGGCATGGCGTCGGGGCAGAGGGCACAGAGCACACAGCCATGTCTGCGCCCAAAGGTAGTAGCGAGCATGTGTCTGCGAAAGGGGCAGGGGCCCCGCGTGGCTCCAGGGGAGTGCGCAGTGAGGGCGGGTGAATGGGCGGGACGGACAGGACCTCGTGCGGTTGGAAAGGCTTGGGCTTCTGGGAGAGAGATGAAGGCCATGGGTGGGCAGTGCGTGGTCATGGCGATTTGTGTTTTAGAAGCATCACTTTGCACCTGTATACCCATGTTCATAGAACAATATTCACGGTAGCCCAAAGGTGCGATAGCCCAAGTGTCATTGACAGGGGAGTGGATAAACACAAGGCGGCCCATTCACATGAAGGAATGTTACTCAGCCTTAGAAAGGAAGGAATTCCTGTCGCGTGCTACAACGTGGATGGCCCTGGAGGGCAGGAGGCTCAGTGAGACAGGCCAGACGCAGAAGGGCAAACACTGCAATCCCACTTACCTGAGGTCCCTGGAGGAGTCAAAGCCACAGAGACAGAAAGCAGGATGGCGGGCGCCAGGGGCCAGAGGGCGTGGGGGCGGGGATGGGGCGCGAGTGTTTAACAGGGACGGAATCCCAGTTCTGCAAAACGGAGAGCGTCCTAGAGTTGGAGGATGGCGGTGATGGCTGCACAACAACGCAAACAGACACTCAAAAATGGTGAACGTCGTGTGTGCTTTACCTCAATTAGAGACCACCTTTGAAAAATCCCCCCGGCTGCCACGGGGAAACGGCCGGGAAGGAGGTGATGGCAGAGCTGGAGAGGGCACTAGGAGGCTGGACGTCACTAGTAGCATCCACCCCCCATGGTGGCCCATGAGGGCCACACTTCCCTGCCCTCTGGAGTGGGGGGTTGCTGCATGTGAGGACCAGAAGCCTCTCCTTTGTCCACCTCTAGAGCAGCAGCGTCCCCAACTGTGATGGCCCCCAGGGGAGTCGTGGGAGACCCGGGGCCAGGTGGGCTGTTCCAGGAAGGAGGGAGGGATCCACTGTGTCAAATGATGCTCATGGGTCAAGTGACCTGAGGACAGACCAGTCACGGGCAGGACACTGTGACCTTGACAATGAATAATGTTGGTAGAGTGGTCAGCACTTTGCCTGGCACATTGGAGACCCTCAAGAGAAATTACTGGAAGCTGGGAGGGATGGGTCCCCTTTTATTAACGTGGTCATTGTGCCCGGAGGCACCATCTCACACCCTGCTCACCCAGAGCGGGCTCCCAGGTGCGTACTGGTAGCATCCCTGGCAGGGTCCCTGGCCCACTGACACCACTCTGAGTCTCGGTGTGTCCAAGGAGGTCCCGCCTACCAGCACACACAGACCCTGCCCGGAGTGGCCTTGGGAAGGCCGGGCACACTGGAGTCGCTGGGGAGAAGGGCCGCCCCGGGCTGTTGGGCCTCGGGGGAAAGGACCAGCCTGGACTGCAGGTGGTACCCCCGCCCTGCCGAGCGCACCCCCTCCTCTGCTGGTTGCACAGAGACCCCATGGCTTTCACAGCAGGGTTTATCCACCAGCCAAATGAAGAGGAATAGTTTATAAAATTGTCATGCTGCATGAAATTGCTAAGTACATACATAAGGCTAATGTCACTGTAATATTAAAATACTAAATTCATTTATATACTTTTTATCTAAATTGCTGGGGCAACTTGCCACAGCTGATTAAAAATTCTGAACAGGGTGTGTTGTGTGGGCCAATTAAGAAACAGAGAGCAAGTGCTGTGAACAGCGCTTGTGATGTGCAGGAAACCGTTTGTTAAGTGAGATTTTTAAAAAAGGTGGAAAGATGGGGGAGGGAGGGAGGACTGGCTGGGGTGGGGTGGAGGGAAGGGGAGAAAATGCAGACAATTGTAACTGAATAAAAATAAATTAATTAATTTAAAAAAAAAGGTGGAAAGAGAATCAGGGCTTAAGGCAGGCTTGCAGGTAGTCCCCGGGGTGACTGGGGGCACAGGCCCCAGCACCAAGCCCCTCTGGGCAAGGCTGCCCTCAAGAGAGACGGCTGCTCAGCCCCAGCTCAGTGCTCGGCCCTGGGGCTGAGCTGCTCCAGCAAGGCCAGCGGCCTCTGCCGCCTGTCAAACACACATTCCTCTTAGTCTTCGGTGGCTGGATTTACAAGACCAGAGCCTCCCACCTCTCCTTCTGAGTCCCGGAAAGAAGCCCTGGTCATGCCTGAGTGGCCACACCTGGCTTCTGGCCCATCCCAGCCATTGGCTGGCTGGACAAGGTTACAGAGTGGGCTGGCCTGCCTGCATTGCCCCCCACCCTGGTCCAGAGGTCACCAGCAGGCCTCTCTGAGCACCTGACCACTTCTCTCAGGCTCAGTCTTTCTACAGGACTGCTCAGAACTGCTAGGCCACCAACACCCAGAAGTGACCCTCAGCCCATGAGGGACAGGAGCTGGTGGACCAATGCCCTGAGGGACCACTCATGGTGTGCTCCTGCTGTGTCTGAGCCCACAGTGCTAACTGGTCACAGACACCAGCTGTGTCGCCTCCCAAACAAACCACTCACACCCAAATCCATGCCAGGGGGCAGTTTTGGAGGGAGCCAAGGAAGGCACCAAGTCCCCGTACTTTCTGGGTCATGAATGGACACACCGGCGTCCGCCCGAGGGACTCAGATCAGGGATAAGCTGCTACAGAGCTGGAGCCCTGTGCGATCCAGGACCTGGGGGTTGCTAGGCATCCTTCTCTCGGCAACACCACGGTCTCCCAATGGCGTCCTCGGCTTCCAGAGCATCAGCAGTGCCCAGTGGCCATGGACAACTGAAGCTGATTAGGAGTCGCTGCTGGGAGCCCCTACAGTTGTGAGAGCCCCAGGGTGGGGGGCCTGTGCCCAGAGAGGCAGCTGCATGGGGTGGGGCGGGGGGTTACGGCAGGCTGGGGCACTGGCTCTGTCCTGCTCGTCCTGGCTGTGCGGGCCCCTCCGCGGGAAAACGAGACCAGCACAGCGCCCATGGGTCGGCATGCCCCGCACACACCTGGGGCAGGGCCAGCCCTGGTATGGAAAGAAGTGGGGGACGAAAGAGATGAAAGCAATGACGACACCTGCCATGGCCTTCTCGTCTTCCCCATCGTGACCCACGTCACACCAGCAAGCCCAGCTCTATAGCCTCTCAAGTCCTTGCATTGTAACTCGTTTTGGGCTGTTGGTTCCCCCGAGGCCCATCTCTTCTTCACCCTGAACGATCCGCAGCCCCTAACCCAGGCCCGGTCCCCAGCAGGACTCTGTCCCAGCTTTCGGGCTGGACAATTCGAGGCACTGGGATGCACAGCGCTGGCCACACGGCCAAGGAGGGGCTGCCCCCTGCCCTCGAGGAGCTCACAGTCTACATTCATTTGCTCATTCATTCATAAATGTTTGCAGCATGCCTACTCTGTGCTATGCACCATTCTAGTTGCTAGAGACTCCGAGACAAGCAGATGAGGTCCCTGATCTCGTGGAGCTTACAGGAAGCGAGGAGACAAATGCTCAGCTGAACCCTCGGAGTAAAGAAGTGCTGTAATGCACACAAAACCTTGTACTGTGACAGAGTGACCAAGGCTGACTTCGGTGCGGGCAGGTAAGGAGGGCTTCCCTAAGAGCACACGTGAGCAGCAAGAAGGACCTGAGTGATGTGTCCAGTCCCAGCAGCAGAGAGCCTGGAGGGAGGGACTTCCCACAGCGAAGGGGCTGAGCGCCAAGGCCCAGCTGCCGCCACTTTCCCGTGCCTGGGGAGGCTCTGGGTTCTGGGCCCCGACTGTGGGCGGTGCTGGGGGCTCCGACACCCATCCACGCCTCACCACGGTGACTCCCTTCCACTGGGAAGCAATCGTGTTTGTTTGCTTTTCCACTTTCTGGAAGGAGGCCATATGATAATTACAAAACGCATAACCCATAATGTGTCTAAACTGTCTCTGCATACTCTGTGGCTTTGGAATAATACATAAAATGCTTAATAAAAATTAATGTGGGAAGGAGAGTCATCAGCCTCACTTGGAAATAAAATCGGTATTAATTTCTTGCCCACAGGTACCCTGATGAGCTGGTCATGGCGCATCCTGTCTTTTTGACCTTCAGTACAATCCAAGTGGGAATGCCTGCTCCTCTGGCTGCAGCCCCAAGTCCCGACAGCCCCATGGCCTGGCAACAACCCATGTGAACGTGGGGACAGTCCTGCAAGCCACCACACTCCCCAAGTTTTCCCAAGCCTGGTGTGCAGCAGACACTTAACAAATACTTGCTGGAAGCTGTTCTCAGAGAGACTCAGATGGGTCAGGCCCAGGGGCCGTGGGGAGCTGGTACCAACCCCACAACTCACTGTCAGGGTGGAGCAGCGGGCAGTCCGGGCGAACGCATGTCCTCTGTACTCTGCGACCCCGTCATGCACCCGGGCCGCTCGGCCATGAAGTCACAATCCCAGTCAGCCTATACTGCAGTCCCGCCTCAAACCCAGAGCCCCCATGGGCCATGGGTGACAGAGGAGGTCACAAAAGGCCAGAAACACAAAGGTCAGACCTCCTGGAGGCCTCGTGGCCAGGCCAGAGTGGGATCAGAGTATGCGACACTCACAGGACAAACACTGTCAGGGGCAGGGCGGCACCATGCTGCCCGGGAGGGAAGTCAGAGATCGCTCAGGAGACCTGGAAGGACAGCATGGTTGGAGTCTGTGCCCTCGGCCCACCGGCCAAACCTCGAGGAGACCCGTCCCTGTCCCACTCCAGCAGCAAGGGCTGCACCCCCCCGGGCTCCCCACTAGTGGCTGCGACTCTCCCAAGTTCCCGGGGCCCAGACCGCACAGCACCTCCACTGTGCCCCCTCACAGCTCTGGCCCCCTGCCCCAGCCAGCCTTCTCTCGGAGGCCCTAGTCCCAGGAACTGAGAGGCATCAGCCCCAAGGGAGCCGGAATCCGCAAGCATCAGCCTTCGAACTCAACACTGCCAATGTCCTCCAGCTTTTCCTTGAAAAGAGCAGAGTTGGGTTTCTCTCTCCTCCCTTCATCCTATACAACCAGACACATGGATTTAAACCCACTAAACGGACAGGGGTGGTCCCAAGGGTGGGCTCCAGGACCTGGCGTAAAGTCCTGCCTCTCCCCCTCGCCTCAAGCTACCTCAGCTGACAGATGAGAGAACGTACCTTGGTTTTCTCATCTGTAAAATCACAGAACAGTATCTGCCTCCTGGGCTGAGGAGATGACGAATTTACAAAGACTCAGTCTGGCCCACGACAAGTGGCAACAGTGATGAGGGTGATTGATGATGGTGATGATGATGGTGATGATGGAGGTGGGTGATGGGGATGGAGTCCCTCTAACTTACAGGCAAAATCGGGTCAATACACGGAAAGTTCAGTGGCTAAGCGCCCTGCTCACAACCCAAATCCGTGAGCCAGGGCTCTGCTTCCTCCCCAGCCTTGGGTCTGCAGGCTCAGCAGATGCAATCTCGCACCCTTATTCATCAAAGAGAAGGTCAGGGGAAATGAGCCCCTCCCCGCACCGGCTCACATTCACAGAAACCTCACCCCCTGCCGCCCCTTCCACAGGCACCCAATCGGCCGCCAGCCACTCCACCAGCACAGTCAGGGACTCTCAGCATCACCATTCCCTGTATCTCAGCTGCTAAGCCCATTATTCTATTTTACTTTTGGTGGAAACTCCATCACTTTGTACTAAACCCCACCATATACAAAACACCAAGTGGCTTCTCCTGGTAAGAGGTACAGCAGGGAGACCGCGCGGTAGACACAGCCCGCTATCTGGCCATGCTTGTCAAGAACAGCGTCCCCTTAGGTGTGGGCTAATGGCACAGACTCCCTACAGCCGAGCCACAGTCCTCTGCCGTGAAATCTGACTCTCCACCCAAGTCGGGCGCTCTGCCCAGGTTTTCTTTTCCAGAAGGTTCCAACAGAAGACAAACAGGAGGACAATTCTGTGGGGTCAGGCTCATCGCCCCAGCCCTTGGTCCTCTCACAGCCGCAAGTCCCAAGGACATGGGGGCTCCATCCCAGAGTCCTCCCCTCCGAGCCCCCAACCGGCCCTCTAATCTCTGTGGGGCCCCCTCTGGTGAAGGAGGGGGTCCAACCAGGGCCCCAGGGGGCCCGCCCCTCTGAAACGCAACCAACAGTGACTCCCAGGCTTTGGGCAGAAACATGGGCAACCACAGTCAGCCGGCCCTTCACAGTCCAGGAAGGAAAACCATTCATTTCGGCTCAGAAAGGCCACGGAGAAGTTTGCTTCTTGCAAATGTTTTCTTTACAAAAGCCAAATCCCTGGGCTGATATGATGTGGGGAGGATTCAACAATTAAAGCAGGCGCACAGAATACAGATCTGCGTTTGCTCAGCTGGATCCAGACCTCGCCAGCCCCTTCCTCCCACAAGTCAATTTACTCGGAGAGAGCAGCCTTCGCTACAGATAAGCACACGGACTTTAAAATAAAGTGCGTGCCAACAGCTGCAGCCCTGCGACAGAGCTGACAGAGACGTGGCATGGAATGATAATTAAATATATTTTCATCGTCCCTCGTTTCTGTGCTGCAGGTGCCAGGGCAAAAAATCTGGACTCGCCTCTTTTGTCAGCTGGCAGTGAACACATTTGAACGTGAAATCTCCTGGGAGGGATTAAGAGTCACTTGGCCTTGTAAAGGCGAAAGGGTTTTACTTCCAAACTGCCGAGTGGGGCGCTCACGGCGGACTGGCCTCATAATACTTTATTATGTGACAGTATATATGCCTCGGGCTGTATTTCAGAACACCACGCCTTCGGGGCCACCGGGGCTCCGGGAGACCTGCCATCAAAGTCCCGAATGATAACTGATTTGGGGAGATTTTCACCACTATTTCTTTTTATGAACCCCAAATTTAATGTATTATTGACTAGGTATATTCCAGTGTTTTAAAACTTTTCCTCCATTCTTTAAATTCCAACTGTTGCCTTTGCTGCCTGTCATCTGAGTTAAGTGCTTTCGATTGGCCTAAGGAGTTTGCTTGACTTTTTATTTTGACAGTTTAACGGCTCCTTCTCCCCAGGGGCAGCCCACTGACATGCAGGTCAGCGCTTCCTCAGAGAGCAGGGCTGGGGAAGTGAGGGAGGGAAGCGAGGACGCCTGCCGTGGGGGTTCAGAGGGCTCCTGCCAGCCACCGGCCTCTCCCAGAAGGATGTGAGGGATTCCACAGCTCACTTATGGCCAGAGACACTCAGAGACATGTGGCCAGCCTGGACAGGGCCACACTACCAAGTCTTCTCTTTCTTCCTCAAAGGAATGTTCTAGAAAGAAAATCCCTGCCTGGTGCCCATTCAGAGGGTCAATGTGAGGCTCCACCCAGGGTGGGCAGGCATTCACACCTGTGCAACCTAAAGCACTAAGCCTAAGGCAGGTGACACGGGCAGATTCAAGGATCTGCTGCCACGTGCACTTTCCCGAAGAAAAGTGGCTTCTTTGCCGAGCCTTGACGCAAGCCCAGGAGCAATGGAAACTTCCACAAGCATGTTAGAACAGCAGGTCTGCATTTCTCAGCAGAGATCCCAGCTCAGCCCAAAACGCCCCATCCTGACTCCCTAAGCCAGGTCAATGCCCAGTGCATCCCCAGGTGCTTTATAAACACTAACACTCTCTCTTTTCACAGAAGGCAGCCGCTATCCCATCCACACGTCCGTTTGACCACCAGGTGACAATTCCGGAAGACAGGCATCTACCATGGGGCTCGATCCCCCTCAAAATCCCATCAGGCTCCGCTTTAGAACCAGGAGCCAATTCTAAAATCCATAAGGCAACGCAAAGGACCTGAGCAGCCACAGCCACCAGGAGAAGAACAAAGCTAGAGAGTTAATGCTACTGGGACCCAAAGGATTTCAGGACCATTATAAAGCTACAGTAGTCGAGACAGACAAGTAGGTCAATGGACCAGAAGAGAGCCCAGAAACAGACCCCCATCTACAGGGATGAGCGACTTTCTGTAAAACTGCAAAAGGTAATTCCGTGTGGACAGGAGCGGGCTTTCAGCAAATGCTGCTGGGCTGGCTGGACATCCACAGGCAACAACAAAGCAACTGAGCCTCACCCCACATACAAAATTAGCTCAGAATGAATTATAGAGCTGGGTTTAATGTCTATCAGGCATAGGAGAGAGCATTTGTGACTTGGGTTAGGCAAAGGTTGCTTAGACATGACACCAAAATCAAGTTCCATAAAAACAAGCAAACAAAAAAGACGGATAAATTGGACTTCATCAGAATGAACTTCTGCTCTTCCACAGACACTCTTAAGAGGCTGGAAAGAGAAGCCACAGACCAGAAGGGAATCTTTGTAGAGCAGGTGTCTGCTAAGAAAGAGCTCTCAAAGCTCAGTAAGAAACGAACCAACTTTTTGAAATGGACAAGAGCTGGACATTTCACAAGGAAGATAGAGAGTGGGGAAAGGAGTGCAAGAACATCATTAGTTATTCGGAAATGGAAATGAAAACCTGACCGGATATCATGACACGCCTATTAGAATGGCCACAGTTGAAACGGGTGATGCTGGGGTGGGCTGGAGGGGGTGTGGAGGAGCTGGACCTCTGCCCTACTGGTGGGAATGGAAGACGGGGTGGCCACGGGGGAAACTGGCGGCAGTTCCCACACAGTCCAGCCGTTCCACTCCTCGATGCTCACAGGGGAGAAGAGAAAGCGTGCCTTACACAGACTTGCACACAAGTGTGCACCGCAGCTTCATGTGTAACAAATACTGGAAGCAACCCGAACGCCCATCAACAGGTGAGTGGACAAGCTGCCTCACAGCTGTACAACGGAGCCCAGCTCTGTGACCAAACGAGATGAACTGGTCCGCACAGCATGGCTGAGGCACACGGTAACTGTGTGGAGCGGGAAAAGGCAGACCAAAAAGAGTACAGACTGTGCGATTCCACTGATGCGAAACGCTAGAAAATGCAAACAGTACAGTTGCAGAAAACAGCACAGCAGTGGCCTGGGGAGGGAGGCAGGGTGGCCTAGAGCAGGAATTACAGGAACTTGGGGACACTCCTGGGGGAGGGGGGTCGTTCATTCTCTTGCTTTGGTGATGCCCGAACCCCTCCAGTTGTACGTTTCAATACATGCAGTTTATCATGGCAATTAGGTCTCAATAAAGCTGTTTTTAGAAAAAGACGAGAATGTGAATGGTGTGTGAGAGGCTCAGGTATGTGCAGGTGCTATGAGCCAGGAAGGAAGAGAAGGAACAGCAATCTGCTCACTAGTGGTGGGAAAGCTTGAATTAGAATTCAAAACAGCCTTCCTCCTTCATCTATCCATTCGTTCATTCATTCATTCAGTGTTTGAGCCCTGAGGACAGAGAAAGATATGGTTACTCTCCTGAAGAGTTAGGACAAGAACCCTGACCAGTGGGCAAACTCATCGCTGTGTCTTGGCCACAAATGTGTGCACAGGCACACACATGCACGCTCCCCACCCTATGCAGGTGTGAGCACACCGACGGACCTCAGGCAAAAGACACAAACACTCTGTGCCTGGTTTCCTCGCCTGTAAAATAAAAGTGTGCCTGCCTCATGTTATGGTTTAATGAATTAGTATCTGCAGGGTTCTCAGAACGGCCTGGCAGAGTGTGAGCACTCAGGACGTGTGAGCCTTGCGCGCCACGACGACCACTGGCGTATCACTAAGCTCTCTGCAGAGACCGAGATGTGAAGAGAGCTCCGGGTGCTGAGACGAGCGCCAACTCCATTTACGTTTCTGTATTCCCTTACTCCTCCGCACTGAGCCCGCACTCCCTCTAAACTGGAAGTTTTAAGTAAACACAAGCACACAGGTGAAAAATGAGCTGGCACTGACCGAGGCCCCAGCACATTCAGATCAGAGCAAGCTCCCTGTGGTGCACGGCCCACACCTCCCCCTCCCCCGCCCCCAGACCCCCCCAGATGTCTCCTCACAAAAGCCCAAATCACCACCTCCTTCTTGCAGCAAGTTCACTGGTAGGGATGTGAGTAGGTTCTCTTACCCTCTGCCCTGTAGCCTTTTATTCTAACTTCACTGGGGACGTCTTATGTCCCGGGCAATGGCTGATGCATGGAGCAGAGAACAGGAGGCATGGGTCTACCTCCTCCCGCCCTGGTGACGGGGGACATGAGAGCCCCAGGGAGGCCTGTGTGCCCCAGGGGGGCTGGGCCCTGTTCCTCCAGTGGAGCCCATGGCATTCGCCCTGAGCCCAGAGCGGCTGCTGGGGTTGGGTGGTCAAAGGGCTCCTCACCCCACAAAAGGGGTGCAGAAGAAGCTGAGGAGGGCCTTGCATGGGGATGAGGGAGCACGGTCGTGGCCAACGTGCAGCAACAGCCAGGGACCCCGGGAACGGCAGTCACTGAGGGCCAGAGCCCTCACCTCCCCCAGCAGTGGATCGGGGAGGCTTTAAATTCACTTAGGAAGCCCAGAATTAAATGTGATTATGATTCTGTGGGCTGGTGGAGTGAAGGGTTGAAGGAGAAATTACAGTCAGTAATCAGAAGAGAGGGAAAGCTCCACACCACGTGTCCCTGAAGTGTGGCCTGGGGCCGGTCCTGCCACATCCTCAGGGGTGGTCAGTGGCAGTGGGTTAAGCATGCAAGCACACAGCGAGGGCCACCGTGCGCAGCCACAGGGCGGGGGGGGGGGGGGGGGGGGGGCGGGTGTCCTTGGTCCTGTCCAGGGAAATTCGTCCTCTGCCAGGGAGACCCGAGCGCAGACGATGATGAAAATGTTGCAAGTTGCCAAGGAGCCAGGGGAGGTGAGCCCAGTCCTCCAAAGCTCTGAGCCAGGGCGTCCAGGCCGATCTGGAAGCATCGGGGCCCCACAGGGGCTCAGAGCAGAGGCAGCAGTGTGTGCAGAGGCAGCTTGGGTCCAAAACACAGCTCCTGACCAGGAGTCCCTGGCTTAGAGAAGGGGACGTGACAGGGGCACGGAGCTCACTGACAGACTCATGTCGTCTCGCCCTCCATGAGACGAGGAAGGGACAGCGCAGCACGTTTTCAGAAAAGCTGAATTTATTCCATTTACAGACCTGTCCTTTATTCTGAGATATGTCCTTCCAACTTTCCTTTCATGAAACGCTGATGAGCTATGGCTGCTGGAATTTTTCTAAGTCTTACTTGGCAAAATTAAGAGTTGGTGACCCTATGAATTCCTTCTATTCAAAAAATAAAAATGACAAAAAAAAACCCCATGGCCCTGTGAAGGCATTTACTCATTGGGACACGTTTACTGGGCCCATGGAGGTCCAGGTGCCGAGAAAACACCACTGAATCGTGGGGATGCGGTTTCTGCCTCAGGGAAGCTCAAGTTTAAAGGGCCATGAAGAGTAAATGAGGGGCTGGGGCTTTCTCTGGGCAGAGTGCTTGGGGGCAGCCTCTTTAAGAAGCAGCATGTAAAGGGAGACCTGGAAAAGGCACCATCCAGCCATGGAAGCAGCTAAGACAGGGTTGCAGGTAGGAGGGAATGGCAGTGCAAAGGGCCTGTGGTGAGAATGAATGGAGATCTCAGCGCTGGCAGAGGGCCACAGAGGGGGACCAGTGCAGCGGCTGGAAGCCCAGGAAAGGCCTGTGTGGTAACAGGGCAGCCAGAGGTCGCTTACCAGGGAAGAATGGCGTAGTGAACGCTTCTCTGGGGGAGAGGTGGTATGGAGGAGGCAGATGGGAGTGACAGTAAAGAGGAGGGGCAGTGTCAGAGCCAGGGCAGTAGAAGCAAGGGCCCTGGGACGAAGCACCCATATAACAAGGCACAGCCCTGTCTAATTGGTTACAATCAGCCTGTACCTGCGGTACAGGAACATGCAGAACACCTGGTTCCCTCTCTTACGTAGTGGGCACGCGGCATTTTAAAACCCTTCCCAGACACCCGTCTTACCAATCGAATGGTGCAGGGAGCTCCTGGCCCATGGAGCTACAGGGTTCAGCACCTCTGGTAGGGAACCCACCCACCAGGGCCACAAGGGAACCTCAACCCTGAATGGCAAGGGTGACTTCTGTTGGTGTCAGCAGCACGGCCGCAGATCGGAGCGCATGTACCCTAGGAATCGGTACCCCAGAGACTTCCAATCAAGAGAAGGTGTCTTACCACCCTTGACAATTGGACCACGAGACCATGCCCCAGGCGGGGTAAGATGCAGAGGGAGAAGGGACACAGAGCACTCCCCTTTCTGTCCTAAGAGAGTGGGGAGGGGAGGAGGGGAAGGGAAAAGGTGAGGAAGAAGGTGGGACACAGGATCCTTGTCACCTGTGCGGCACACACACCCCCCAGAGAGGCATGGAATCCGAGGCCCTGAGCGCGAACGAGCTGCTGCTGCTTCCTGGGTTGCCGGGGCGGGGGAGCCACGATGCTTTAGGGACACAGTTCCCAAACTGCGCTCCGCGGCACCCCAGGGAGCCTCGGCACATTCATGAGACCTGCAGGGTATCTGAGTTATGGAGGGAGACGAGCAAGCGTCGATGGCTGACCCCGCTGGAGCCACCAGTTGCGGGTAGTTTACGGTGCCACCACCAGAGCCGAGACAGCCCTTCTGGGGGGGTCCCATCCTGGTGATGCTGGGTTTGCTGTGGTCAGAGATTAGAAGCAAGTACCTCGCAAAAATCAGTATGGATTCCCAATTTGGTTCCGGATTTGAAAAGTTGCCCAGTGCCCGATGGGCACACATATCCCATTAGTAAGTAATTTGGTTATTTAAGAATGAAATAAAAAATTATGTGTGCTATATTTTCAAGTGGCTATTAAGTTGTTAGGACTCAAATATTTATTAAGGTGTTTGGATCTAACTACTTAATAAATGAAACTATTAGGTATTTCTTTGGGCTTTGGAATGTCATGGAAAAAAAATCACCGAGGCACTCGGGGAACCAAGAAAGTTTGGGAACTTCTCAGGGGGCATCTTGGCCCCAGGCCCCTCCAAACACCGAGCAGGTACATCAGCGGTAACGAGAGTAACCATCGCTACAACCCTCTGCCTTTAAATGAAGTCAGCTCACACACGGGGACACAGACGAGTAAGTGAGCGGTAAGTGATGACTATCACCGCTACTACTGCCTTTTTATCAGCATGATACCCACAGGAGGTGGGGTGAGGTCTCCCAAGTATGTCAGCGGGTGAGGAGGGGGCCTCACTCTGACCCCACACGCTGCCTCCTGGTGGGCACATCAGGTGAGGGCGGATTAGAGCTTTGAGGCCGAGGCCCCAGCACCTCAGTAGGGAGCCAGGAAGGCTGAGACCACTGACAGCCAGGATGAGAGGCCTCTTGGAAGCACCTTTGGACTGGCCCGAGACAAATGAAGGGGATTGCCCCCCACAAGGTCTACACAGGCCCATTGACTCCTGGGGTTCCACAGTCCAGCCTCTCTGCAACAGGCACCAGGAGGGTCCCAAGGAGACGCCAAGCGCAGGGACCCTCTCCCTCAGCTACCACCAGGTCACAAGGACACACCCTCTGTACCCCGAGGTGCAGAGGGGAGCAGGGCAGGGGTGCTCAGGAAGCCTGAACGTGGATCCCAAACAGCCAGGCAGAGACTTCTCACCTCCTCAGGCCCATTTGGTTCAGCCCGTCAACCTGGGTCTGACATCTGGGACCCAACTCTCATCTCTTCAAAGTAGGGTCAGGCCCTAGCGAGAGAAAGAGCTACATTTTCTCTGCACATGGGGTGCAAGTGCGTGAATGTGACCCCACGCCACACAAGGCAAGGCACCAGAGATGGGTACATGCAGAGAAAATGAGCTGTGGCCGAGCCCGCGGGACCTGCCTTGGAGCAGCCCTGTGGCCCAGTCCACTGAGGAACATGCTCCCAAGCAGCTTCCCACCTCCCTAGGCTTTGGGCCCACCTCCCCTCGCACCTGCAGCTGCATTGGGCCCCGCATGGCTGCCTCTGACGCATGCAGCAGGAGGGCAGCCCCCCACCATGCCTGAGAAAGCCAGACAGTGTCACATGAGGAAAACACCCGGAGAACTCAGACCAGGAAGCACACCTAGGCTGCCAGAGTTCATCCAGGTCCCGATCTGCCAAGCTCCCCTCTGCCCTCCTTGACAGGCTTCCCTTCCGCAGGGCCAGGCCCCAAGTAGTAACAGAGGGGGGTTTACAGGCGCTCGGCTGCCAATAAGATGTAAAAACTTAGCTCGAGTCTTCTAAAGTTTATAAATAGCCTCGGAAAAGGAGCTGGAACATGCTTCTTAGTAAATACAGCTGACCCATTTTCCTCATTCTTCACCAGGAATAAAGCGACTGTTACCACGGAAAGTACAGAGGAGTCTAAATATATACCTCCTCCTCACAGGCAGCGAGATCAGAAACTCGGCCAGCCCCAGAAGCTGAAGGAGAAGCCAGGCCAGGGTACCTCCCGCACTTCAGAGGTGACCCCGGTGGAGCCCCGTGTCCCAGCTCAGGAAGGGGGCAGGCCCCTGCTCTAATGTCACCTAGCCCAGCCAGGCTTTGCCACCCTGCCGCCTCCCCAGCAGCTAGGTTTTCCCACTGTCTTCTTCGTTTCTGCTGCTGTCTCCCCAGCTGGAAGGAAGGCTCGGGAAGAGCATTCGTTTCTTGGGCTCACTCTTCATGCCCGGCCCCAGGAATGGTGGCTGGCACGTGATGAATCAACACTTGTAATGCGAGTGGCTTAGTGCCCGCGTGCCCAGGCCTGGCTGAGCTGTAACTGGTTTGATTCCAGCCCCCCTCTCTTGTGGGGGCTGCAGGCCACCCCCGACAGCTTTGGAGGGGTCCTTGCTCCTGGCGGGTTCTATGCCTGGGGGCGCTGTCTTCCCCCTGCCTTTTGGCCAGCGCTATGGTATAAACAATTTATCACCCAAACCCAGCAGGCCTTGGTGCTCCAGAGAGAAAGAACGTGACCTCTGGGCATGCCCATGGGAAGGCAAGAGTCTGTCCGTCCACTACTCCGTCCCCAACACCTGGCACATGACAGGTGCTTCCTCACCATGCGCAAAGGGACAGCTGCTTCCTGGGGGCCCTGGGACGCGGCCCCGTCCTGCACTGGGGTCCGGCACAGACACCCCTGCCTGGAAGACCTGTGCTCAGAGGAACTGTGGGCAGGCACCAACCCCCCCCCCCCCACACACACACACACACTCTATTACCCCTAGGAACCGCAGGAAGCACAGAGAAGGGGCGGCTGACACAGCACGGCCAGCTCGGGAGGACGTCCAAGGGATGGGGCTTGTCACTCTGAGGAAACTGGAAGGTTCTCCTCAGACATTTCAAAGCATTAAAGTCTCTGGCCACCCAAGGAGGGGGACGCCTAAGGAGAGGGACACGCAGAGCCAACACAGTCAGTGGGGGCGGTGGGAGGGAGGCTCAAGGCAACTTTCCATTGAGGCCATGAGGCCAGCAGAATTAGCTGGTGGCTGGCTAGCTGGGGTTACAGTAGAGGTAGGATGCTGGGCCAGACCCAAGCAAAGGGGACATGGTTTTCAGTAACTGGGACACCAGGGGCTGACAGGTACCCCCACCCTTCTTCCTGCTCCAGTGGCAAGCTCATCACCGCCAAGCAACACTGTGTGGCTGCCCACTTCTCGCCCATGAGGCCCTTCCCAGGCTGCTTGAAACCTATTCCCCCACCCATCTACCAGCCTCCACTGTGCACATTGGACCTTGAAGAGGCTGGGCCTGGGGACAGAGACTGGGGAGGGCTGTCCGTTAGTCCTCCTCACCCTGCTGGGTCCTTAAATGTCCTTCAACAGAAGGACACACAGAGCACCTGTCCCTGAGAACCAAAAGCCAGCCAGCCCCTGGCCCACATCAAGCAGGGGAGTTAATAAGGGCCAGTCCTTACCCTTCTTGCATTCTGGTCCTGGCAGTGACACGGGGACACCCCCAATCTATCAGGGACATTCGGAAGTGCAGGTTTGTACCCCCTTCACCCCCATCACCGGACCCCACGGTACTATCCCAGGGCCTTGCACACAGCAGGCGCTCAGCCAGGGCTGAAGGCTGGCTGCCTTCCCATAAAACGCGAGCGAGTGCTGGGAGCTCAGTGAGTTCATGCTGCATTCCTGAAGTCTCTGTTCTTTTATTGGTTTTTCCCTCTAGATTGACTTTAATTCATCATGTCGGCTATGATCATAAAAGAGCTTAATTGATACTTATTTGATGGCATCTACCTTACCCATGAAATTTATTACTTCACAGAGGAGCAAGCAGGGACCGTCTCCAGAGAGCCACCTCCTTTATTGTCCACCAGACTCTCCTGGTACACGCGGCGGGGGGGAGCGATTCCAGCCCCCCAGATGAACACCCGGCTCTCCAGGGAGCCTGGGAGCCGGTGGTTGGGGGGGGAGGGGCAGGGGTTTGAAACACATCTGCAGGCCCTTCAAGTGCCTTCCCTTCAGTTGCCTTCCCTCTCCGTGAACGGCAACTCTCAGAAGTCACACTGTAAGCCCACGGGAGGCCCCACAGTCCCACTGGTTCTCTCAGGACAGGCACCTGAGGGTCACGCGGGACATCTGCTGTCCTGAGAGCCTCGGGGACCATGGAGGGAGAGGCTGAGGAGCCCTGCTGCACTGCCCAGACACTGAGGGAGCTTAAATCTACTCCCCACCTCCCCACATCACCAGGACCCCAAGCCCAGGCAGCCCAGAGCCAGCAAAAGTGCTGATGAACAGTTTCACTACGTCTGGGGTGAAGTGTTACGGAGCCGAAAACAACTGGGATGTTACTCAAGCCTCGCTGCCTGTGGGGCCCCGGGCAAACATAGGGCCTCCTTTCTCAGCTTCTGGGTGGCCTGCTTCTGGTGTCTACTCCTCCTGCTGGGCTCTCAGGGATCCAAGACCACTGAGCAGACGGAGAGCTGGAGGCTCAAACAAAACAAAATCCTTTGAACCCCAGCAAAACACGTCCCGCTTCCTAAGCCTCAGCTCCACCAGCAGCACCTGGCCAGGCCGAGGCAGGGCACTGGCCACAGACAGACACACACACACCTCCAGAAAAAGGCGTCAGCAGATCTGCACTTTCCAAAAACAGAGCGTTTTCAGGTCACGGAACGGAAAGACGCCAGCCAAAAACGCTGTGGCCTTCATTTCCAGAACAGTAATGTGGCCTCGCAGTGCTCCGCTCCCACTTCTGGCTCGCTGGGCCTCACCTGGCCTCTGCAGCCTGCGGTCAGCTCACAGCCGATGCACCTGCAGCTGAGGCTGTTGTAGCTGCCGGCATGGCTGGGCCAAGGTCACATCCTTTTCTGCTCTGGGCCACAGAGAGGAAGGGCACAAACCCCTCCGGCCACGGGATGGCGGACAGCCTGGGTGGCACAATGGATCGCTGGATCTGGAGCGTTTTCTAACTCTCAGGGCACCATCTGCCTCTGTCCACATGCCCCCTGCTGTGTGGGCCACACCCCTGGGCCTGGGGCGGGACAGGAAGTAAAAGTAGGGGTGTCCTTGAGGAGGCAGATGGGCTGGTGCTCATGGCTTCCGGGTACCAGATAAATACCGTTTCGAAGCCACCGTATTTCCCAAGCACAAACAGTACAGTAAAGCCGAGACATTTATATGCAATTGGGAGACATTTATCCTGTGACAACATTCTATTCCAATGACTTTTCTATTACCGCCAATGATTAATGATGTAAATTCTGTCACTTCCGATGATGGATGCAGGGCAGCCGAGGGGCCTTTGCATAGATTACCCAAACCCCAGCTTCCCATTGGCTCTTGGGACAGATGTGGTCCTTGCTTCAGTCAAGCATAAAGGTGAAGTTTTTTCAGATTAGGAAAACATTATTCTTCTTCAGGCCTCAGAAGCAGCAGGTTGGGGCCTGGGTGAGAGGGTGCTCCTGCTCGAACACGGCGTGTCTTCGGGTGCAGGGCGTCCCACACACACTCCATGTAAGGATGATGGCATGATGCTTCACCAACAGGAGCTGGGAAGGCCTTCACCGCTGGTGCCACAGCGGGAAGGCCAGGGGCAGGCAAGCCGGGCCCAGGCCTAGGGTGTCGGGGCCTTCCAGGTGCTGAGTCTGATGTAGCCCCATCCCACCCAGACCCTAGGCAGCCCAGGCTCCGCCCTCTCACCCTGGTCACGCTGGTGCAGGGACCTGAATGTCTCCCCCCCGTGCCTCCACCACCACCCATTAGGGCGTGCCGATGTCTCCTTGATGCAGACCTTTCTGATACTGCTTGGGGGTTGTCTCTGTCCCCCTTAAATGCTGGGACTTTGCGGGCTCTCTGCATGCTCCCCTACGCACACACAGTACCTTTCCCTGGGCAGTTTCTATCTACTCCCAAACCTGTACTTCCCAGGCCTCCTGCATGCCGTTTCCACTCACAGACCCCCCTCCCCTGCACAAGGTGTCCCCTGAGCCTGCACAGCAGTCCCTGTGTTCCCCAGGGACCTGTGTCTCTGGGCACACCATCTCCTCCAGCTGCTGCCCCACACAGAGAGCCAGGAGTTGTCCTGGACACCCTGTCCCACTGGCAACCAAGTCTTAAAGATTCCTTTTCTTAATCTCTTGGACCTGTCGCTTCTGTCCAACCCCACTGCAACACTCTGGTCCAGCTGTCACCCAGGTTAGTAACAGCGAGTTCGTGGCCTGTAAACAGCTCTTGCTGTCTTGCCGCCCTGGCCTTCTCTTCTGAGCGAGAGAAATCTCATTGGCCGCCCTCCCCTCCGTGCCTTCCTAGGCACGTCGTACAAACTCTGCACCTCAGCCCTGGCTGGGTGGCTCCATCGGTCGGAGCATCACCCCACACACCAAAGGCTTATGGGTTTGGTCCTTGGTTGGGGCACTTGTGGGAGGTAACCAATCGATGTTTCTCTCTCTGAACTCAATAAATGTAGCCTCGGGTGTGGACTTAAAAATATATACTTAAATTCACCACCACAGCCGACTGGGCCTGCCATCACCAGGTACCGGCAGCCAACTCCAACCCCACCCTAGGCCAACCTCACTCTTGCCCTCCACACCACACTCGTTCTGGACTGCCTGCAGCTTCTTGGACACACCACGCTCTCTCTGGACACCACATCTTCACAGGGCAACTCCCCCTGCCTGGAACAATCTTCCTCTCCCCAGTCCCCTTCACCTGGCTAACGCCTGCTCATCCTCCAGGTCTCGGCTTAAAGATCACTCGCTCAGAGACACGTTCCCTGACCCACCTACCCAGAACACACGGCTTTGCTGTGGGCCCCAGCAGTGGCCTGTGATTGTGCCTTCCCACCTCCTGCCACCCCTCTGGCCTCGCACCAGGTGAGCTCGGGGTCCACGCTGGCCTCGGTCGGGGGTGGCCTAGCACCTTGCGCAGCGCCAGCACAGACCAAGTGTCCACGACACGGTGCTCAGTGGCGCACAGCACAGGGAACCTCTGTGCACAGTGGGCTCCTTCCACTCCTCCCTAGAAGGCAAACTCCCTGGAGCCCAGGACTACGGGGAGTTCATCTCTGGACCCCTGGGGAGCCTGCCACAGACCTCAAGCAGAGCAGGTGTTCGGAACATGTTTATGGAGAAACTGGGAAGGAAGAAAGAATAAGACCTCATAAAATCGCAGGGCACCTAAGTATTCAGTGGTCTCATTCATAAGGCAAAGGCTTAAAAGTTTAAAGAAGGAGAGAGAATTGATGTGAAGTGCGCAGCAAGCACGCGGGCCTGTAAATCAAGCTGTTGTAAATGCCACAGGGAAAGCGCCCGGCCTCCCTGCAGAAGCGTGGAGAGCAGCTGTAATTCAGAGCAGGCGGGCCTTACAGGAACTCGGCACGCCTGCTCGTGGGCTGGATTCCTGGCACTCCTAACTCAATTTGGCCATCTCTCAGCATCCTTTCTTGGAAAACGAATGAGCTTTCTACTCGGTGGTGCCTGGGAAAGGCCCGGCTCTGTGCTGACAGGTGGAGAAGCCCGACCCAGTCCAGCCAGGGGAGAACCAGAGATCTTGTTGTCCTGGGGATTCCCACCAAGGACAAGAGGAGGCTGAGGAGAAACACAGGCATGGTGCCCCAGCTCCCTGCGCCACCCCTTCCCGGCGGGGTGGCTGCCTCCCAGAGCACACCCTGGAGACTCTGGGGCTCCGTTGCTGGCGCCCAGTGTGAGAGACCCACCAAAGAGCCCCCGACACATCCAAAGGCTCCAAATGCACGGCCCAGGGTGGGGGTCCTGCTGAGCCGGAGTCTGGGAGAAGCCTGATGGGGGAGCAGATCTTGGTTGGAGGATGAAGGGCCTAGGAGAGCTCACTGGGGACAGTCCACCTCCAGGTCCTGCCTAAGAGACAGGCTCGGTCAGCAACAGGGCTGCCAGCTCACTTTCTTAGTGACCCTGAACCCCACTGACCCCCCTGCCCCACCCCAGACCTACACTCCACTGGGCCAAGGGGCCGCAGCAGCAGCAGGTCAGAGGCCAGCGGCTGCTTCCCACACAGCCACCACGTCGGCCTCCTGCCCCGGACTCTGCTCCTGCCCCAGGGGCCTGCCCCCGGCACACCTCTTCTTTGAAGCCACATCTCAGAGCCCCCCACTCTCCTTTCAGGCTGCACTGGTCTCCCCCACTTTGAAAAGCAGTATTTACCAGGATCTCCCCCAAATTCTTCCCAGCTGATGGCTCTTCTTCTTCCTGTGAGAATTCTGAAACTACAGCTTGCCTGACCACCCCTCCCCCGTCAGGAGGCCACACAGGAGAGGAACACAGCCTGAGTCCCCAAGAGCACAGGACAGAGAAAGGGCAAAGGGCAGAAACCCGGAGCCCTTATAAAATGGCTGAGTGAACACACACACCCCACTACCAAGACTGTTTTCCAAGTTTGGCTTTTAGGTTCTTGGAGTAAAAGGAGTGAAAATCTAATTTTTGAAACCTTCATAAGTATATGCATTAAAAAAAATAATAAAACTAGTTAAATGAATCCACTTTTGCCTGACAAAGTAGAGGAATCCAAAGCCCTTGGATTTTAAGAGCTTCCATTAAAGCAGCTTTTCTTTTTTCAAAAAGTAACGAACTGAAGAATAAATCAGAAGGCTTCGTGGTGCCCGAGGCCAGCAGGAGGCCGGCACAGGGCTGCCTGGCCTGTCTCCCCTGCCCCGGGGCAGCCCTGCCTCCGCCTCCTGCAGAATTAGAACTCTGCTGTGTTCTTGCAGCAGGCACGGTACGTCTTCATCAGTGCTACGGCAGGCTCGTAAATTAAGATAAAAAGCTGGCAAGATGGAGCACGAATGTGTTCCTGGGGAGGGAGAGAAAGCAGCAGAACAGTGCCCCAAGTTTGTGGCTCCCGACAACCCCCCTGCCTAACCAGGCCCCCGCATTCCCTCAGACCAACTGAACCAAAAGCCCAACTTTCCAGAACCAGGCCTAGCCTGGCTGAGTCTCAGTGTGGGGAAGGTCTGTGACCCCACCGTGCACGGGTGCCACCCCTCCCCCAGAGCTGTCTGGGACCAGCCCTGAGAGGGGGAAGGCAGTGCCCCGGGCAGCTATGCCAGGCGCAGAGGCCCAAATAAATGGCTGTGGGCGGCCACTAGCTAGGGCACTCTGTAGCTCTGTGTGTGAATTTGCTTCACCTAATTCGAGTGCCTACTCCTTCATTCCAGAGCTTCTGCGGTACCTGTTCAATGTGTCAGGCGCTGTCCTAACACCAGACACAACAGCAAAAAGCCAGAGGTGGGCCCTGCCTCTTTGCACCCTGCAGCCAGCGGGGGAGAAAGACAGCAGACAGAACGCACAGGAACCACCAGCTGTGACAAGGCCCCAAAGCCCGCACTGGGCCGTGTGAGTGCGGACGCCCCGCACCGTGCAGCCTCTCTGCCCCTCTCAGGATGCCCCAGGCCAAGGGGACTACTCATTCTCCTCCACACCCATCCTTGCCTGCTCCCACCCCCACCTCCAGACACCCTGCTGAGTGCAACTCCACGCCACCTACGTGAGCCTGCCCTGGTCTTCTCCCCACCTCCTCCCTGTCAGCACGTCCTGCAGCTCAGCCTCTGCCCGGGAGCCCAGAGCCTGGCACAGCACAGCTGAGGGCAGCACACAGAACGCTCATTCAAAACGCAACTTGAAACTAGGTAAGAGGAATGAGTGGACTTCAGGGGAGAAACAGTTTGCTGGCGGAAGCTTCCAGGAAGAGGGTGATCAGAGTCTCTCCTGGAGGAAGTTAAGGGGGTGAGAAGGGAGGGAGAAGTAGGGCCAGGGCCGGGCCAAGGGCTCCTGGGGGTCACAGAGTGCTGGCCACCAGGGGCAGAATGCCTCCCTCCCTATGACTGCGCCCTGCTGGCGAGGGCACCCCCACGAGGCTGGAGGAACAAGGAACTGAAAGGCAAGTGGCTCTGGGAGGCCCCCTCGGGCTCACTCAGCAGAGAACTGAGCGACCTGATGAAGCAGGTGTCCTGCTACATGGGACTCTCGGGAGCGTGGGGGTGGGTGGCCCACTCAGCCGCCCCAAGCACCCAGGACAGGGATGTGAGGGACGCAGTGGCAGCCAGGGCAGGACAGATGGTGCTAGGAAGGCAGCCTAGCCAGAACCTGACTTTGTGGTATGTGGCCTGGATTCAAATCCTGCCTCCTCGATTGACCAGGGGTATGCCATTGGGCAGGCCTCATAACCACCACGCCCAAACTTCCTCCCCTACAAGGTGGGGACAGAAATGCCTCCCCAGGTGCCCAGCTGGGTAGGTGGGAAGATTCTGTGACACATGCATGGTGACGGGCAGCAGGCCTGGCACAGTCCAGAGCAGCTATGACAGCATATCCTGTGACCTGGGGTCAAGTCTGGGGCCGAGAGGAAGACAAAGGTGGGCACGAGGGCCCTGGGAGAAGGCAGCAGCCTGGAGGACAGGTGGATGGAAGGGCCATCCAAAGGTACCTCCCCAGGCAGCACATCCCTGCTGAGAGAGAGCACCTCACCGAGCCAGACTGTCACCAACGTAAACCATCAACTCTGTGTGGCGGCAGCGGAGGCGGCAAGGTTATTTAGAACAGCGCAGAGATGTTAGTTCCCTGGGCTCGTCGAGTCATCGAGTAAAGACAGACCACGGCAAGAGGAGAGAGTGGGCCCCAGGAGGCCAGTGGGAGGAGAGATGCACTTCACTATTTCATTAGTGTCCCATTAGCCACACAACACACATCTCCACGTGTGGTGACTTCTGGGGGGTAACGTCTCATTCAGAAACAAGCAGGAACCCCACCGGCCAGTGAAGCGTCCTGAAGCAGCCAGTCGGAAAGGACTTGACCTTCAGGGTCACAGCTCCCCAAGCCACTGAGCTCGAGTGCTCCTCAAGCCTGCTCGCCTGGGACCCAGAGCCAAGCAACCAAGCTGAAGCACAGCCTTCCGTGGGCTGCAAGCCAGGCTCATCCCGCTCACCCCTCTGGCCTGTCACAGCAGAGCCACCCACCAATTAGGGGGTCCTAAAATCTGGGCCACCAAGGCTGCTCACCCTTCAGTTACTGCGCAGGACAAGGGAGGGGAGGAGGCAGGGATTCAGAAAGATGAGGGGCAGGGTGTCCTCAGCTATCACTGTGCAAATCACTGTCACCTTCATTTGCTTGACAAACACGTACCAGGCACCTAGTGCACTCCGGGAAAGTGCTGGGTGCTGGGCCCAGGGCAGGAGCGCGCAGACAGCAAAGGAGGCAGAGAAACAACGCAGCTTTCACAGCAGACCCAAGAGGCAGTCTCAGTGCCTCGCTTTCAAATGATGAACTGCTCAGGGAAGCTAACTACCCTCAGCAGCTCCAGCTACTGACTCAGCTGCCCCTCCTTGATGCTGGGGCAGTGGCAGGGACAGGAATAGGGAGGTTTGGAGGGGTGGGGGTTCTATCTGCTCTCTTCTCAGGCAACGGCCACCCCCGTTAGAGATGAGGACACACACAGGAAGACTCTGGGCAGAGGAGCTGTTTCCTGGCATTTAGACTTGTTACCGCCTTACTCTGGATGGACAACTGCCAACCGTGAGAGCACAAGGAGTCAAAGGAAGTGACAACAGGCAGTGCCCTCTGGGCTCAGGTGGGCCACCTCGTGCACGCGGCCCCCTGGTTCCCTACACTTCCTCCGAGGACCACCTCGCAGAGCCCGCCCACCACTCCTGGCCCCGAGCAGAAGTCGACATCCACAGTCAAGGAGCAGAGGGCATCTGGCCTCCAGGGACACCTCCCGGTTCCCTCTGATTTGGTCTAATTTAAAGCACAGGATGGTGGCCAGGAGTGGTAGGCACAGGGGATGTCTGAGAGGATGTAATTAATGCAGCTGTTCCAAGCGGAAGGTCGCACCTTGCGTCCTCATTAGCAGATGTACTGCACTCTAGGATGACATCCTGGAGGAGAGCAATGGGGACGCATCACACACTTTTGGGCCCACACCTCGCCCGCCACTTCAGCTCACGCACTGCTGAGCAATCTCAAACAAAGCACTCCCAGCAGGAGAAGGTCCTGGATCTGGAAAGACTGGTGGCCCCAGAGCCAGGCCCAAAGCGCCTTGAAGTCAGTGACCACAGGCTCCCACAGAGACCAGTTAGGAGAACACCCCCCTCTTTTAAATATTCCCCATTAAACATTCCATGTGGCTCCTGCCCGTTCCCTGTGCTCTGTAAATACAGGAGGCCAAGACGACCTTCCCTAGTCGTGCCACGTTGGAGCGACCGAGGGAGCAGCAAGCAGTCCTCCAGCAGCTCAAGCGCACACCAAGTCACATCAGCATTTCCCCTTCAAAACACAAGGCCAGCACTTCTCTAAAAAGATTATTTGAGCTGGCTTCCCCTTTCAGCCTCAGATGCAGCAGAAACACCCCCGGAGAGAAGGTAGCCTTGTGCAGTTACAGACTCCAGGCTGGCCCGGAAGAGACAGGCAGGTCTTACCTCCCCCGTGACTCTCCCCGAGCAGAAACTGGAGCAAAACTGAGCGAGAAAGGAAAACCAGGTGCCATGTTGGTGTCCGGATCACTGCCCTTCTTTGCCACTCACTGGTCACCCGACAGCAGCTCTGGAGTCGTCTGGATTGCGACCTTTAGTTACGACACGGCAGAAGGAAGATCAAGTGCCCCTCCAACGGCTGAGCAGCCACCTGGGCCATCCAACAGGGAACACTGACTCAGGGCACCCAGCAAGACCTACTCGGTGTATCCACCCAGATAGAGCCAAAAGCCGAAAGGGGTCCTGCCGACTCCACGATGGCACAGGGCAAGAAAGGCCCATGGACGTGAGGACTGGGGAGGACAGGGCTGGCTACTCAGAGCCCGCCCCAGGCTGGGCCGTCCTCAGGACAAGCAGCTAAAGCAGAAGCAGGAAACCTTTCTTGGCTTTAAGTGAAGGCCAGAGGGGGACACCCAACAGTGGCCATCATTTCTCAGAGCTGAGCCTGAAAAACAAGACCTGGGGAGTTCATTTGTGTACACGGGTTCAGACCACCTGGGTCATACTCGTGATGACAGGTCAGCCCTGGGAAGTGGGTGACCTGTTCTGGGGCCTCCTCCTGGGGCCACCCCACCTGCTCCACTCAAGTCCACATCAGAAACTGACAATCTCCCAACCTCCCCAGCTCCTTGGATGACTACAGCCTTCTACACCCCTCCCCCATGTATCTGGACCTCTGCCAGGTATAGCCCACCCCTTTGCTGCATCAACTGGCCTGTGGGTCTGCACTACGCCCACCCACAGGTGGAGACCCATTCACCTGAGACCTGCATCCCCCACGGGAGAGGTCCCTAGGCCCAGCAGCACTGACTTTGGGCCTTTTCTGGCTCTGAACTTCCAGGGGACACCTGCTCCCCACCCACTGCCCGGGGCCCGCAGCCTCTCTTTACATGTCATTACAGGGAGTTCTGAGAACGGACGACGATTCTGCTTAGAAAGCGCACCTGTAAGTCTTCTTCCAGGTGTGGCTGGTGCAGGGAGGCAAAACTGACGCTCCACATGTATTCTGAATTCACAAAAACCCTGTCCAAGTGCAGACCACTAGGGGACTCGACTTCATGAGCCCTTTCACGGATATTACCAAAAGTCCCCAGGATTCTCCAGTGGACATCTAACAGTTCAGATGACCAAAGCAGACAAATCAGCTGAGTTTTCCCTTCAGGAAAGGAAATCCGTTTTCCTGAAGAGCAAAGGAGAATGTGGCAAGCCAGCCTGCTGAATCCTACCTGCCCCCCCCCCCCCCGTGAAAACACGGAAAAGGGACTATGATAGAAAACGACCAGGATGCTTGTGGTTACTGTTGCACTTATTCTTCGATTCAAAGTCTTCTAATTAAATTTGAATTGATTGAGCAGTTTCGGCATGATTCCTCGACCCTCGTGTGCGCTTCTGCAGGTGTGGAATTGGGCTGAATGAACACCGCACACTTGCCTGTCAACACGGTCCTGGCGAGAAGCCGCACACTGAGGCGGCAGGCACAGCCCGTCCCACTGGACAGTGCTGGAGGGTGAAGCGAGGGGCGCTTGGGCCGATTCCCGGGGAGCTGTACAGGGAGGGTCCCACCACACCACACCACACCCCAGAGCCCCGGGAGCGGGGTTTTGTCACAGTTAAAGCTCATTTTAAAAATTTTATGTCTGCCTCCCAACCCTTCACCCAAAGAAAATCAAATGAACGCAACTATGGCTCCAACTATCGACTTCGACTGTGCCAAACCTGGAAAGGGTGACAGAGCCACTGTCCTAAGAGGCTCAACCTGATGGGGATGAATCAGAAGATGAGCAAGCTGCCAATTCACTGACACAGACACCTTCCACTGGGAAAAGCACACTAAACTCTTACTTCAAATATGCCTCAGATACCCGAGGTTAGCATCTGCAGCAGGCAGGGAATAGGGTCCCCTGTGGCAGGAAACCGAGCTGTGGGTTGGACAGATGGTGAAAGCGAGACCAAAGGCCTGGCCACCAGTCTGCCTACCACGGGGAGCAGCTGGGTCCCCCTGAACTCTGGGCACCCCCTGCACCAGGCCCGGACCAGAAGCCACACTGGCAGTCAGAGAGTAAAAGTCCCTTCCTCCCGGGGCTTAGCCTCCGGGAACACAGGTAACACACAGAAATGGAAATGACACAATGTCAGGCAGCTAAAACCCTGGAATAAAGCCAGCAGGCAGAGGGGTGGGGAGGGAGCCATGCGAAGGGAACATCTGAGCAGAGCTGAGGGGCCAGGACACGGTAACTGGGCCCCAGGCAGAAGGAGCAGCAGGTGCACAGGCGTGGAGAAATGGGAGACTGAGGCCAGACAGTCACGGGAGGACTGCAAATTCGAATGGAGGTGTGGCGGGGGTGGAGCCGGGTGTGAGAAGGACCGGGCTGGCTCCTGGACAGAGCAGGGCAGAAGGGCTGGGTAACTGGCCGCTCATCAGGGCTCTCTCTCTGAGAAGTCAGGGCCACAAGGTCCGCTGGGGTGGCTCTGGCCCCAGGGGATGGCCACCCATACTCCCGTTGAGCTGGCCCGGTTCCTGCTGTCAACTCTGTCTTCCATGTGTCGCCAGGAAGGGACTGTCACCCCAGGGAATGGTGCAAGCTCACTGTCTGGCAGGAGGCATATGAGCCTCAAGAAGTGTGCTGGCTTCTGAAGGTCACAGAGCGGTGGTTTGGACAAAGCCCAGGACTCCTCAGTTGCCACCATTTGAAGCTCACCCTGAGTACACGTTGCTCGCAAGTGTCCCTGAATTAAACTGCAGCAACCCACTCTCATCCTTTAAAATCTCTGCACCCCATCCAGAAACATTGGAACGGGGAGGTGGGAGGGGGCCGCAGGGAGGGCACAGCTGAGGCTGCAAGTTACTTTGTCAGGTCTCCTTCCAGCGTGAGCACCTAGAGGTCAGGGACTGCGTCCCTTTGTCCGTCCCAGAGCCCAGATGTCTGGCGACTCAGCAAACAGTGAATGTTGACGATGCTGCTCGGGCTCCAGGACACCCATAACTCCTGTTCCACCAGCTCAAGGGCACAGTGGGGACCACACACCAGGTTTTCAAAAAGCAAACAAACTGAAAAGCAATTAGAGTAGACAAATCACAAATATTTAAATACTGGGCCCTAAGAATGTCTATTGTGGAGACAGACCTCCATTTCCTCTTCAGACCTGAGGACCTTGCTGGACAACAGTGGGGCTGGGCACAGGCTGCCCCAGTCACTGGCCCACCGGGGCTTGGGCAGGACGGCTTTAAACTTCGCTAAAGCACATATTTTGACTTGGTGAAGAAACTTGCTCTGGCCCCAAGCAAATCATCACTGTATGAAAATATTCACACAGCACCTTCCCCTCTCACTCCCTTTCGGGAAAGACTGCCACACTCAAAAACGAGGGGGAGGGAAAATTAAATAAAAAATATATTTAGATAACAGCCACAGAGCAGGGATGGGAGGCACAGATTTCTGAGCCAACTTCCAAATTCACGCCATTCCGATTTGCCTTTGAAACAATCTCACTTGGCCTTCTGTTGCTCAAACAGTAATTATTAAAGGCATCAATTAAAAACGCCCTGCTCGGCTGTTCCCACGGCCAAGGTTCCTGGCACTGCTCCAGCCCCGCCTGCAGCCCCCGTGCCCCACCCCCCTTGCTGTGCCAGTGGGGGTGGGCCAGTCCAGAAGCGAGCCTCTCCTCTGGTTCTGGGGCCACTTTATTTTAGGCTGGGACTGGGGGGAGGAGGAGCAGCTGACAACGCCAGGCTCTCCTGCAGTCTCTAATTAGCATCTGCGGCCCAGAGGGCAGGCTCCAATTGGGCGTGGGCATTCACTCCTCAGTGAGGAGCCTCCCCCAGCCTTCTCCCACCCTGTCCCCTCAGGAGGACAACCCTGGAGCATCAGACCACCAGGACCGTTTCAATGGGCCACGCAAGAGGAAATCCCTCTTCTTGCCATCAACTCTGGGAAGCTTCCAGATCACAGAGTGGTCCTTCCTAGCTTGTCAGGAGGCCAAGGGTGACTTGGAGGGCCAGAGCGGAAACTTTCCAACATCATGGCCAGAAAGTGCCCCAGCTCCACACCCCGCAGGGCATCCAGAAGGGCAGGGGCGGGGCCAGAGCCTGTGGGGAGAGTGTGGCTGGGTCTCCCTCAGGCTGGGCTGGCAGCCACTCTGCACCTCAATGGCCCTTTATTGAGGGCCCTCTGCATCTGAAGCCCTGTGTTTGCCCCCCAAGCACATGAGTGAGATGCAGGCACCATCCCCAATGCGTAACAGCCACAGTCACAGATTACTAATACGGAAAAGAAACATGCATTGTGCCGGGGAAGAGAGGATAATACCAAGGGACAGCGCAACTGAAACCTAAAGGCGTTCCCAAATTCCCAGGACAGGCAGAAGGGACAGGCTAAGGGTTGCACTGTCACTCTAAGGAGCTAAGACTTTCTCCTGCAGAGCGGGGGTCCCTGAGGGCAGGAGTGGGTTGCAGAGACAGGAAGAACAAGGAATGGTTTGGGGGCTCACAAGGGCCCACCTGGGGCAGTGCAGGGGGATGGGGAGAAGACAGGAGGGAATGGAAGTTTACAGGCAGAGGCAACGGATCGCCCTTCACTCTCCAGGGCGCACCAGAGGGCATCAAGGAGGAGCCTGGATTGTGAGCCCCAGCCACTGGCCTCAGGGACACAGGGCTTAGGTGCTGCAGTTAGAACGTTCAGTGTGAAATGAGGTGAGAGACAGGGCCGACGGGCCCAGATGTGGGCGTCATCAGTGTATAAAACGAAGTTTAAGCATCAGAAAGGAAGACAGGCCGGCATTCTGCTACAGGAGAGAAGGGGCCAGGGACACAGTCGGAAGCGCTGCAGTCTCAAAGGGGAGCCAGAGACAAGGTGGGGTCTGCTTCAGGAGGCAGGGGGAGAGTGGCATCAGAGCCAGCAGAGAAAAGGACAGACACCAGGACACAGGCTGTGGAGAAGCCAGGGAGGATGAGAGGGCCCAGGATCTAAGAGTCCCACAAGAGTCCCACGTGGGGGACTTTCTACTGAATGGGGTGAGGAGGCAGATGCCCGACTTCTGTGGTTAAGGAGAGGATGGGAAGGGAAACGGAGAGAGAAAACAGCAGCCGGAAAGACCTGAGAGAAAACTTATGTAAAATGAGAGTAACAGTACATTTGTGAGTAGAGGGGAGAGACAGCAATATACAGCAGGTATCTATATATAGTTTCAACTCAGAAGAAAAGCGTGAACTGCAAATAATGTGGGAACGGCAGACAGACTAGTGAGGGCTGAAGCCGCACCGTGCGACTCCGCTGTGGAGAGTGCAGAGAGGAAACAAACTCCGAGGCAAGAACGCTGGCACCTGAAGGGAGCTGGAGCCAGAGCTGCTTTTCCTGCCCCCTCCCATCGCCACCCCCACCCCCACCCCCACCCAGCTCAGTCCTTACAGCTGGAGTTCAGCCACATCAGCTTCTGGAAGCGGTTGCCCCTTAGGCTTGAGGTGAAGTCTTCAAGTTCTTTGCAACAATGACGTTCTATAAATGGTGAACTGGTAAAAACAAAGGCAGGTCCTGGAGGACCCAGAGTCAAAAGCACAGGTTACTTACCTGTCCCTTTGATATTGTGAAGCTCTGCGCAGTGTCACACGACCCTCTTGCCCCAGTAGAACACTGGGTGACGTCACCAAGATGCACACACAGAAACACGGGTTAGGCCAAAGGCTCGGAATGATGGCCAACAAAGCACCGCTGGGAGAAAGTCAGGACTCAATAAAATACCTACGAAAGCTGAGTTTCAGATACTTTTATTGAAGTGTAACTGGCACACGACACAAGGTACAGACTGTCGGTGAGTTTGAACAGTTACGAACACCCGGGTTTTCACAGCACCAGGTGGGATTCAGAACCTTCCCTGCACCCAGAAACTTCCTTGCTCTCTTCCCCTCCCTGCCTCAAGAAACCACCTTTGACCTCCATGGGCCAGTTTCATAACTACATACAGCTGACCCTGGACAGCACAGGCTTGAACTGTGCGTGTCCGCTTAAACCGTGTGTGCATTTTTCTCAATGATGCCTGTGCTGTCTGTGCAGATGCAGAGGGCCGAGCGGATGTAGGAAGCTATGTGCCATTTAGTATAGGGTCCTGGGCCTTCTCGTAGTTTGGTATCCACAGGGCTCCCGGAGCCTAACCCCACGGGTACCGATGGACAACTAAGTTTTGTGGGAGTCGAGCGCTACAAGTGGATTTCTGACTATGCATGAGGGTTGGCGCCCCTAACCCCTGCGTTGTTCAAGGTCAACCGTACTTCTGTTTTCAAGATCCATCTCCTGGGTTGTACCAGAAGTTCATTCTTTTTATTGCTCAGCAGCATTCCACTGGGACAGTTCACTTAGCCATTTCACAGATGACGGACATTTAGACATTTCCAGTCTAGGGCTTTATACAAACAGCCTTGCTTGTACGAGTCCTTTGGTGAGCACACATTCTCATCTCTCTATGGCAAACACTTCAAGTGGGCTTGCGGATCACACCGCAGACGTTCAGCGCCGTAACGGTGGGCCAACAGGTCTCCAAAGACGTTACACCACTTAGCGCACCACCAGCCACACCACAACCTCAACCTCAGTATTGGATGCAGGTGGCTTCTTATTTCAGCCATTCTAACAGACGGTATCTCCTGGTGGCTTAGATTTGTACCCCACTGCTGAGTGAAGATGGTAAGCGGCTTTCCACGTTTACTGGCCATTCACAGATCTCCTTCGGTGAAACACCCATTCGAAGCGTCTATACGTTCTAACAGACACACATAGCTGTGCAACCATAATAACCAAAACACAGAAAATTTCTATCACCCCACAAAGTACCCTTGTGCCCGTCTGCCGTCAACTCCGCGCCGCCTCTGCCTCCAGGCCCCGGCAACCACTAATCTCTCTCCGCAGTGTTACCATTCCCAGAGTGTCACAAGAACGGAATCGGGCAGTATGTGGCCCTTCAATTCTCTCGTGGATTCTCTTCACGAAGCGTGGCGCGTGGGGAGGTCCATTCCTGTCGTCCGGTTTGCTTCTTTTTATTGCTGAGCAGTGTCCAATGACACTGCCGAGGCCTTCCCCTGCCGCGGGTTCGCAGTGAACCATGATCAGGCCACCGTCATCACTCGCATACAAGGTTTTGTATGAGCAGAACTTCTCACTCGCTTAAGTACCTACAGGCGGGACTGCTGGGTCCCACCGTAGTACGATTTAAGGTTTTCCTAGAGTGCAGGCCTGTAAGAAGCGGCTGTGCCGCTCTGCGCTCCCACCTGCACAGAGGACCTGGTGGTATCGCGGCTTTTGTTCTGACCACATTCTAACAGGTGAGTACTAACTAGTAATCTCACGTAGACTTGTTTCATCTCCCTGATAACTACTCAGGCCGAACATCTTTCACGTGCTTAGTTGCCACCTGTGTATCTTAAAGTGTCCATTCAAATCTCTTGCCCGTGTTTGAAGTGGGTTGTTTTCATGCTACTGAGCTTTAAGAGTTCTTTGCATATCCTGGAGACAAGCCCTTTATCAGATACATACTTCGCAAAGGTCCCTCCCACTCTGGCTTGGCTTGGCTTTTCACTAGCTTAACGGTATCCTTGGAAGAACAGAATTTTTACATTTTAATGAAGTCTGAAATCCATGTTTCTCTTACGGATTGTGCTTTTGGAATCTAAGCAAGCTGTTTATCCCAAGCTCACAGCAACTTTCTCCTGTGTTTTCTTCTCGAAGTTTTTTAGTTTTTAATCTAAACTTAGGTAAATGATCCATTTTGAGTTAATGTTTGTACACAGTAGGGGGCACGGGCTGATGTTCCTGGTTTTCTGTGTATGACATTCAACTGTCCTACTGTGACGTGTCGGAAAGACCATCCTTTCTCCGTGGAATGGCCTTTGCACCTTTGTCAAAAACCAGCTGGCCATCTCTGCGTGGGTCTCTTGCTGGACTCTCTATTCCATCCCATTGATCTACATGTCTATTTTTTGCAATACCACACAGTCTTGATTATTGTAGCTTTATAGGAAGTCTTCAAAATCAGACAATACAATCATCTAGCTTTGTTCTTTTTCAAAACTGATTTGGTTTTTCTAGGTCCTTTGTATTTCCATATAAAGTTCACAATCAGCTTGTTTAAATTTTGATGAGGAGGGCACCGAATTCAAAAATCAATTTAGGAAGATAGGCATCTTAACAATATTGAATCTCTCAGTCCATAGTATACCTTCATTTACCTAGATTTTCTCTCATTTTTCCCAGCAATAGGTTGTGGTTTTCAGGGTAGAAGTATTACACAGACTTACTTAGCCTTATTCTAAGATATACGATAATTCTGAAGCTACTGCAAGTGGTACTAATATTTTAATTTCATCTTTTATTATTAATAGGAAGAGATACAACTGACCTTGTATCTTGTAGCCTTATTGAACTCATTCATTCTTTCAGGTGGCACGCATATTTTTTGCAAATATATTCCAAATATTTTTCATAATCATGTTGTTTACAAGTAACAGTTAGTTAGAATCTGGAGTTAATTTGTCTGAAACTCCAAAAGTTAGGTTCTTTTCAATGACTGGCAAGTACCCACAATTTCAGGGGAAAAAAACCTTGGAAAAAATTCCATTTAATTGCACAGGCTGAGACAGTAACACTTTTGCCTCAGAGCTGTATTCCGTTCCTGGTTAGACTGACCCTCCTACGAGGGACGATGGGCGGCTGTCCGCATCAGAGAACTCTGGTGGCCGTGGTAACTCTGACCCAGTTCTGAAGTGACTCCCTGCAAACCCCAGCTCTTGCTCCTCAGCCAGGCTGAAGAACGCGGACGCACCCGGGAACGAGGCTGGCGGTTCAGGGTGCCTCTGGCCTCCAGCATCAGGGTATTTCTCCTAAGCTTCTGGTCTCTGCTGGCCTGATAAACAAACTTCAGATTTCACGGGTACTTTTCAAATAGCTCTCGACTTCATCTTTTAAAGAGCTCCGGGGAGTGGGGCTGTGAAGAACATTTTTTCCGCCAGCACAAGAGGCACGTGAAGAAGTCTCAATGACGGGCACCCTGCATCCAACAGTGACACACAGCAGTGTGTTTCCACCAAGATCTGGAAGCAGCCCGAGTGCCCGTCAGTAGGTGAGTGGATAAAGCAGCTGTGGGCTTTACACAATGGACTACTACTCATCTGGAAAAAAGAAAGAAATCTCCCCCTTTTGTGAAAGCATGGATGGACTTGGAGAGTATTGTGCTGAGTGAAATAAGCCAGGCAGAGGGAGACAAATATCATAGGATTTCACCTACATGTGGAATCTAATGAACAAGCTGAACAGGCAGAACAGAAGCAGATTCATACACAGAGAACAGCCGGACAGCTATGGGCGGGGTCGGTGTTGGCAGCTGGGTGAAAAAGGTGAAGGGATTAAGAAAAAAAACCACCTTGGACACAGAGTAGCAGAGGGAAAGGGTGGAGGGGCAGGGAGAAGAAGGGGAAGGGGGATAAATGGTGGGGGAAGGAGACTTGACCTGGGGCAGTGAACACACCACGCATACAGTGTACAGATGATGTGTCACAGACCCGCACACACGAAACCTGTGTTCTTTCATTAACCAATGTCACCCCCAATAAATTCAATTTAAAAAAACCCAAACAATACAAAACAAAAAACTCCTTGGCCAAAAAAAAAACCTGAAAAAGAAAGAAATGTAAAAACCAGAGACCCTGTTCACCAGGGCATCAGCCCTGGTGAGTCCCTGAAGGACAGAACAAGGGAGCAAACGGACTGATGACAGGCTTGACGAGGGCTGGGACTTCCAGTGTGTTCCTGCCACCGTGGGACTTTTTCCCACCCCACAACGTTCTGTAATTTGACCAAGGTCCTCCATCACATCCGTGGTGTCACTTCGGATCCGTCTGAAGTTAATTACTGCCTCCATCATAAAAGTCGGTAAGTATTTGTCATGCCAGTGTTTCCGCCCCATGGTTGCAGACATGACTTCTCTATCAGGGGACAGTGAAACTACATGTGTGTGTGCTTGTGTGTGGTCGTTATCTATGTAATTTTTTTAACGGAGAAATAACTCCAGAGCACTCCACTGCCGTTCTATCAAACGCAAGGCAAGTGATTGCTGAGTTTCCAATTATGTTCAACCTTAAATCATACTGTTGGTCTGGTTGTATATCCAGCCCTACAGGGAGTTGTGCAAAGGCATATATTTGGCAACCTTTCAAACCACGGCTTACAAAACATGTGCTGAAGAAAATGATTCAAAATATTAAGAAAGCAGTCATTTATTTCAGAAAGCCTGTTCACGTGAGACAATAGGCTGCTTCCCAGAACAGGCCCCATCCATCAGGAAAGCACCACGCGCCAGCACACACTGGCCAGGTCTGTAGCTCAGCCGTCCCCCCAGTGACGGTGATTCGTCATCCGCCACACACCCCGACAATAAGCTGTAGCCTAGGCACACTCGAGGGACGGCACAGGCCCTCTCCCAACCCGGACAAGCACCTAGGCCCTCCCTAGTTCTCTCTCTCAAAGACACACATGAGAGCATGTGTGGAGCTCAGGCATGTGGAGGGATGAAAGGCAGGGGCACCTTGGTGCTGGGTCTACAGCACCTACTTTTCCATTAAACAACAGTCCAAACAAAACCAACCAGGGGCTCTGGGTCAGCCAGGTACCTCTTTGGAGGTTCACCATGGAAGGCCCTTCTAGGAAGCACATGAGATGGGCCAGCTGAGCAGAGGGGAGTCCCGTGTGTCTCCTGAACTGTCCCCTGGAAACCGTCTGCACCACCCTGAGGGCCGACACACAAGCCACTTCCACCCAGAACTGCTCCCCATCACTGGCCTGGGCTCTCCCCATCCTGGAGCTTCACCTTCTCTACTGGGAACACCATCTGTAGCACCTCCTTCCGTCACCACAACCGAGGAAGGCGTACTGGGTGGGGATCTTGTACAGTATACTCAAAAGTTGGTTTTTTCTAAATCAGGACGTGCTAAGATTTAATATTCAAGGTTCTCAATTAACTTTAAGAAACATTTATAAGCCAACCACAGAACCAAAGCAAGCCATTAAAACTGCAGGTCAGCCCCTGAAGCAGCGGAGCCCCCGCCTCCCCAGGCCACACCTTTGGGTATACAGGGTCTCTGGGCCCCGACTGTGGCGTCCTGGGAGGCGGAGCCAGAAATGCCTGCAATTACCTCAGACAACAGAGGACAGACTTGACAAAGAAGCCACACAGGTGGCGGGCAGGAAATGGCTCTGTTAAGGCTGTGAAAAGAAGTAGACATTAGTGAGTGCGTGCTTTTCCCGGGCTAACACTCCACACCAGTGGAACACAACCAGCTCGTCCATCCCGAAGGGCCAACCTCACTCCCTCAGGCCAGAGAGAGGGCCCAGTCTGTTCCCTTCTCAAACAATCCCCTCGACGACAGCCACCACACACACCGACTGCGCGCCAGCCCAGGCAAGCCCCCGCCACGCTGATCCCAACGGCCGGAGAGAAGGCCCTTCAAGGACACCCAGGTCACTGACCGCTGGCACCGAGGCGTGCGTGGGAATACGTTACGAGTGTTCAGTTCACTAAGCCACATGTCACCTTCAAAAGCAACGAGCCACAGGGCAGGATCAGAAAAGTGATACAACGTAAGGGAATGCAGTAGGTGACGTCTCCCAGTGTTTCTCGTAAGGGAAAAGTGGCTTCCAGAAACTAGGAAACCGCACGCGACATGTGCTCCCTGCCACCCGCCGACCCTAAACGCACACCAGCTCACCAGCGTGGGACAACTACCCACTTCCTACATACAAGGCCCTTTGAAAGCCGGTTGAAAGCCCGTTTCCAGTCCTGTCTACCAGTCTTCATGTCCACATCTCACTGCTGCACAGGCCAGGGACCCGGCCTCCCTCCGGTCAGGCGGGGGGGGTGGGAGGGAGGACACAGTCAAGACACCCTGGCCTGGGTGACATCAGGCACCAGCCTCACCCCTTCCTGCTCAAGGGCTTTGTGCTGGGCCTCAGCTCCGAACAGGTGCACTGCGCTGTGAGCTCCCCAGCAGCCGCTGCTTTACTCCTGCGGCCCAGCCACGGCAGCAGTGTCCAGGTGAGAGAGCAGAACCATGGACAGCTGCCGGCCTTGCCAGCCCACGGCCTCCGAGCTCCCCAGCCCATGGCCTCCCGAGCTCCCCAGCCCAGCCCAGCCCAGCCCAGCCCAGCCGCATCCCGCACGTCTGAAACCGAAGGAAGCGCTTGAGATTCAGTGAGCCACAGATGGAGCCTTTCCTTCCCAGGGGGTGTTCCCCTCCCAGGAGGCACACCCTGAACTACTTCTGAGCACCCTCACCGAAGTTCCTGGTAACAGTAACCTTGCCACATTGTCTCCAAGAATCTGACATGGTGCCAAGAGGAAAACCAAGGAAGCTAAAAGCTGCTCACCAAAGTTCAGATTTCTGCAAATACCGACATCCTAGCAGACCTGTTCCCAAGCCCAGAATGAATACTGAGCTTAGAAAGTGGCCCCCTTGTGTTCAAACCAAAACACAGAAAAGGGGGTCTGGGTGTCACGCGAGGCACGAGTGGGTTCACAAGGGAGGCGATGCTGGAGCCCTGCCCAGCCAGGGAGCGGACCACCTCTTATGAGCTAAGAAGGCTGAGAACGCTGATGTTTCATGTGACTGGGGGCGGGGGCAGGGGGAGGGTGGTGGGCTGTTGGAACCACGCTGACGTCCTTCCTGGGATGCAGGCTGTTTCTATGTAAGGACAGCCATCCTGCGAACCCCCAAATTTCACCTTTCAATGCCAAAAGGCACGGTTCAGAGCGATGCTTCCTAAACAGTTCCAACAACCACCGGGGACAACCAGGACTTGGGGACCGTCCCTGAAGGTGCTGGTACACGGGTCAGCGCCCTCCTTGGACAAGAGTGGTCTCCAGGGTTCCTCTCCTGCATCCGCCTCATCAGTGATGACCTGGGCACGTTCAGGCCCTTCCAAGTGACAGGAATACATCTGAAGAGGACCCAGGCAGGTCCCTGCTGCCCTGAAAGAGCCTAGGTGGGGGTGGGGGCGGTGACAAGAAAAAGGAAGAGAAAATTGTCTATACAATAATAGACAATAAATGCTAGTTAAAAAAAAACAACAACAACTGCCACATGATAGAGTGATGGGGGACTACGCCAGGCTGGGTTGTCAGGGGAGGGCCTCTCTGAGGAGACGACATCTGAGGGGAGACCCAGGCGGCACGAAGCAGCCAGCACACGAAGACTGAGGGGCCCGGGGGGGGGGGGGGGGGGGGGGGGAGCGATGCGAGTAGAGGGAACAGCTAATGCAGAAGAGAAGCGCATGTGGTGTGCTCTGGGAATGGCCGAGGTCAAGGCGCCAGAAGGAAGGATGGGTGGCGGGAGCGGAGGGCTGAAGCAGGGACTGGGCTATGCAGGCTGACGGCTCCCAGTGGGTGGGAAGTCGCCACAGGGTCTGGGCAGGCTGGTGGCCTTACCCTGGTTACAGAGTTAACAGGTCGCCCTGGCCCCGGCACAGGGCGCAAGCCTGGAGACAAGGCGTCTACCCAGGAAAGGGGGAGGGCTGCCCCGGCAGAGGCTCGTGGGCACCCTGGCGACAGCGTGTTCAGGATGCAGAGGGCAGAACCCAGGCTCTCAGCCTCCGGCTGCAAGTGCTGCGGGCCTCGCACGCCAGCCCTCACCTTCATTTCCGCAAATACTCTCCCGTGCTCTCTTCACCAACACTGAACCTCAACCTGCACCTTTCACAACAGGGAACGCCACGCCCTCCCTGAAACGGAAAGGCAGGTTTAGGGATTCGAACTTGTAACCATGGTTCAGAATGTAAGGTGGGTAAGCTCTGGTTTCAGGACAGCTTCCACGAGCCTCTAAGGAGCAGCCTGGGCCCACCCTCCCGACAGCAAAGCCTCGGCTCCCTGGCTTTGCAAAGGCCCTCCATACAGAGCAGCTGCTCCCGAGCACCTTCGGCTTCCTTTCACCAGGCTTTTTTAAACAGATATTTTCTCTACCCTGAGTTTGTCACCATTTAAAATGTTGTGCTAGTTAGCAGTAATTATGGAAATGCAGCAGCCATTTCTATTTTTAAAAGGGAACCCCATTTAGCATTCTTACATCCTGGAATGTTTAAAATAGCTAGTCCAGTGATGTGTTCACTGTATTCACACTGTTTGCGTGGATTTAAATACAGGTTCAGCAGAAACCAAAGCAAGTCAAACATTTACTTTCTATTAAACATCTAAACCAGAAGATTAAAAAGCCGTTTTACATTTACAGAAAGAAGCCGTCAAAATCAGCAGAGCAGCAGCCTCACCGCACTTACTCAGAGCAGGGCTGCTGTTTAAGAGGTAATCAATTTAGGGAGACAGGGATGGATTTCTTTAAACTCTTCAAAAAAGGAAGAATACTTTTGAGCAAATCTTTTAATTATAGTATCTTCCAAAGAACCTACAAAGCCTTTATTCTTTCCAAACCTAAGGCTTTTTAAACGCAGCTCTTGCCCCGTAATTCCACATGAAATATTCAGTACAGCATAATTAAATTTTATTCTGTGCTATTTTTATTGGATTTTATTGGGTTCACAGAATTAGAGGGGGCATCATCTTTAAAGCAAACTTCCCAGCAACTTCACATTCGGAATGAATGGTTGGTTCTCAAAATTGGACTTACAATGCAAACCCTAGATCAAATGCCTATTTTAGTCCAGGACAGACGGTGGGTGTTAAAAAGGCAGGCCGAGTCCCGCGCCACGCCCAGCCCTCAGGTACTCAGCCGCCCCAGTGCTCTGCTCAGCTGTGCGGCCCCAGGCACCTCTGGGCACAGACCATGCTTTCCCACACGTGACTACGGAGCCCAGCTCATTCTTCAGCGTGGAACTACCTGGGGGGTAACACAAACAGAAAGGAAAGAAACAGGGAGACAAAGCCCACTTGTGGCTGAGAGCAGCATGTGAGCTGAGCGAACATTCGGATAACCCGATCATTTGTGGGGCGTGGGCTTGATGTTTGTGGTCATTACTGCCAATCACACAACCACAATCTTACTTTGTTCTCCAGTCGGTGCCAGGGACCTGCAAATGAGCACAAAAAACCTCCCTCTCACACAGGCGACCCAGGTCACAAGACTCCCAGCACTCAAGGACAGGGGAGGAGCGACAACCTCTCAAGTGACCCACAGCCAAGTCCACGAGCCAATGGCAGCTGAGGGACCCATCTAGTTTAACTTCTCAGGGTCAGTCCCAAGGGTGTCCCAATGGGACGGGAGCTGATTTTGACATGCACTCCCCCACAATGTGCACATGAAGCCAATGCCTTATTTTAAATTCTGCAAACACATCAACAGGGACACTCTCAGATCAATGGTTACCTAACTTCCCGGTCCAGCCACACAGCCCATCTGCTTTGGAACTTCCTAAAAGCATCCAACCTGAAGAGGGCAACCAAAACAACACCAACAAAGCTTTTTCTTACAAGATGTCTGAAGCTGCCGTAAGGTCGCAGTGCGCCCACCAAGCTGGAGGCGCTGAGAAAGCCCCCAAGCTGTTGCCGGGATGCTGCCCCAGAATTCCAAGGGGCCCGGCCAGAACCAGGCAAACACTAGGGAGCTTTGTCAGCTTAAAAAATAGAAAAGAGAAGATGGTTCTTGAATGAGACTGTTAGAACTTCAAAAGATTAAAATGTACCTTAATTCTTACACTTGACTTAGGCTTTGTAGATTGGTCTGTGTTATTGATTTAGAAAGAAAAAACACCCACCAGACTCAGCAAATGTGGTGAGACTGAGCAGCCTGAGACAGCTGCCACTCATGGCTTCAGGAAGGATCAATGAGACGCAGTCAGAAGCACAACCAACAGGACGGCAGAACTCAGTGTTTAAAGCACAGAAACAGTTATCAGAGTTCGTGTAAGAGCATCTACCCCACCATACTTGCAAAAATATTTTCTTATGACACTCACTTCTGTTCCTGACCAGATCCAAGTGCTTAATTAAATAAGACACCCACTGGTCTTTCAAGAACCTGGCCCACTTATCCCCTTTCAGCCTCCGTCATCTTCTCATTCAAGTGTCTCAGTGGTTCTTGGAAGAAAGATGCCGCATGCGTCTCTACTATTGATGTTTCTCTGCAGCACGACATGCAGCCCCGAGCTCAGAGACAGCACGTCGCCTCCGAAGAGGCTGCGGCCACCTCAGGGCCTGTGGACGCGCTGGAGGCAGGCCCTGGTGCGGTTCCCTTCAGTCAAGTCTAGTGATGCCCATCTCGTGATACTCAGTAAGGATCCGGATGAAACAAAATATGTAAACTGGCAATTAGGTACCAAAGTATTGTTATGCATTTTAAAAGCACAAACAGGATCACTGGGGTAGGATTCGGCCAGTTTAAAAGGAGGGAAGCGGCATTTTCAAAGCCACACTCATGGCAGGAGTGCTGGAAGAGGCCTGGACTGGGGGGGCAGTCTGCGCCTGCAGAACGGCTCTCACGAACATGGGCTCCAATTCTTGCTACGTGGCTTCAACCAGGTCCCTCCTTGGCCTCCCTCACTTCATCTAGTACGTGAAGGGAGTGGGGGGTGTGGAAAATGCAGGTGCTTCTTCTACCGAGACCTAAACTGGGAGGCGTGAGAAGCAGCCGTGAGCCCGCAAACATGCCCTGCCGAAACACTGGCGCCAACGGCCTGCCCTTCCATCCCTCTGCTGGCGCGGCTCACTATCTGCATAAACAGGAAGCGACTTAGGTGGTAGGATCCCGGGAAACCAAAGGTTATTCTTGTATCAAGTGGGCATGGACAAGGAGCAAGGTAAAACTAGGGATGGCCGGAAGCAAACGTCGCAGCCACAGCAGAACTATTCAAAGCAGCCGTTTCGGCCTGAGCAAACCGCAGAGTGCCAGCTTGGCACTTCAAGCCACATCCGACCCAAGTTCCCAGGGATTGTGTAAGAAACGTAATCAGGAAAACTCGACAGCATCCAAGTGAGGCTGGCAGAGATTAGGTGAGGGGTATATGGAAACTCTATGCCATCCTTGCAATTTGCTGTAAATATGAAGGTATTCTAAAGTAAAGGTCTTCTATGTGACCGTCTCAATTTAAAAAGGGGGGAGGAGCTTTTGAGGGGGAGGGGGAAATTAACATGTATAATAGCACTGGGAGCCATTCAGCTTAAGATTTTTTCACCTATCAACCCATTCCAACCCCACAACTGCCGTGTCTTGGCAGAGGCTGGACTCAGCAGCAGCCCCATCTCACAGCTGAAGAAACTCACACAAGGCCAAGTGGCAGCTGTCCCCAGGTCCCACCCTCTCAGAGGTGCATTTGGGATCCAGTTCCGGGGCTGACCCCAAAGTCCAAAGCATAACCGAGTCTGGCTGAGTGACCTAAGTGGGAACGCTGGGGCTGCTGCCCACCAAATGTTTGCCCACAGGCTGGGCTTGTCTCAAGCTGTACCCAAAGGCCATCACAGTCCAGGAAGTGACACGGTTCCCAGCACTCGAAAACCTAACTGAAGAGATGCACCCAAAAATGGATGTCCTGGTCCCCCAAGGAAAATGTTAACACGTTGGTATAATCTTCCTACAGCAAGTTCACCTGAAAACTCTCTCTCCCAGGAGTTTGCCCACAGCCTAAGCTGCAAGAGAAGGCTCCCTGCAGCTCCTGGAAGGCTGGAGAACACCAGGGCCAGGCTGGAGGGAGTAGGAAACGGACCAGCACCAAACATGAAAATACAGCATTCCAGATGGGCATAAACCAACCACCACGGGACTTTTCAAGCCCCACCAGAACGGAAAGCTCTGGGACAGAAGCAGGGGCGAGGGGCTCGTGTCCAGGAGAGCGGTCTGAAGGCTCCCGGGTCAATCTCCCTCCACCTGATGCCCTCTGCTCTTGAAAATCTTATGTCACACATGTTAAGCTGCAGGAATGTTGAATGAAATCTAGATTTCATACCCATGAAGTGCCAAGTATGTAATTTTGACTGGCTTTACGCATTGGTTGATCATAAATTTCTACTGAATTCTATAAAACTCAGAAGTACACACATGCAGCGCTGGGGGCGTGCTGGCTAAAAACAGTAGGTTAATCTAATCTTCACGTTTAGAAAAGGAAACCAGGAGGTCCACGTTTGCTCCCACATCTTTTTGTCACTGAGGTGGTCGTCTAGAGAAACTGTGTGGCATCTTTTACACAACCACCAAGAGGAGCACCAAGAAAACATTTGCTGCCTCTTCACTTTAAAAAGCTACCCTTGACTGCATCACACGTGGACACTCACCATGGTCAAGTTAGAGAGCACAGTTTACTATGCACGATCCAGCCATGGTCTAACCCTTCCCACTGCAACCCTCGTGCGAATAAATACGAACACCTACCAGGGCTCACGCCGCCCTGTGTTGCTATTCTGAGCACATCACATGTAACACTCACAATATCCCTCTGAGAGGCTGTAAAATGCTATTTCGGTAAAAAGTTCAACCTTGCATTTCTGGAATGCAATCAAGAATTTTTCTTTACAGTTGTATTTTCCACTGATGATTTATTTGTCCACAAAACTATAAATGCAGATTTGTGAGTTCTGCCTCATTAACCACCTCCCGCAATTATTTCTTCACCCCAGAATTCACACTTCTGATACTTCCATGGCTGGGTAAGGTCACATGATCAAAACAGTTCAGCAATAAGTCTAATGAAAAATGCATTATGCCCTGGAAGGTTTTTTGCTTTTGTTTTGCTTTGTGGCGCATAAAAGTCTGGTCTTTGCTTTTCACACTTTCTTTACAGGAAACTGAAACATATTACTGAGTTCATTAGAAATGATGATCAGAAACATTTCTTCTCTATGTGAAATGCAATTCAAGAGCAATGTGCCTTTGTCTTTTCCTGGTTTTAGTTGATTCCTTCAGTGTGTGATAAACCACCACAATTTAAACTGAAATGAGGAAAATCTGACAAACAATATATGCCATACCTGAAAAAAGTTTGTTCTTTAAACAATTCATCACAAGTTAGTGCCACAAATAACCTCACCTTGAGATAACAGCCTACACCACAGGACACTGTCTCCTTGGTTTTGTTTTTGCTTTGCATTTAAAAAAAAACCCTCCACAGAAGTTTGCAAGAACAGTGTCAGTATCTGGCCTACCCCGACGCACAGACTAAAGACGCAGTGATCACGATATCCCGACGCACAGACTAAAGACGCAGTGATCACGATATCCCGACGCACGGACTAAAGACGCAGTGATCACGAAGGCGGTGCGGAGCACAAGTACGCGAGTCGGTGCTACCTGGACAACCTCCTCCAAACCATGCCTTTGTGGACGCCCGTCTGATCTAGAAAATATCTGGGGGTTTTTAACTGATGCCAAGATTTAATATTTTAAACGATTAAATATCAAGGAACATTTTAAATGTCTGCCTCTTTCAATTTTATTTCTTGATGCCTCTTTCTAGACTCTCACTGATGGCTGACGTCAGAGCAGTCCAGGGGCACGGTCGCTGTCACACAGAGGGGGCCTGGCTCTGGTGGCCCACCGGTCATTTCAATCACAAGAAAATGTTCACATCGGCCCCCAAACCTCACTGCCTAATCATTTTAGTAAGCCACACGTACAAGGCCGATGACAAGGCAACGTGAAGGAAGGACGCCCTGCTTGCCGACCCCTCCACTCACTCACTCACTCACTCACTCAACGGCACTGACTTAGACTCTGCCCACCGCCCAGCGCTGTCCTGTGTGCTGCGGAAATGAGGGTGACCAGACAGAGGCCCCTCTCCCGTGGAGCTTCCATTCCACAGGTGACAGACGCAACAGCACGTGAGTACCTCACTGTGGGGGGCGAGTGCTCTTAAAAGAGGAGCTTGTCGAGGGACTGGGAGTGGCCTCGGGGTGTGAGGGTGGTCACAGAGGCCTGGTCACGAGGGAGCATGTGGACAGAGACCCGCTCTCCCAGGACCAGGTCAGGCCATGGGGTCTCCTCCACAATAACCCTCGATGAAACAAGAGTAGGTCACTTGAAACTATTTCATTTTAATAACATTCGGTTCAAACTCACTCCGGGTTTTGAGTACAATTAATTCACTAACAGAATTGTCTTGAAGCCAGATACGGAGCTGGCAGGATGGCCACACTCTCCCTACGAGTTCCGCCAGCTGTGACTCCAGCGTGTCAGCCCTCCCGGCTCCAGCTCTGTGGAGCCTCTTCTCGTTGCGCCCATGAACAAGTGTGTGGTGAGAGCCTGAAATAAATAAGTGCAAAATGGGTCAAGACCATCACTTCTATTTCTGTTTAACGAAGAAAATTTGCCCCATTTCCAGAGGCGGGGGAGCTGGATAATGACAAACTGAAGTACACATTAAACAAACATATGTACATGTATATAGGTATCCCTCCACACCACATACACATATGCCCACATGTCTGACTTATTTCCCTACAGTTACTCAAAATTGGATCTTTTATAATCTTTTTTTGCAATCATTACAAAGTCATGATAGCATAACTTTTATTGGGTTGTAGGTTGTATCTTTACAAGGCCAAAAAACTTTTTAAAGGATCAAATTAAAAACTAAAGGTTCGAAGATGGCCAAGGTTCAGCTTCAGTGAACACTGGTTTTAGAATAATCTTTGCTGACGAAGCGTACCCCGCGTCTACTTCAGCTTCTGTCTGTCTCCCTGCCACAGCACCCCGAGAGCCGCTGTGCACAGCCAGCTCTCTACGGCAGACGAGCGTGTCTAAGTGCGCACTGACGTGACAGAACACGATGCTTCGGGAGGGTCATCTGCTGAGACTTGTAGCTGAGCCCAGGACTGAGGGACGGGCGTCTTAACTGTAATCCCTAGCACTCCCATCGTTGCTTCCCAGGCCGGTCTCACAGGTGAGGAAGCCACAGCATTTCGGAGGGATCCTGAATGAGGAGCAGGACCGGCACCTCTGACCACATGCGATCGCAGGGAGCGACAGGTGGCTCCGAGCACAGCCCTCCGGACCGCCAAGATGCACGCTGACAGAAGGCCTTCCAAGACCTGTTCTTCCCAAGCTGCCTCTCACTTAGCTCCCCTTACTCAAGTACCACTGGAGGGAAAAGCCGTGAGTGAGTGATTTGGGGTAAAACACTGAACACTGTGCTAATGAGTCTTACGGGGCAAGTTGGGAGCATGTTGGGAGGGATGCTAATTGGTTTTCCCGGTTTGGGACTGATTTCAAACCTCAAAATGACAATGTAAGCATCACTACCGAATTCCAGTGGACCGAGCTCAGCAAACAGGAGCCCCCACACGGGTGCGCGTGTCCGGTGCTCAGAGGCCAGTCCATTTCACAGCCTGGAAGGTGGAGCTCACAAGGACACGTCATGGAAAGAGCTGCGGGCTTCTTAGGAGGAAAGTCCCCGTGACAGTTATGATCTATTTCCCTAGGAGTTAGTCAACTAATTAAGTAGTTAATTAAGGCACCAGAACAACAAATTGAAGGTTTCAAGGCGATCAAATGTAAATTACATTTTTTACATAAAATGTGATGGTCTCTGTGGAATCAGCAGCTTCTGATTTGTCTTCCATCACGCTCGGCACATTTGCTCTCTGCCACCAAAGCTTTAAGACCTATACAAACAAAAACAGTATTCATTCTGTTCCCCCAAAACAGTTATTAAGTTCACCTCTGTGGCTTGAAGGTACATCACCCTTCCCGCGTTCGGGCTGCTTCCCCCACCCATCCACTCCCATTCATCCCCCTCAGCCACACACAGGTGCTGGGCTGGGCACTGGGGAAACAGAAATAGATGAGGCCCAGCACCCACCCCCAGGGCATCCCCATTCAGCATAGTAAGGATATCGACTACGAGGTAAGTTACACGACAACACAGCAAGGGCCCTCACAGGCACACGGAAAGCAGTGCCCAGGATGAGCGCGGAGCGACAGGACAGGACAGGCTGCACAGACGGGGTGCCGGGAAGGAAGGACACCTGGGCGGGCCTCCAGAAAGGCTGCCTGCCAGGGGCAGCAGAATGGCAGAGAAAGGGCGGGGTGGAGAAGGAAGGAGCCTGTGTGAAAGGCCAGAACTGTGAAGGGCCTGCTTCCATGGAGGGGAGGAGACAAGGGAGGCTGGCTGGTGGGGGAGCAAGGCCGGGTTTGACCCTGAAGGCCCTTGGGGTTTGGCATTTCTCTACCTTCACCTGCATGTACATCCAGAGATGGGGTTTCAGGTTAATGAACACTAATTAATGAACACTTAGCAAAGGCAAATCCAGATGACAGCGTGGCACCATGCAGAGAGCTGGGTGTGTGTGAGTTCTGTGCACCTGAGGACGAGGCCAGGGCGAGGGCTCACCCACTGTGGGTCCCACGTCTGTCTCGGTGAAGTTATGCTGGCTAGGTTGGTTCAAGTTTAACTTTCAGCAGTAAATTTCTGAAGGAATAAATTACAAGCTTAAATATCACAGTTTGTAATTTTTGAGGCAAAAACTGTAAGAAAAGCATGCTAGTGGCCCAAGTCTATATAAAAACAATGAACACAGGTCGAAACGCACACTGTCCCGGTCTTCCAGACATGCTGACCTCCACTTGCGAACAAACTAGAATTGTGTGTGTGCCAAACTAAGTTATTATGTCAACCATGCTTTTAAAAAGCTAATACTTTGGTTCTCTTACATAATATGTTATAATTTAAAAGTGGCAACATAAAATAGCTCTTCTTTGGGGTATTTTTTGGGGGTTTCTTTTGTTTTAAATAGCTCTCCTTTTGCTGGGATACATTATGATGTCATAAAGGTTCATGTGGGAGGAGTGACTTTATAAGCAAAACACCATTCAGTGGGGAGAAAAACCTCAAAACAAATGGCAATAAGGCCATTAATGTTCTTCTAATTTCTTGCTTAATTTCCAGTTCTTAGTATTCATACCCTTCTCCATCAGACGAAAACACTTTAATTAGAATAAAGAGAGCTTAAGAAAATGCACGTACCGAGCGAGCTTTCATTACCACCGAATTGTGCTGTCTGGGTTTTCTGTCACGTGCACAGAGTGGGGCGGGAAGGGCATTCCAGTCTCCAGTGTGCAGCAGGGCCAGACGGGCTCTCCGTGAGCTCTCACGGGGCCGCTCCAGGCTGGACGCTGGCGACACACACAACCCAGGGCCCGCAGTCTTGTGACACTGGCTCGTACGAAGTGCACGAGCAATCACTCCTCAACACAGAAGGCACCTGAGAGCTCACGGTTCCTAAACACGTGGCTCCAGAAGGGCTCCTCCTAAGCACGGGGGCTGCCAGCGTTGTCAACACTCTTCGGTTAATCTTCACACGGCAGGGAACAAACGAAAGAGGACCCAAAGTCACTCAAACCTCATAAAGGGACACCATGGGGTATCTACCCTCCTTCCCCTGGGGCTCCTCATCTGAACCAGAGGTCACAGCCTGTGTGCTGCTGAGCTGGTCCTGCTTACCCTTCAAAACGTCTACTCTTCCTGGACTACAGGGCTAAAAAACGGCTTTCTGACCTCATCATCAATTTTTATTAACCTTTAAAGACACAACGTGAATCAAAATAGATTAATTTTCCCTGCATGGTGAAGGCTGATCACACCTGCCTCTCCAAGCCTGTGAGGACGGCAGGGGCCAGCGGGCGCGGGCCTGTGTGAGGAAGGACAGCCTCCGAGTGAGGCAGGCGGCTCCCACCAGGACTCACACACACGGACTGCTGAGCCACATGCAATCGACAGAGTTCGAGGACTGTGCCGAGGTAAAGATAGGAATCTAAAGATACGACCGAATGTGGATGAGATTCTGAAGGATATTTTTCCTGGGGGAAGAAATCACAGCTGTAATGAGTTGCTTGCACTGAGTTCATATTTTATTAGTGATTCAAGAAAAGGTCTTACAGATAAAAGTGAAGACCCAAATGAAAAGCTGCCACTTTGGGAAGAGCCTGTCAAAACCATGGCCTGTGCACCCTGAAATTTTACTTTGACTCAGAAATCTTGCCCGAAACCCGTGATTCCAAGAAGGTGCCACTTGAAATGAGCCAAGAAGCTCGCAAGTGCTTTAAGAAGTGAGGACGGGGTCGGATCAGCAAGTTCATTTGGTGGGTGGAGGTCACAGCAGCATCCCTCCTGCCTCTCCATTCCTGCTCCTCCTACCAGGGGTCACGGTGGTTTGCGCCCCACGTGGACAACCCTCATAAACCTTGGCCTCTCTGTTCCTTGACCCTCTCCCCTCTGATAACCTTGGACTCACCTCCACCACCATCCCCAGGAGCTACGCTGTCCACTATGGTAGCCAGGAGCCACGTGGCTAGTGAGCATTGGAACTGTCTCGAGTCTGAGCTAAGGTGTGCTGGGAGTGCAAAACCCATCTGGGTTCAAAGACTCCAAACAAAATAATGTCCAACACTCGTGTCACAATAAATGTATACTGATGTCGTGTTCACGTGTCTTACATACATTGGCTAAATAAAACATGGTATTCCAGTTAACCTCATTTGTTTCTGTATACTGTCTGAGAACACGGCTACCAGCACATGCAAGACGACATGTGTGGCCCACACTGTATTTCCACGGGACCGTGCTGCCCTAGGCCTTGATGTCACCCTGAAGTGTTCCCTTCATCAGACCAAGTACAAGCGCCCACTCTGCCCCTCCAACAAGTCCTGACCGGACTCCTGGGATCCACGTACCCCCAGTGTCACTTCTGCTGAGGCCCCTCCCACTCCCCCGCAGTGCTCCCTGACAAAATCCCAATCGCCCGCTGAACCCAACTCTGCCTCTCCCAGAAAACACAACTCCTTAAAAGTCCCAGCCCCCCTCCCTGTCCTGGCCCCTTTGCGTGAACCAGCTCGAACCGGGCCTTTGTCCTCCCCACTGCATTCAAAGGACCACTGTGCTGCCAGATCCACGGCCAGTGCTCAGTCTGGCCCTTACTGACCTTCGGCAGCACCTGACACCCACTCCGCAGACTCTCCTTCTCTGGTTGTCCCCTCCCTTTCTCCTTTATTCCTTCTCCTCCTGCCTCTTCCCTCTGGGCCCCCCCGACCTTCTCTATCCATTCACACCCTCTGCAGGACCCCAACAATCTGAGAGCTAGAACATTCCACGTGCTGAAAACACTGAGCAGCCCAGGCCAGGCCCCTCCTCTCAAGTACAGACTCATGTCATGTGACTGCCTATCCAGTACCTGCACTTGGCATCTTAGAGTTGGTGCATCCATAACACAACTCTGGCTTTGTCTGCACCCTTTCTCCCCAGGCTACAGCTCCTTGAATCTTCCCAGTCTCAATAAAGGCGACTCACGCTCCTCCAGGTAGCTCAGTGCAAAACCATCGCACTGCGCTGAACCTCACGTGGCCTACCAGCTCTCCTCCTGAAGCACTTCCAGCAGCTGCCCACTCTTTTCCACCCTGCTCCGAGCACCATCAGCCCTCACAACGGTGGTCTCCCTGCTCCCATCCCTATCCCCCTGAGCCAGGGTCAGCAAACTTCTCCTACAGGGCCAGAGAAAGAATACTTTAGGCTCTGCGGGCCAGATGGTCTGTCGTAACTGCTCGGCTGTTGCAGCTCAAAGGCAGCCTCAGACCATACGTGAATGAATGAGCATGGCTCCATTCCGGTAAAACTAGAACTGAAGTGGACAGTGACTTTTGAAGTTCATATCATTTTCATGTGTCACAAAATATTATTCATCCTATTTTTTTCAACCACTGGAAAATGTAAAAAGCATTTCAGTTTGCTGGCTGCACGGAAGCAGACAGGCTGAATGTGGCCCTTGGGCCACACCGTGGCCACCCCTGCCTGGACTGTTGTCTGCACTCCATTCAAAGCAGCCCTTTCATCCTGTCACGTTCCTGCTCAAAAGTTCTCCAATGGCTTCCCTTCTAACTCAGTAAAATCAAAGAGCTGCCCGTGACCGAGGGGCCCCCTGGGATATCACGCCTGGCTGCCTCACCCCCTCCTCTCCACCACACACACTCAAAGCAACCATGCTGGCCCCTGCTCTTCTCCTCACTTTCTCTGCTACTGCCAAACCCACCTCCACCTTGGGGCCTTAGCCCTGCTGTCCCCTCTGCCGGGAACACTCTTACTTCAGAGACCTTCAGGGTGTCACTTCCTTCAAATCACCCTAGGGGAGGCCTGTGCCCAAGTCACACCATCTAAATAGTGCCCACACTCGTCAAACAATTTAAACAGTTAGGACCCTTTAGATGGTTTCCCTGGCTTCACTGGTCTTTGTCATGCTCATTATCACCTGCCACTTACTTCTTTGTTCATTCAGAAATACACAGACTAGGCTGTTTTGTGACTGAAACAAGACAGCATGGTGTTTAGGAGCATGCAATGTGGAGGCAGGCGACCTGGGCTGGCACGCCACCAGCAGCCTCACTGGCTGTGTGACACTGCGAGAGGTGTGCCTGCCCCTCTGTGCCCAGCACCCCATCTGTGGGCTGAGGGGCGTGCAGGCGGGAGGAGGGAGGAACTGGCATCACTGGCACGTGTAACCACTCCCTTAGTGTCGCTTGTTTTCCGTGTGTGTATCGCCCTCCCTGCCCCACCCAGAAAATAAGCTCTGGGACGGGAACAGTCTTGTTCTGTTTACTGCTTTATTCTTGGTACCTGGGACAGCGCCTGGTGCTGGCACTCGGTAAGCATTTACTGAACACACGAATAAACGTCTGAATGCAGTCACTTTGTGGGCAAGGAGAGCTCTCCATCATCCCTGCTCCGTCACTACACAGGGATCAAGGAAGCCAGCGCTTTCTCAAAACCCGCTACAGAAAGAGGAAATAGAACCCTCCTAGTCCAGGTGGGTCTGTCTGCTGGTGTTCCTCCATTCACCGCCCAAAGGGAGGCATAAGAGCGGACTACGTCACCTCACGAGAAAACTCCACACCTGAAGCTGTGCTGTACACTCAAAGGTTACGTGTCAGTCTCTAACCAAAGTGAGGACGTAAACTTCGTAGTTGGGCAGGTTCAAGTTCCCCGTGTAAAGTGGGAAACATCTGAATCTCTTGCAGCCCAGCTCGCTAGAGATCTAACAGTATTTCCTGGACACGGCACAGTGGGCTGTTTACTCAAGTAGCTGACATTTAACTGACTTCTAAAAACAAACACCTTGTGAAATCACAGCGTCTTCCCCAAGCACAAGGTGGTAAGAATGCTCCCGTCAAGCTGTCCTCCCCACGGATCCCTCAGCAAGCCGCAGCTCTCAGGAACTCGGCACTTCTGCCAGGACGACAGAGTTCTGGCTCACAATGGCATTAAGAGTTGTTACAGTACTTCCAGGTTCTGCCATTTTTGTGACAAGGTCTTTAAAGTGAAAATACTTATTCACGTCCCTGTGTGACATGGGCCCTTTTTGATATAACAGTCTTCCTTCCTTTCAAAGAAATGGGGAAGATAAGGTCACCGGAGTTAAGCAACGTAGAAACTACCTCCTAAACCTCTACTCTGAGATGTTTCCCAATGACATAGAAAATAACCCTCTTCAGCAACGGTTCCACCCAGGAAAGAATGATCAAGTGAGGCGCAGGTGGTAAAAGCGCGTACTACCAACTAGTATGCACTTCAGTTGCATAACTGCCTACCTGCCCTGAATACCAGCAAACTGTGGGCACAGCTAAGCAAACGATTATGAAGGGCAGGAAATCGGGAGTTACGGAGTCCCAAAAGGTCACGGTGAACAGGTATGGACCCCACCAAGAGGTGCCACTGCTGGCCAACTGGCCCCGCCGCGAGGCACCAGAACAACGGCTGTGGCTCACAGGGGCAAGGGTCTGAGAAGTAACACGTTTTTTTCTCTGATCTCCTGTGGTGGTTGTTTTTTAATTCTGCGCTTGGTGGGTCATTAAGGTCACAGCGACAGACAGCACAGAGGACCTGCATGAGCTAGGCGGGCACACGTCCCCTCTCAACGCCTCACTGCTATGAGGTGGCAAGACCTGAACACTCAGGGTAGCGCTCTAACTGAACACTGCATTTAGCTGCTGATCCTAAATAACACTTTGTCAGCTTTTGTGATCTAGCAAAACCACATGCCTCGTGATATACCAGCTGGCCTACGGTAATGCCCTTGACTTGAGGCTTAAAAGCTTTGGTTGGGACATAACTTTGATGTATTGTATTTCCATTTCAAACTGCAATGATTATCCCTGTATTCGGCATCCCACAGAGTGCTCCCCAAATTAGATTATGGCTTGTTAATGGAGCAACCCTTCCCTCAGGAGCACCCTCACCTTGGGAGCACCCCCTCCCTCGGGAGCACCTACACAAGTGCCACTTGCTCTCCACTTCGCTGGTTTGCAAGCTGGACAAGCTGTGGCTGTCTGGTTTACAGGAAGTGGGGATAAGAACCATCTGCCTGGTCTGGTGTCTCTTTAATTAAAACTTTAATTGCAGATGTATCTCTGCACAGATACGTGGGCCTATCAGCTCCTGTTCTTAATTACCTGTGCTAACGAGCACGGAGAGCACAGGAACATTTGCTGCGTGTCTACCACGTGTGAGCACCAGCACAGGTGAAGAAAGCAGAGCAAACAGCCGCAGCCAGAGCGCCGACCTCCCCGACAGCCTCTTGTGTGAATGGTGACTACAAAAGAAGGGCAGGCCCCAGGTTTCTCTTCGGGAAACTGAAGGACTAAAGGGGTAAAGTCCTCAGAAGGATCAGTTCAGGGGAGCGAGAAAGGGCTGGATGACCAAAGCCCGAAGGTCACAATTTGGGGCAGGCACCGTGCTACTTGACTACTGTGTGGTCTGTTTCTGAACCCACCTAGAGATGGGTGTGGGCCCTGGCCAGTGTGGCTCAGTTGGTTGGAGCATCGTCCCGTGACCAAAAGGTTGAGGGTTCAATTCCCCTTCAGGGCACATACCTAGGTTGCAGGTTCAACCCTCCATCCCCAGTCTGGGCATGTATTGGAGGCAACCAATTGATGCTTTCTCTCTTGCATCAATGTTTCTCTCTCTCTCCCTTCCCCTCTCACTAAAAGCAATGAAAAAATGCCCTCAGGTGAGGATTTAAAAAAAAAAAAAAAGGTGGGTGTGGAAGTCTGAGGCATGTGGCACAGCAGCGCGCGGACCACCAGCACCATTTCCCAGGGGCACAGCGGGCAGCGATCCTGCTGCCGCTGCCTCCTTCCACTTTCTGGCCAGGGCAGGCTTTCACTGAAGAAGGACAGAAAACCCCTGCATCCTCCTCCCAGCGACTGACCTCAGTCTCCTCACTGCACCCAGAGGGGCTAAGGGCCGTCAGAACCGACTAGCAGGTGCCTGCTCAGCGCTGAGCCTACCTGCCGGGTGGGGGCCACACAGCTTGCAGCTGCCCTGGGGGCCGCATCTGCTTGCCCTCGGAAACTTGTTCCCGTGAGAGGGGTCAGGGGAGCGACGGTGACTCTGACTATTGCTCCGTCCCTCTCAAGACACTCAGGGTGTCACGGCCTGCACTCTGCTCCCCCCAGGTTATGTGACGGAGGAGGCGGTGGTGCCTAGCAGCCTCGAGGAAGGGCTGCCCCTCAGGAGTGGGCTCATCGTCACCGAAACCAGGGCTCTAGCTCATGACCTCGGACCTCCCAGCTCTGCGGACTATGCCGCATGCGCTCTGAAAGGCTGAGGTGCTTCTAGAACAGTCCGGTCCAGCCTATTGCCAGCCCTCTGTCTGCCGCCTGCCATTCCTCAAACTCTCTTAACTCGCTCAGGCTGAAAGACCTCAATTTTCACGATAAACCACCCGCATTAGGACAGACAGCCACAAACAAATCTAACCATTTTTAGGCTAATGAGGGGTAGTACCTACTCCTTTAAAAGGTAGGTTCTAAGACAAACTGCGAACTGTCCATTTGAACACCTACTATGTGCTAGGCCCCTAGGAGGATTTACTTTCCTGTCTGATGACAGATATGCGCCCACCAGCATCTGCTAGACAGAAAATGAGAAAGGAGAGAGAGGAATGAAAAAATAACCTCATTAACAAGGGGGAGGAAAAAGAAAGGTAAAAATGCAAGGGAGGGAGAAGTGTAGTCCTCGAATTTCACTGGGCCCTGGGCTCGTTTCTAGCCTGGTTTGTGGGGGTCAAACGCCCATTTACAGGAGACGATCTATATTCTACAGGGAAGGTGGCTGGAACTTCCCCCCAGAAAGGGTGCCGACTATGGAGGGCTGAATGACTAAACTGGCCCACAAAGGCCCACTTTCGGTTACAATGTAGCTACCTGTAACAGAATTAATAGCACTGGCCCAGGTTCTGGAAGCACAAATCTACATGGGCACAAATTATTCACCTTTTCTCTTGTTTATACTGTACGCTTCCTGTATTTCTGTACCTATCGGCCAGTGGTTCCCTGCTGAGCAGCCTGAGGAGAGTCCGGGTTGGGGCTGGCGCTCCGCTTTAAGGCTGTACACGCAACCCGGACGTGCAGCCACGATTGAGGAAGTCCCAGGGCCTTCCTGGGGGGGGGGGGGAGGGGGGCAGCTGGAGGCCTTACTAAGTCAGGGTGCTGGCGGTGGGGGTGATAGGGAGCACTGCTAAGGTCCCTGTAACCAGCTGGCAGAACCACTTCTTGTCAGGGGTGCCACGGGGTTTGCCAGGAAGGGTCAGGCGGCAGGTGCCAGGGCAAGGGCAGCGCAGGGTCTGGGGCCCAGGTCTGCGCCTGACAAAGGGAGCTGACTGGCCGGGCCTGAACGTCAGTGTTCTCGGGTGCAGACGGGGGTAACACACCACCTCCCTCCCAGACTCAGACAACCAAAACGTATGGAAGCCCTGGGAAGGACGTGGGACAGCAGCCGTCCTTCCCACTCATCTAGTAGGGGGAAGCACTGAGGCCTCTCGGTAGAAATCTTTAGTCAGTTCAACACGTCCTGACTCCTGAAAGCTAGTTAGCTTACTGAGGCCAAAGGGACACAGTAAGTGCTGATTCTGGTCTCTCCCACGGGCCTCTTCTATTGTGTGCCCACAGCCAAAAACAGCCAAAACAAAAGGATCTATCAGCAAGGGTTAAGTAGCCCTTAATCACCTAAACTTTTCTTCCCCAAAGGTTAGGAGCCCGAACTTAGCTCCAGGTAGCAGCACCGGCACCAGCTCCTCATTCTAGAAGCACACAAGAGTCGCCAAGGCAATGGCAGGAGACTCACAGGGAAAGTCTCTCAAGTTTAACTCTGTGCAAGGCATATGTGCCCCCCAGAACTCCAGTTGGCTGAACGCCCTCCTGCCTGGGCTTCTGCTGGTGAGCAGGGCCTGGCCAGGACACCACGGCCACGGCCACGCTGCGCGCCGCCCTGAGTGCGTAGCACTCACCATGCCCCTGGCAGTGGGACTATTACTGTCACCGCCATTTTCCAGAGGAGGAAACGGAGGCACAGAGAGGTTAGGGAGTCTGTCTGGGTCAGACCTCTGCGAGGGGCCGAGGTGGGATCTGACCCAAGGCAGCCTGGCCCCCAGCCCATGCCCCCCAGCTTTCCCCACCAGGTTTTCTGCCCTGCCCCTCCACATGACGACTGTGCCTGCCACCAACCCGGCCACAGGATGCGGTTTAAGTTCAAAAGCACCTCTTCTAAGTTCCCAGTGTCTCCGTCATCAGTGTCTTATTTATCCTGCCAACAACCCTGGAAAGCAAGTCGGAGACACACAATATCCGCACTTCACACAGGTGCAAGCGAAGCAGAACCAACGGAATGGTTGGCAAACCCTACAGAGGAGGCCAGACAACTAATTCACTGTTTCAAATACCAACATGGAAGTCTTTCGATTTGGGTTTTTTAGTTTTATGTGACTGACTTAAAAGACACCAATGGCTATCCAGAAACCCTGCTAGTCATAAGCAGGTTCCTTGGTTCTCACACTAAGGTTTTCTCATTGAATCATGATTATAAAAACTACATCCATGTGGCCAAAACCTATCACAATTCCTAAACACTAACCACCAAAGCAATGATCACTGAAAATAAGTAATGTGTCCATACACGAGCTGTCTTAGAACAACTAGATTATCTTAAAATGTATTAAGCAGAAAATGTTAAAGAAACTCTAATTGACCTAAATGCAAAATAAAGCATCCCAATTAAAAACGAAACTTTCTCTTCTGCACCTATTGTCTCTACCGCTCCTACTGGACTCTGAGTAAAGTACTGGACTCTCTCTAGATGCCATGGGAGTCCACAGGGACATGTATGAGGACCTCTTTTGCCACCAGGGAGCTGTGACTCTCTAGGGACCCCCACACGGCTCGCCCTCAGGCTCTGGTGAGTTCAGGGCTGCCTGAGCAAGAGGAGGGGGGCTGGCCGCCCGGCTCGCTCAGCCCAGAGTCTCTGAACAGTCAGCCCAAGCTACGTGGCACCCAGGGGTGGGGTGGGGACAGGGAAGGACTTGCTATCAGAGGCACAAATAAAAGATGGGACAGGGAAAACATTCCTACACAGCACTGCAAGCATTTTCATTAAAAATCACCTTAAAATGCAAGGTTGGGTAGACTAGTTGCTCCCAACTATTGAGACTTTACTCCACGTACTTTCTGGCTTTATGATCATAAGATGTTTTACCTATTTGCATCTCGCAGCTCTGATACTTTGCGATTCTGTGAAAAGACACCCAACGGGCCAAAGGCAGTTTTGCAGCTACGTAAGTCGTGCAGACGAAAATGAGCTGGTGAGCCTGCGGAAGAGTCTGTACGCGTTCCCCTCACCAGCGAACAGCTCACTACAACTGATTTTAATCTGTGATTCTAATGAATGACATAAACTTTTATAGGTATCAACAAAGCTCAGGAAGGACTTACATCCATTTCAGTGCTCATTTAGCAGCTTCAGCTGTGTGCAATTAAAGCCCCGGCATTAAATGTTAGACAATAAAATAATGAGACACTTAAAAAATAATCTGTGCTTCAGTAGGCCATGCTAAGAGATCTCACATGATTTTTTTTAAGAACACGATTTTTTAGGAATATTTTTCCAGTTCAAAGAATAAACTCAAGTTTGACTTTTGCTTTTAGAGTTGGGTTGTTTACTTTCGAATAAGAATTTTCTAAAAAGAAGACTACAATAAAAAAAATGCATCATCTGCGAAACAGCCCTACAACAGCATATGGCATCAAGCAATCTGGCGCACGGACCACCACCGCTGACCAGACCTCGGCAGAGTTACCCAAGGACATTTTTGATCATGTCAGTAAAATGTTGCTTATTCTTAACTTATGCCTTAAATAAAGAAATAAAATATTAAAGGAGAAAGGCAAATTTTAGAAATGAGACAACTTTCTTATCCTCTAGCCCACACCACCCATGGAATTAAAGGGCTAAACCTATTCTCCCCACAATACTCAAGAATACAAAATGTAATCTAAGGTTGTAGAATGTGGCAGCTAAGAGAAATAAATTCAAGTTGCCACGATTTCTAAAAGAAACAGGAGTTAATCTGCAAAAAGGCGGAGGGTGTGGCGATGATGAGGGTGTATGTGTGGGAGGGAAGGGGTTGTGGTGCCGTGTGTGTGTGTGTGTGTGTGTGTGTGTGTGTGTGTGTGTGTGTGAAAGAGAGGGAGAGGGAGAGAGGGGGGGAGAGGAGGAGGAGAGAGAGAGAGAAGGAAAGAACGAAGGAGGGGGGTGAGAGATCTGTATGAACCACAAGTTAATTTAGCTATTGCAAAATATGAATAGAATCAGACATATACTGTATGGGGAAATGTACTCATTAAACTAAAATTTTAAAAGGATGAAAACACAGATTACATTTTATTTTAAAAACTGAAATGAATTTTAATACAGAAAATGAAGACAGCATTTTGCAAATTTATCGCTCAAAGGGATATCTCTATTTGAGGAAATCAGCGCGTTACACTTTGAGAGATGAAATGTTACAGCTTGCACACCAAAATTAAAAAATGAAATTAAATTAAAAAATGAAATGGTTACCAAGGTAATGCAGGTCAGGGGATCAAAGGTGAAGGGTCACACATTATTAAAAAGAAATCCAAAAGGGCGGCTGCATCATGATCTCTGCAAAACAAAGGAGCTCCAGTAAGTGAAACTGACATCTCTGAGAAATTAAAACGCAGTTCTTGCAAAGAAGGCTCCCTGGTCATTGAACACAGTCATTCCTGATTTCATGTAGAGCCATTTTATTTAGGTACAAAACCAAATTTTAATTACCTGTTACCAACAAAATTTTTGTACGAAATTAACCAATCATATTAAAACCCAAAATAACCCCAATTATAAATTGAGAAGCACTGACACCGCTACTGGACCCCACACCCTGTTTTCTGGAAATGACAGCGCTGGACAAGTTGCCAGCATATCAGAAATCTAATTTGGTCACAGCGTGGAGAGTTTTTTTTTCCTCTCCTCAAGGAATGAGTTCCAAAATTGAGTTTTGCAAATTTGTTTCATTTGAAGTAGCTGCATAAAATTTCCATTATTGGAACATTTAGTATAACAATGTTCTAGAAGACAGCAATAAAGTGATACATGATAAAATAAACTGTGTAACTATATCTATTAAGATCTGTTCTCACATCAACTCTCACCGCACAGGGGCAAAAAGACATTTTAAGCAAAATCACTTGCTAGTTCTACTGGAATTACACGGAACTAATAGAAACCTGACACCAGGACTATCTTAACAGGGAAAAAAAGCATCTGACAGGTTAGGCTTCAATTTCTTCAACAAACGTTATTACTTACTTATCTTCCCCACTAGCAAACTAAAAGATATTATGTTTTAAAAAGAGTACAGAGAGCTAAGATTTTGCTTTGCAACATATAGCAACCACCTACGTCATGCCCAACACAACTCTGCAGCAACAGCAAGCATAACAATTAATAGTTACATTAATTTCCATGTCCACTTTGCTAGTAAATAGGATGGATGCCACCATGATGACATAATTTTTAGTCGCCTACCTTCCCTGATTCCAGCACCCTAATCCCTAGCAGGCAGCGTCAACAAGGGCTCCCCATTTTCAGAGTAAAGGGGAGCACAACTAGCAGAAATGCACTTTAAGTTCCACCTTTCCTTCCAGCCTCCTAGTTCGGTTTCGTCCCACAATGCCTATCAAATTCCAAAAATACTTAAGAGATGGCAATACTGACAACTGCCCGGAATGATTTTATTGAAAGGAACAGTAGGCCCTTTCTGGTGGCTTAGAGCAATCGATAATCCAGGCGAATCTCGTTCCACTGCGCTGCTCTTTATTCGCGTTTCAGATGATGCTTTTTTTTTTTAACCAAAGACCCTCTGCCAGCAAAAAAATCACATTACGACTCACTTCATTGAGACATCAGACCCCAGCCCACAATATCTCCAAGATGTTGCCTGTCAACAAACTCCATAAACATCAGGTTTCTGCTTCCCCTGATTAGGTTTGTTAAAAATAACTTGCAGAGTTTCCTACACTAGACACAAGTGTGTTGGTGCCTTGAGGCCTTGTTTCTAAAAACATGATTTTTTTAAAATTCCATAGCTACTGAAAAGTAAACCAGCATTTCATTTCTCTGGAACGCTCATCTCCCATAAAGCCTGTCACATGTGTCTTTGTTGCTGGGAGGCATGCAAGCAGTTCTGCACACTATAGAAGGAATCAATACCCCATCAAAACGATGCATACGCCGTTTCAGTAGCATTGGTATTCAGACCGCTTCAGCATCTTTGTAAGAAAAGGAAAGGAGCCAGCAGTATAACATTAGTCAAGTTTTGTTTTACTAAAAAATTTCCCATTAAGAATGAGAAAAAGTCTATGTATTCAGATCGAGAATCTCTATGTACCCCTTTATTACCAAGACACATGAATTTATTAAGTAATTTCTTCTGGAAAACAAGAGTCTAGAGTACTCACAGAAGCTTTTCAAAAATCTCCTAAATCATTTCTAAAATTCACCAACTCACAAAAGTATGTTAGCCCAAATTGTAGGTGATTTAAAAATATATGTGAAGGATTTTAGTCACGTTTCCAGATGAGTTTACTCTGGGATGGAGGAAAGTTAAGGCTTCCAGGAGTTGCTGTGTCCCTAACATGAAGGGTCCCGACACGCAGTCAGTCGAGAGAGGCCTGGAGGCCCACGCGCCCCTGGGAGCACCTGACTCAGCTGCGACCGGGAGCCACAGCCGGAACCTCCTCGCTGAGGCAGGTATCTGGGGTACACACACATTCCCCACAGACACAACATGACAACTGTCTGCTTCACCCCAAATCTGTTCAAGGGACATTTCTGCTCCCAACACCAGAGGCTGTGGGGGCCTAAGGAGCTTCGTATTTTTTTCCAAAGGACTTGAACACAAAACATTCCCCTGGGCCCCAGCCAGAGTGCCTCGTGGACCAAAACGACCCATTTCCTCTCTCCAGAGCCCCCTCTTCCTCATCAGGGCCAGGAATGGACTGCGGACGGCCTGGCTTGAGGAACACTGTGCACGCAGACTGCGGGGGTTTCTCTAACCGAACCAAGTCCCACCTGGTAGAACCGACATTTTTACCTCAAGGGAAGGAGAAGGTTAGTCCACTGCAAGAGCCCCCTTCCAAAATGACGGCCAGGAACCAAAGTAAACAGCAAATGCTCAAAATCCTAGTAACCCCCAACACTCCATGTGCATACCTAGCACACAAGCTTGCCTCTAACTGGAACACCTACTACCACGCTGGTGTCACTGAAGTAAGAAACACACCAAGTGCCACTTCCACAGACCATCGAGTCATCAGAGTTCGAAAGCCAAGAGTCAAAAACACCTCTCCAGGGAAATTCTCCCCCATGTGAAGCTCTCGATGTCTGGGCAACTTCTTACGTGAAAATGCTTTCCGACACTCCACTCGTCCTCTGTGTTAAATTATCTTTGGTGCCAAGGACCAACCAGCACTTAAAAGCACAGAGAATTAGTTGGTTCGCTTCCCAACTCAACAGACACGTAACAAAGAACGCCATTTCTAACGGGATTAAATCAGGACAGGATGCTGCCATTTTCACCACAAGCATATTCGTTTCAAAGCACAACTCATGGAAGAACTAGAAAGGAACGAACACAAAGAGCCCAGAAAATTCAGAGCGCCAGAGAAGCCAGAAGACAGCTGAAGGAACCCATGATAATCACCCTACATAGTTAACGAGTTCTTTACAGAACGGCTATTAACTCAACAATACAATGCTTTCTGCAGCAGAAACTAACATCAGTGGAGAGATTAAAGAGAGAAATGTCCAGCCAAAAACTTACTATAGGCTTGAACGGAAAGAGGGGCCACACACCACACCAGACAAGTGCCAGGGCAGCCCGCACGGTGGTCTTACAAACCCACAAACCTGAAGTAACCACACAGACGGTCTGAAATTAAAATTTCCTAACTCAAAACCACGGCAGCCTGGGTCAGGGCACATACAAGCAGCAACCAGTGAATGCATGAACAAGTGGAACAACAAATTGATGTTTCTCTCTCTCCCCCCATCCCTCCTTCCTCTCTCTAACAATCGATAAATCAATTTTTTAAATTTCCTAATTAAAATCAAGTCATGGCAGGTAGTTATGTCCTAGGCCAGTCGCTTCCTCGACAAAGGTCAATCTTTATCCTAACAAACCTGTCTGCTGTCTTTTTGCATCTATGGTAACGCGCCTTCAGAATGCCAAGGTAACTTCTTTGCCTTTGTGAGCAAGGCCCACGGAACGCCTCACAGTGCTCATGGTTAACTGTTAACTATCCACCAAGGTAAAATACGGTGCGTGTCTATTCGCTTTACTTCTTATCCAATCCCAGAGACATCCCCCCTTTGCTCTCTCCCGCCTCCCTAATGGATCACCGGTGGATTTCACATAACCCCCTTGGTCTTCTCCTTTGGTTCTAATGCAGGGGTCCCCAACCCCTGGGCATCAGACTGGTACTGGTCCATGGCCTGTTAGGAACCAGGATGCACAGCAGGAGGTAAGCAGCAGGTGAGTGAGCAAATTGGTCCTGGTGCCCAAAAGACTGGGGACGCTGTTCTAATGTACAAAATAAGGTGCAACCTGCCGCCGCCCGGAGCATTTTCTCAGTCCAAGGAGGTCCTGCTTCCCCGCAACTGTCGTCAGTTGGGCTCAGATAAACTCAAAAATTTTGTACACAGGGATGGAGCAAAAAAAAAATTAATCTATAAATTATAAATATCAGTAAGTAAATCGTCAACATGTCACCCAACAGAACAGACAACTCCCTAGAATAAAATGCACTTGAGCGAAGTCTATCCTTGAGTTAAGTGAGGATTATATATCTGTTTTCCTTCCAGGTTGGAGCCGATGGTAGCTTTTCAGCATGTTAGAAATACCACACACTGAAAAACCGAGACAAAAGCATTGGGTCTTTTCAAGTCTGTGGCCCCTACACCCGGTGCACTCCCTTCTTCCTCGCCCCTCCCCCAGCAGGAGCCATCCTATTTGTCAACCTTTCTGAAAAGAGGCTTCCTGTGTTGAGTTTCTCAAACGGAGTCTGTCCTATTTGTTTCTCACACACTCTATAAATGATACATCGATGTATACCTATAATCATCACATTGTTTCCACCACAGTCCTCAAAAAGAAAACAAAAGCTGACACTACAAATTAAATAACTTGCCACCTAATACTTTATTCTCGACAATGCAATTTTTCCCTAATAGCGTCAAAGATGCCACAAAATGACAAAGGAGGGAGGCACGGACACCAGGGAACTCTCAGAGTGATGGAAACGTTCACTGGGGTGGAAGGTGACGGCTGCGTGGTGTGTGCGTGTGCACACTTGTCAACCATTCACTTTAAGTATGTGCGATTTATTAGATGCCAACTGTACGTCAAAAAAGCTGTTTAAGAGCGGGGAGGCAGGCACAAGACGGGCTCGGCCTCTCACTGCAGCCCCCACGCAGAGAAAGCTGAGCCCTGGGAGAGACACCTTCCCTGAGCCAACAATCCCAACTCTGGAACCCATCGTCTGCTGCTCGTCTTCTTGGTAGGTGACATAAAAGAAACCTCCTTGTTTGAAATGAATAAATACGTAAATACTACATCATTAAATCATTTAATATTGATCACTAACTTCCATATTAGTCACAAACCTGAAATTACCATATTTTCTAAGTCGAAAATCAGGGCAATGTGACATAGCTTCTTTAAGAAGAGACTATTCGAAATCAACTTCTGACATGGTCCTAGCTTTGCAAATGACATTTCAATTCATCAAGTAGTCTTAATTTTTTTCTCAGACTTGTATGTATTATGTCATCTGTGTCCCATCCAATACCCCATTCCTTTCTGGCACTATCCCACTAGGGAAAAGATTAACAGAACATATGCCACAGGCCCCCGAACACCAATTTGTAAGAAACAGACATGAGGGAAACACACGGACCCAGTGCCTACTTTTTTCTGTCCTGGTGGCTCCTCAGCTCGCTCGCCACGCGGCCTGGGCTCACAGGACACCCTCACTCGGGGATCATTAACATCCCTCCACCTCCCGTGGCCTCTGTTTGCTGAGTCTCAAACTTCAGACTGACTGACAATCCCCTATTTAAGCCAAGGCATTTGTAGAGATAGTCGCCCGAGCCCTACCCCTACAAGAGTATGGTTTAGTGCATCAAAAGAAGAGCTGAACCATCTGCCTTTTCAGTCAGCTCCCAGATGAGTCCACAGTTCTCCCTTTAAGAAAACCACGCAAGTGGGCACAACCCACCCCCTGGTCCCCACACGCACCCTGCCTCTTTCCGTACCAGTCACAGCTGGCAGAGCTGCCAAGGTGTAAAGTAAGAAACAAGTTCCAGCTGGTGACAGCTGTATGTGGTCCTCCCTCCCAAGACTATCAAGAAAATTTTTAAATGCCAACACATGCCTAAAAAGTCTTTAACACCCAAAAGAATACAGCCGCACTGACAGGCAGCTTGGCTATACAGGAAACCTGGAGAACTCTCTGGGCTTCACAGGCAGGCCCAGCGGTCCAGGGTTACAATAACAGCACTACCACTTCCTACTTCTACAACCTTGAGCAAATTGTTTAATTTTTAAACTAAGACTCACTTTCTTCACTTATAGCATGAAGATAATAACATCCCTACCTCATAGGGGTGCCAAGAAAATTAATGAAAATAAGTGATAAACACTGCTTAGCCTGGTGCTTAGGACCTAAAAAGCAATAACCATTAGCTCTGGTCGCCATGACCTGCTCGCATCTTCCTCATCTGATTCTTCCCAAGCTTTACAAGCAGGATGCTGCTACCCCTGTTTTTGCAGATGGACAAAGGTTTAGTTCAAGACATAGGCTGTACATCTTAAAAAGAGCAGGGCTAGAATTCAAGCTCCATCTGTCCAGATCTGTCCAGACCTGCTGACCCCACACCTCCAGCCCTGAAGGGGCAGGACGGTGCTCGCACTGCACTGGCCCGGCAGCCTGTCTTACCCGCGCTCCACACGAGGAGCTTCAGCACATGGTGGGAGGACGAGCAACGAACAAACAGGCAGGTCCTCACGGGTGAGCCACACTTTCCAGACGCACTGCTGCACCTATCACAGCACCATACCCAATACATTTAAAAGTACACGGGTGGGATTTAAATCATGGAATAATAGAAATAACGACAAGGACTTATTTGCATGTTTGTATGCAAAGAAGGAAGAGTAATTGTTTTGCATTCTGCAGTTCTACTACTTCAATTAAGAGACAAATTCAAACTTCCGGCCCAGACGGAGGTGTAGGTAGATATGCTTCACTTCCTCTCACAATCAAAAGAAGGACAACAACCAATTCAAAAACAACCAACCAGAACTGCCAAAAAATTGAACTGCATGAAATCTGACAACCAAGGAGTTAAAGAAGAAACATTCATCCAGACTAGTAGGAGGGGCAGAGACAGGCAGCCAGAGCAAAGAGGATACACAGCAAGGTGGCACTAGTGGTCTGGGCAGTCCCACATTCGTGTGCAGATAAGCTGGGAGGACAACTGGGGAGTGAGACAGACTGTGCAACCCAGGGGTCCAGCGTGGAGAAACAAAGCCTCAAAATCTCTGGCTGTAAAAACCTGTGGGGGTTGCAATAGTGGGAGAAACTCCCTCTTTCACAGGAGAGTCTGTTGGAGGGACTCACCGGGTCCTAAGATGTACACAAACTCACCAACCCAGGAATCAGCACCAGAAGGGATCAATTGGCTTGTGGGTAGCAGGGGAAGTGACTGAAAGTGGGGCAAGAGCACAGCAAGTGGCATTGTTCCCTCTCTGACCCCTCTCCCACAGACAGTGCCACAATGCAGCCAAGTGGGCTGCCCTGCCCTAGTGAATACCTAAGGCTCCGCCCCTTAACAAGTAACAGGTGCACCAAGACAAAGACTATGACCCAAATGAAAGAACAGATCAAAACTCCAGAAAAGCAACTAAATGAGGAAGTTAAAAGCCAACCTATCATACACAGAGTTCAAAACACTGGTAATCAGGATGCGCACAGAAATGATTGAGTACAGCCACAAAATAAAGGAAGAAGTGAAGGCTATACAAAGTGAAATAAAGAAAAATATACAGGGAACCAACAGTGAAGGGAAGGAAACTGTGACTCAAATCAACGATTTGGAGAAGGAAGACATAAACATGTAACCAGAACAGAATGAAGAAACAAGAATTCAAAATAATTAGGAGAGGCTTAGGAACCCCTGGGACAACTTTAAACATTCCAACATCAAAATCATAAGGGTGCCAGAAGGAGAAGAACAAGAGCGAGAAATTGAAAACTTATCTGAACAAATAATGAAGGAAAACTTCCCCAATCTGGCAAAGGAAATAGATTTCCAGGAAGTCCAGAAAGCTCAGAGTCCCGAAGAAGTTGTACCCAAAGAGGAACACTCCAAGGCACATCATAATTAAGTTGCCCAAGATTAAAGAGGAGAGAATCTTAAAAGTAGCAAGAGAAAAGGAAATAGTTACTTACAAAGGAGTTCCCATAAGGCTAGCAGATGATTTCTCAAAAGAAACCTTACAGGCAAGAAGGGGCTGGAAAGAAGTATTCCAAGTCATGAAAAGCAAGGACCTACATCCAAGATTGCTCTATCCAGCAAAGCTATCATTTAGAATGGAAGGGCAGATAAAGTGCTTCCCAGATAAGGTCAAGTTAAAGGAGTTCCTCATCACCAAGCCCTTATTATATGAAATGTTAAAGGGACTTATCTAAGAAAAAGAAGATCAAAAATATGAACAATAAAATGATAACAAACTCACAACTATCAACAAATGAACCTAAAAGAAAAGACAAACACTGCAAACAAAAACGAAGCAAACAACTAGAACAGGAATAGAATCAGAGAAATGGAGATCCCATGGAGAGATTTCAGTGGGGAGGGGGAAAGGCAGAATAGAGGGGAAATTTTCAGTACGGGGAATAAGAGGCATAATTGGTAGGCATAAAATAGACGGGGAGACATCAAAAATGGTATAGAAAACAGAGCTCAAAGAACCTTTATGTACCACCCATGGACATGAACTAAGGAGGGGGAATGCTGGAGGGGTGCAAGGTGGAGGGGGGATAAAGAGGGGGATAAAGGGGGAGAAATTGGGAGACGTGTAATAGTATAATCACTAAAATATACTTAAAAAAAAAAAAAGAACAAATCGTTCATCCACAAATCTTTACTGAGCACCCGACTCTGGACAGACTCTGCACAGGCTCTGCACTGGACACCAGGCGGCACCTCGAAGAGCAGAGTGGGTCTCAGCCTTTTCTCTCTGAGCCCGGTAGGCGAGGGTTCAGACAGGGCAGGTCGAGCAGGCCCATGAACAGTGAAGGAGATGCACACGATACCATGGAAACACACAGCAAGAGGGCCTCACTGACACTGCTGGGGACCGAGAAATTTTCCCAGAAAACACCAAATTAGCTGAGACCTAAGGGGTGGCAAGGTGGAGAGAGACCATCCTCTAAGCAGGAGACATGCATGTAAAAGACAACGGGGCAATGAGGACCTGAGAGTGTAGAGGGAACTAAGGGGAAGGAACCGGTGTCTGGAACAGGGAACCAGGGGCAGGGGCTCGGCAGGAGGGCGTCAGACAGGAGTACACAAGCCCTGTGCGCCACAATGGGAAGGTGACGTGGTATCACGAATGACAGGAAATCATTCGAAGGTTCAGGAAAGGGGGCACCAAAGTCCAACCGGCATCTCTGAAAGGCCACTTTGGCGTCTGAGTGGAGACTGGGCTTGGAGAGGGCAGAACAAGGGCAGAGCAGGGGCACGAGTTGGGAGACCCCCAAAGCCGCCTGGCTCGGACTGGAGTGCTGGCGGTAAAGAGTGATTGGACAGGGTGGAAATTTGGGAACGCAACCTAGAGGTTTGGGTTCAACGTGCAGTAAAAGAAGGGGATGTCAAAAATGGCCTCTAAGGGAAAAAAGCCAGCACTTCAAAGGGAGGAACCTGATCAACACTGGCCAACCAGGGCACAGGGCTGGCGTCATCAGCGATAGGTACTGCTGCCGGATGTGATGGGAAGGGCGCTGCAGCCCTGTGGTCCTCCCTCCCAGAACCCACAGCTCCAGCCTGACCAGGAGAAAAGCCGCAGACAAACCCAGATTGAAGGACGTCACACAAAACAGCTGATCGGTCAAGGTCAACACAAACAAAGCAAGTCTGAGAAACTGTCACAGTCCAGAAAAGCCTAAGGAGACATGATGATGAAATGTAATGTGACATCCTGGATGGGGTCCAGGAACAGCAAAGGACCCCAGGGGAAAACCGAGGAAACCCAAATAACCTGAGTTTCGTTGATAACAACACATCAGTACCAGCTGACTGGCTGGGACAGAAGCGCCACAGCAATGTTAACGGGGGAGATTGGCTGGGGGGCACACAAGAGCTCTGTAATGTTCTAGCAATTTTCCTGCGGCTCCAAAACTAGTCTAAGCGTAAAAGCTGATTTAACACTAACCGCCAGGTCTGACTTGGGCCCCTGGGAGTGAGCGCCCTTTATGGAGACAGAGACAGAGAGGAAGCCAGTGTTCCACTGCAGACCTGCTGAGAGGGGCAGCCGGTCAGACCCTCCAGACACCAGGCAGGCAGCGCTGGTGTGGAGCTCGGCAGAGCACCGAGCTCAAAACACAACTTTAGAAGTGAAGGGCCTCGGTCTGATTCCAGAGAAACACCCACACAATAGAGCGGAAGGTCTAGCCTCAAGCCCTGACACAACTCCACGTTCAGATGCCAGGTAGAGAAGGTCAAGAAGGAATATCCAGCACAAGGGAGAAAAGCCAGGGGCCAAGGAGAAAGGTCTGGTCAGCTGGCTTAGATAACACTGGAAACAGCAAATAAAATAGGCACTGAGAAATACTCCTTGTATTTAACAGCGCTGAGATCACTGGTGAGCTAAGAAGGAAGTTTCAGCAGAATAACGGAAGCCAGATTCAGACCGGAGTGTTTGGCTACGAGGTGAGAAAATGGAGGGAAAAACAACTCTCAAGAGCAGACCGGCTCTCGGATTCGTACAACCAGGTCCACAGCAACATCAGCCACGGGACCCAGAGGCGGAAGCACCCCAGTGTCATCGATGCACCAACGGACAGAGTGTAGCACACACTGGATGGAATACCACTCAGCCCTAAAAAAAGCAGGCAATTCTGGCACACGCGACACCGTGGATGAACCCTGAGGACGTTATGCTACGCGAAATAAGCCAGTCCCAAGAAGACACGTAGCGGTCTGCGCAGAGCAGTAAATTCACACAGACAGACCGGAGACTGCAGGCTGCCGGCGACTGGGGGAGCAGGGAATGGGGCAGGAGTGTTTAATGGGGACAGAGCTTCCCTTTGGCAAGACGACGAGGACAGGGGAGGGATGGTGGTGATAACTGCACAACAATGAATTTATTTAATACCAAAGAACTATACACTTAAAATGGTTAAGATGGTAAGTTTTATGTTATGTATATTTTACCACAATTATAAAATTTAACAGAAAAAAGAACTCTAACTCCCAAAGTGTGAACTCCAGACCAAGCTACAATGCCCTACAAAGAGGCACAGTTAAAGCTGGGGTGCTCCAACCAGACCTGCACTTCCCAAACGTGTCCCCGGCTACGTGCAAGCGACAGCATGCACATGCTTTCCAGATGTTCAGCCCTCCCGCTCTGCAAAGGGGCGGGGCCGCCCAGACTGCCGGCCAGTGGGCTCTGACCTCAAGGGTACTCACCCATTAACCCCATGCGCCCTGTAAGCAGTTTTATGTTCAATGTGTTCTCAGACGCGAGAAAAGCTGGGAAACAACGCTAGAGAAATGAAGGTGCCAATTATGACAATTCAATTTTCAGGTGCAAGAAAAGTTGCTTTAACTAGTTTTCTTCATCAACCCACAACTTCTGCTGCCAAAGGAAAAAAAAAACCAAAAAAAACTGTGGTCTCAACTGATAAAAATTAGTAATAGATCATTCAGAGAAACAAATGGGTCTGCACCATGGAACCGCACTCCGTCTCTGACGAGTGTCTAGCAGAAAAGGAGCAGCAGTTTCTCTTCACTGCTTAGGCTGCCAGAGACCAGACCAGTGTGTAAGAAGAAAGAAAAACCTGCGGTCCCCACGCAGGCGCCAGACAGACAGATCAATGGACGAGAACATCCAGATAAAGCGCAAGGTAAAGGCCACATTTCAAATCAGTAGAAAAGATAAGTAATTCAGTAACAAGCATCTCATGGGGGGGTGGTGCTGGAAATCAGAAGTCTCTCTCACCTTGCACATATGTACGTATGTATATGCTTATTGTTATATATATATCTTATTGCACATGCATGTTTATATATACACACACATATATACAGTTATACATAAAAATGTTTATCTGTATCAAACACCTAAGGACAAAAATTCAAAACAGAAAAGAAAATCTAAGGAGAACGCTTAGTAACTGGTGGGAAAGACTTTCCTAGGTATGCTATCAAGGCCAGAGAAATTCGAAGTTTGACGGCATGACTCAGAGGTCTGCCAGAAGCGCATAATGGGTTTAAAAATTAAGATTAAAATATAGGTGGACTACTAAGGAAAAAAACTATGCATACATTTTTTTTTCCACTTAGTGATTTTAGACAGGGAGGGAGGAAGGGAGCAGCAGAGAGAAAAAGAGAGAGAGAGAGAAACATCAATTTGTTGTTCCACTTATTTATGCATTCACTGGTTGCCTCTCACATGTGCCCTGACCTGGGACGGAACACACAACTTTGGCGTACCGGGACGGCACCCTAACAAACTGAGCGCCAGCCCGCAAACCAAAGGGTTACCGGTTTGACTCCCAGTCAGGGCACATGCCTGGTTTGCGGGCCAGGCCCCCAGTTGGGGGCACTTGAGAGGCAACCACACACTGATGTTTCTTTCCCTCTCTTTCTCCCTCCCTTCCCCTCTAAAAATAAATAAATAAAATCTTTTTTTAAAAAAAAGGAAAAAACATGCCCTGACCAGCATGGCTCAGCTGGTTGCAGTATCGTCCTGTACATGGAAAGGTTGCGGGTTCCATTCCCGGTAGGGGTACGTACAGGAAGCAACCACTAAATGTTTTCCCCCCTTCCTCTCCCTCTAAAATTAATAAATAAACTTTAAAAATTTTTTAAAAAGAAAAACATAACAATCAGAAAAAAAGGGGATGAAAAACTTATTAGAAAAAAGGGCAGAAGAATGAAATGATAATTCAAAAAAGTAATGCAAGTGGCCCAAACATGCTGCATCTCAGGAATATACAAAGAAATGCAAATTAAAAGGAGACACAAATTTTTAACCTAGTAAATTGAGAAAGATTTTATAAAGGGGCAACACCTAGTGTCTGTCAGGGTCTGGGGAAACGGGCAGTCTCGCATTTGGCTATCGGGGGCACAAGCCAGTGACAAGCTTCCTAGAAGACAAAGCACAAATGCTTACAGCGCAGCGAGCAAGTCCACTGCAGGCCTCTCCTCTACAGGCAGCACCTGGAGGAGTCCGCAATAACTCACGGAGCAAGAATGGCAAGCGCCTCGCTGATCGTAAGAGCGAAATACTGGACAATCAACAAGGACTGATTTAAATTTTTTACAGAAAACCATGCTCTAAAATTACGTGCATCCACACCCACGCATGTGCACAGGCGTGGAAAGTGACCCCAGCAGCCCTGGCCGGAGTCCTCAGTGGCATGGAGTGCCGTCCTGCAAACCCTGGGTTGCAAGCCAGGTCGCAGGTTGGGGGCATGCGAGAGGCAACCAATTGGTATTTCCAATACCAATTGGTAATTATCATACGATAATGTTTCTCTCCCTCTCTCCCCCTTCCTTCCCCTCTCTAACAAACAAACAAATGTATTTTTTAAGTGACCACACGGACTGTGGTGCAGGAGAAAAACAGTGTGCTGGTGCGGCGCACTCACACATCTACAAGTGTGTGTGCACATACATGTGTGCATACAAACATGCAGTTTACATATGTGTTTTGTTACACGTGCATTTTTTTAAGTCCAAGGAAGGATACAAATCAAATAGTTACTGACTATGGTTATACCCTAGGGTGTACAATTTTAAGAAAAAGCTTTACATTTTAATCTCTATACTTCTTTGTTATTAGCATTTTTCCAATGTCCATTTATTACTTTTGTAATTAAATGTTTATATACCTCTCTACAGAAAATACAATAAAGCAGTTTCTATGGGGGTAGACTACCTACGACAAAAGGATGCAGGTGATTATTTATGTTCCCCTTTCCTCGTTAAGAGGTGAAGTTCTTCAAACATAAGCCGCTTCCACCTGCGAGCGTATGGTCTTACAACATCTTACTTAGATTCTTTTCAACAAAGAAGGCCCTATACTTAGCAGTCAGGAGACGTCAGCTCTTGAGCTATGACGAAGTTTTATATGGCGCCAGAATCCACAAATAAAATGCAAGACTCAGCTAAGTGAGAAGAAGGAGTTATATGAACTCAAGCAAACAAGATCTTCGTGAGGCTGCACTTAGCAAAAGCCACATGAAACACTACAGGATCAGCCCAATTAACAGATCAGAAGAGTAAGTGCAAGAAGTATGACTCTAAACTTGATACATACACACCGCAGCTGCACTCCAGCTGCACTGGCTTCATTGACATAAAGCCACCAGCACCACCACCTTCAGGCGGTACAGTGTTTAAAGCCAGACAGGTTGCAAAAGAACTTCAATATGTAAATCAATATGTAATGCCAACTGATTTTAAAATTACTAAAAACAGTCACCTCTCAATGCCCCGAAGGATAAGTAGATCTGTAAATTATATTAATACAACTGAGAAATATACTGTGAACAAAACTAATACCATGAAACTAAGCTAACTCAAAGAATTCAAAATATAATTGAATAGTTAAATCCTTTAAGAGCAAATATAATTAAACTTGGAATTGGGGATATCGGTATTAATCTCCCGACAATATGCAGACCCGCCCGACAACATGTCTTCATCCACAACGGATACTGTTTTGAACCCTCAGTGCGATACGAGAGCACGCACAGCCTGGAAGAAGTAGGCTGCTTTAGCGCGGCTGGTCGGGTAGCAACATGGGTGTCATACCTCATGGTTTTAATTTGAACATCTCACCTAAAATGCCGTATGGTGTGCTTGAGTGTGATACTGTCATGTTACAGAATTGCATGCTTACGATTTTGTGATACGAGATTTTGTCATAAACAAGGGGTGCTATCTGTGCCGCACCCAGGACTGGGCCTCCAGCCCTGGTTCCTGCCACAGAGCCCCTAAAACCCTTTGTGAAACAGTAAGAGCGTCGTCTGTTCCAGTGCCTGATCTCTGGACCCGTCTCTGACGCAGGGCTCCCTTGTGGACTCCCGAGCAGGGAGAGCACTGGGCGCTGCTCTCGTTCTAATGAGCTGACTCTGGGTGGGCTCCCTGGTGGCCGCTGGTCACTGGAAGGACCAAGTCATGATCGGGACAATGGCATTTTCAGCCCTGCCGTCCACTCTCCAGAGAGGGCGGAAGGGCTAGAAATGGAGTTAATAACCAATCCTAAGGAAGCCTCCACCAAATCCCAACAGCGCAGGGCAGGGCTCAGAGAACTGCCGGGCTGGAGAGCATGCCACACGGGGAAGGTGACACACCCCAACTCCACAGGACAGGAGCTCCCGCACTGGGGACTCTCCCAGACCTCGCCATGTGTATCTCTTCATCTGGCTGTCGTCTGTATCCTCCTCTCTTGTAGCAGCCCCTGTCCTTCCTTTGCGACCCTTCGTAAATGCCTACCTGTTCTTATGATTATCTGATCAATGGCTGTTTCTCTTGGAAGGTAACTTGAGTCTTGATTGCCATTCTACATATCCTTACCGGCTAGAACAGCCATGTGAAATAAGGAATTCAACAGACCAACTGAATGGCTGGCTGTCCTAGACGGTAACTGCACAGGCAATTTCAACATCTATTCCGTCCACTCTTGTGTATCTGGTGACATACTGTCTGGCACAGAATGTTTAACAACATTTATCAAATAAACGCTGAATTAATACAAAGAAAGAGGGACACCATGATCTATTTCCTAGGGAGAAAATTACATTGTTTCCACTGTGGCATCTTGATAATACGAAGGTCATACAGCCTGCCAGGTGTTTCTACTCAAACGCGCTACTCTTCCACAGCACCCACCTCCCGCCACCTCCCGGCACCCCCAGTGGTGCGCTCTCACCAGCACCCAGGTCCTGCAGGGCATGTGGCTTCTCAGGCCTCCAGAGACAGCAGAGCAGCCAGGGGCCCCCAGCCCCCAGCGGCAAGCAGCTTCCCCAGGACCCCCCACCTCAGGTGGCTTGAGAGCTTTCCTAAGATACACTATGGTGACTTAGGGCAAGTTCCAGAGGGCAGATTCCCGTCAGGCTCCACCAGTATGACACCACGGCATCTTCTCCACCATGCAGTAAGCCAGTGTGCCCCGGAGACGAGGTCTGGGGGGAGCGGGACTCGATCTCAGCCCTACAGGTAGCAGCTGCTCTGTGTATCTGCTATTCTTGTATGCTTTAGAGTGCTCTTTACCTTTTACCAGCCAATACTCCATTACTTCAATTCCCTGTTAGAGTTTGAAGTTCTTCATATTAAACTTTTTCTTTCATTTACTGTTTGGGTTTTCTTTCTTGATAGGATCCAGACTGATACAGATTTGCAACCATTTGTGTATGTGGTGTAGGCAGGGGTCACGTTTCCTTTCTTTCCACGTGAATGTCTAACCCAGCACCACGCGTTGAGAAGACCGTTCTTTCCTTCTCCACCGCTGTCAGCGCCTCCTGTGTGACACGGAGAGCCCTGGTGTGAGCGGGTCTGCGTCTGGCCTGCTTTGGTGGATTGGTTCACGTGTCTAGTCTTTCACTAATAACATCTTTTTCATTACAGTAACTTTAAAATAGGTCTTGTTACCCAGCAGAATAAATCAGCTCAGTTTGTTGTTCTTCAAAATTGTGGCTATTCCTTGCTGTGTACATTTCCAAGTCCAATTTAATATCAGTTTATCAAGTTCAACACACACACACACAAAATCTGCTGGCATTTTGATCGGTATATTGAAAGTATAGATGAACTTTTTATAATATTGAGTCTTCAAATCCATGAACATAGTATATCCCTCTATTTCGATCTCTAAGTTATCTCAATAATGTCTATTGTTTTCTGTACAGATTCCTTGCATTTTTAGATTTATTTGAAAAATCTGATTGTTGGTTACTGCAAATATTTTATTACCTTTTCTGTTTGTTGTTGGTATATAAAGCTGTACTTGTGTCCAGCATTACCTTGAAGCTTGCAACCTTACTTATTAATTATAATAAGTTATAAGGGGGCTTTTTGGGATTTTCTACATACACAATCATATCATCTACAAAATCAGTTTTAATCTTCCTGTGCTGATCCTTGTACCTTTATTTTTCTAATCTTTTTGAACTAGGTAGAACCTGTAGTAAAATAATGAACAGGCATGAAGAATAACTTATTTCTTTCTCAGTCTCAGGAGGAAAACATTCAGCTTCTCACCATTGAACATGACATTTCCTATGGGATTTTTCTAAGTAACCTCTATCAAGTTAAAGAACTTACCTTTTACTTGTAATGTGTTAAGGGATTTCATTTTGAACGGATGTTCAATTTTATCAAAAGCAACTTTTGCATCTATTGACATATCATGTTATTTTTCTGCTTTACCCTATTTAGTGATTTGTACTGATTGATTTTTCATATAGTAAGCTTATCTTTATAAGTCTGATAGTCTCCTTTCAACCTTTTCAAATTTGTCAAGACTTCCCTTACAGATCCACAATTGTGATAAATGTTCTCTGTTCACAGGAAAAGAGTGTATCATTTATAGTTATTGGATGTAGTGTCCTATTTCTCCCCTATTTCATTGTTATACACATATTTCATTTTTAATATTTATCATTTTCACTTTACTAGTTCTCCCCCCTGCGTCTAGCCTACTACTAAACCCACTGAGAACAATTAAGTCAGTTTTATTAAATGTTTTATTGATGTCTTTTATATCCTTGCTGATTCTTTGTTTACTCTGTTAATAAAGTATGTTAAAATTTACCACTATGATTGTGGATTTGTCTATTCTTTGTTAGCTTTGTCAATTTTTGCCTTGTGTATTTTGAGGTCATGCTTTTAGGTGCATACAGATGTACAATTGCTGAACTGAGTATTTCAACATTATAAAGTTCTCTTTATCCCTAGTAATGCTTTGCGGCCCTAAATCCCACTCTTTTGATATAGGTATACAGTTACCTTTGGGTTAGCATTTGAGACAGACCCTTTTCTACTGTTTCACTTTCCCCTTTTCTGCATCCTTGAAGCAGTAGGGAGTTGTGATCCACTTTATTTTTTACCTAATCTCTCAGCCTTTCTCTTTGGATTGAAAATTTTGTTCACTTTTATTTAATACTGATTACTGATCGCCTGGGTTTAAATCTGTCATCTCATGGTTTACTTCCTACTTTTCCCATGTGCTCTATGCTCTTCCGTCTGTCTTTCTGACTTCTATCCGACCACCAGCGTCACGACCGCCACCGCCGCCACTGCTGCTGCCGCCTCTGCTGCTGCCGCCAGTGCTCCTCTATCAGTGTGGTTCGTATACACCGTTCGCTGTCCTTTCAATGAATATCCTAGAGGTCAGAGTGCATCCCTGGCCTATCAAAGTCTCGAGTAAATTACTATTTTTACCACCTCCTGGACAACGCAATGACTGCAGGACACTGACACTGCTTACAACTTACAGGCTATTGTTACGTACTTTTAATCAAACCACACAAGACATTAGTAGTGTTGTTTTATATATCGATATTAATTTGCATTTGCCCTCGCTTTGCTCTTCACTTTTTCCTGCATCTTAAAGGTGTCCCCTAGGATCATTTCCCTTCTGCCAAAGATGAATCTTCATCACTCCCTTTAGTACAGGACTGGTGTGATTACTTCTTCCCATTTTTGTTGATGTAAAAATTTTTGTTTTCATTTTTGAAGGAATCTTTGCTAGGTATAGATTCTAGTCTGGCAGTTTACCTTCTTGTTTACATTCTGAAAATATCATTCCATTGTCTTTTGACTTCTTCTGTTGAGAAGTTAGCTGTCATTCTTATTGCTCTTTTGAATGAAATATGTAATTTTTCTGTTATTTTTCTCATTATCTTGGTTTTTGCACAATCTTGTGTTTCAGGGAGATTTCACTGAATCCCTCTGTCCACTTCGGGAGCCTTTCTCACCTCCTGAGGCTGTGATTTGATGCTTCATTACAGACCATCCTGAGCCATTTCCTCTTCAAACACTACCTCTGCGCTCTCCTCCTGCCTTTCCTACTGAGCTTCCGGTTACAGGTTTGTTCAAGACGGTCACTGAATATCACGTCTCTGACATGCTTTTATGGATTTCCCGTGCATTCTTTCCATACTTCATCATTTCCACTATTTTCAATTACTACTAATCTATTGTTAAACCCCATCAGTTGAGATCTTAATATTGATTCACTTTTAGTCCTTCAATTCTAGAATTTTACATTTGATTTCCTTTTTTTTTAGTTCCAGTTTCCTGATTCTTAACCTTGTCTTCTATTTATTTAAACATACTATATATTGTAGTCCCCCCATTATCTGTGGTTTCACTTTCCATGTTTTCAGCTACCTGTGGTCAATCATAGTCCAAAATTTAAATCAATGTTTCTAGAAATAAACAGTTGACACGTTCTAAAGGGCACGCCGTTCTGAGCAGTGTAACGCACTCTCACAGCACCCTGCTCTGTCCTGTGTCTCCGCCCTCCGCGCCTGCCCAGTGGTCAGATCGACTGTCACAGTATCTCAGGGCTTGCATGCAAGTAACACTTAATAATGACCCCAAAGCTCAAGAATAGGGATGCTGGCAATTCAGATGTGCCCAAGGGACGCCATTAAGTACTTCCTTTAAGTGAAAAGGTGAAGGTTCTTGACTTAATAAGGAAAGAAAAAAACATATGTTGAGGTTGCTAGATCTATGGCAAGAACAAATCTACTATCCATGAAAGTGTCTAATTTATAAGTTAAACTTTATCATAGGTATGTATGTACAGGGACAAAAAGTAGTCAATGTAGGGCTCTGCACTCTCCACTCTTCAGGCATCCACTGGGGTCTTGGCACACACCCCATGGATAAGGGGAGAGACCAGACACCACCCTTTTCTAACGACTTGGTCAATCCAGATCCCTGTGCATCCCTGTCCATCGTCTGTTGATTCTCTTGGTTTTCAGACAAACTGTCTTAAACTTTCATCTGCCCAGTGAATGTGAGACATTGTAGATAAATGCAGAGATCATCTGAGTCTTAATAAGGAAAGAAAATATTAATTTTCAGGAAATATTTACATTTGCTTCTGTCCAGGTCACCTTGGTCCAATCAGGGATTGAGAAAATCTGCAGCTGGACTTCAGTACCTGCGAGAGGCTAGTCTTTTAGGATACAGGCCTTTGGGACCTCTGCTCAGAGCACAGGGAGGTTTCCAGGGCCGTTCTTTCCCAACCTGTACCAAACTCCAATTTTTGTACTTTACTCGCCAGTCCCTTGATTCCATCAAAATCTCCATTCAGCTTCCCAGCTTCTCGTCTGCCTGCCTCTTCTTGAATCAGCAGGTCTGCCAAACTGGTCTCACATCTACGAGCTTCCCTACTGCCCCAGATCTCGGTCCCACAATGCTTCCCTGTTTTGCTAAGTTCTCAATTACCTTCACCCAAATTTTGTTTTAAATTTGGTCCAGCTTTTCTACTTGCAGGAAAGAGGGCCCAACTGCTTAGTCTACTATTAACAGAAGTTCCCCATTCCAGTATTTCCCATCTTTGTGGGTTTATACCTTTTGATTCCTTTTGTAATTTTACAGAAATTTTGGAAGTGGAGATAAATACATCTTCAGTGAGTAACTGCTTACCCAATTACTCAGCATTGCTTAACCAGAAATCTCCACTCAATTTTACTGATAGACCTCTATACTTTAAGGATAATAAACCTTAATTTGTCCAACATGTGGCAAACACTTCTCCCAGTGTGCCCTTTACAGTTCAGTGCTATGCCATGTCACCACACGGAGAAGGCAAATTTCTCTGACTCTGGTGTCATGATAAAAACACTGAATGCTGTGCAAATATGGGCCCTACTTACCCTAGTATTGTACTTCTTTTTACATTTAATGTTTAGATATACTTTGGTATAAGTATGAGTTAGAGACCTAAGCTTTTTTATTTTGAAGATTTTATTTATTTTTAGAGAGAGGGGAAGGGAGGGAGAAAAACATCAATGTGTGGTTGCCTCTTGCACACCCCCTACTGGCCACCTGGCCTGCAACCCAGGCACGTGCCCTGACTGGGAATCAAACCAGTGACTCTGTGGTTCACAGGCCAGTGCTCAATCCACTGAGCCACACCGGCCGGAGCTAAGCTTATTTTTTTAATTGGTAAGCCAACTATCCCAAATCCATTTAAATAAATAACCCTCCCTTTCCTCCGAGTACCTTAATCACATATGAATCGAAAATATTTTCTTAATATTTATATAATTATATTTGCATCTAGCACTGCTGATCCCTGGGGTTCCTTCTCCTTGCGACCGTCCTCCCTCGGTTTCTATAACCCACAGCCCAGTTCCACTTCTCTCCAGCTACTTACTCCTCTGAGTCTCCTTCACATGCTCACTTCCCTTCTGTTCTCCTCATCCTCCCTCATTTGCCAGACAGGCGCAGAGAAGCAGTTCCTTTCTAGCAGCTCTCTCGTTTCTTGTTCTCCCTACACCCCTTGGGAAATTTCACCTGCACTGTCGGCCTCTTCGAACTCTCTCTGGAGTCCCCGGATCCACATCCAATTACCTTCTGGGATCTCCATCTAGACATTCCCCTGGCGCTCTAAGCTCAACTACACAAAGAGAAGTTCAATGTCTCCTGAAACTGCTCTTCTCCCCATGTGTCATTATCTACAGTACCGCTATCATTTAAGCCAGAATCTCAGCACCTTCTCGTCTCCTTCCCAGCACATTTCAGAGGTCACCATAAATCCTACTGATTCTAGCTCTCTGGTCAGATTCTTCTCCACCACCACTGCCAAGAAAACAGGTTTTAATGATTTCTGGTATGACTTCCAGCCTCCCTCCAAACCATTCTCAAAACTGCCCACAGAGTGATGGTGGAAAATGAAAATCTGATCATTTCACTTCTCTGATTAAAGTCTTTCAATGGATGCATATGACTTAGGAGGTAAACGTAAGAATGTCAGCCCAGCATGGCACGCAAGGCTCTGTGAGCTCCAGCTACTGCCTGTCCCTCGGACGCTGAGGCATCCGTCTCTCGCCTTGAGCCCTGAGCTGGCCACGCCTAATTACCCGGCCAAGGCAAACTACTGTCTTCTGTCCTTTGCACAAAGCGGCCCCTTCAGCCTGGGGAGTTGCCTTGCTGATTCTCTCTGCCTAGCAAGCTTCCAGTCACCTTCAAAGTGCAGTTTTTGTGTCGTTTTTTATAAAACATCCGCCACTCACGTGCGTCAAATGTACGCTGCCCACATGTCCTTCATAACTCCGTTACATCCTTTACGGCACCACATTGCAACTCTTCTCCATGCCTGTCCTCCCTCCATGACCATGACCCCCTTTCATCTACTTCCACGGCCAGGCTCACCTCAGGGCTTGGGGCACACAGTAGGCACTCAAAATGGTTACTGACCAAACAGAGTAACACATACAATGCTTAGTAAAATGGGTTTATAAAATTTATCAACAATATATTTCTTAATGGAAAGAAAGAAATACAAAAACTATAAAGAGTGACATTTAACTCAAATCATGAAACACTCAGAACCTCATTGTGTAACAAATATATCTCTGAACTTTACAGTTCAGAGGCACTATAAGTAATACTAATATGGCTTTATATTATAAATTTAACCCATGTGGATGGAAATAAGGGTTTGGGGGCTCCTGTTAGTTAAATTAAATCATCTCCTTCTGACAGGTATGAAGTGGTATCTCATTGTGGTTTTAGTTTGCATCTCTCTGATGGCCAGTGATGTTGAACATTTTTTCATATGTCTATGGGCCATCTGTATGTCCTCCTTGGAGAAGTGTCTATTCAGGTCCTTTGCCCACTTTTTAATTGGGTTGTTTGTCTTCTTGGTGTTGAGTTGGGTGAGATCTTTATATATTTTGGAGATTAAACCCTTGTCAGATGTGTCACTGGCAAGTATGTTCTCCCGTAGAGTTGGCTGCCTTTTCATTTTCATGACGGTTTCTTTACCCGTGCGGAAACTTTTTAATTTGATGCAAACCCTCTGGTTTATTTTTTCCTTTATTTCCCTTGCCCTAGGAGACATAGCAGCAGAAACACTGCTACATGGGATGTCTGAAATTTTACTGCCTATGTTTTCCACTAGGACTTTTATGGTATCACGACTTATATTTAAGTCCTTTATCCATTTTGAGTTTATTCTGGTGTATGGTGTTAAGTTGATGGTCTAATTTCATTTTCTTGCATATACCAATCCAGTTCTCCCAACATAATTTACTGAGGAAACTGTTTTTACTCTATTGTATGTTCATGCCCCCTTTGTCAAATATTGACCATAGAGACATAGGTCCATTTCTGGGCTCTCTATTATCATTAATAAATCAACAAACAACAAGTTCTGGCGAGAATGTGGAGAAAAGGGAACCCCAGTGCACTGTTGGTGGGAATGCAGACTGGTGCCAGCACTGTGGAAAAGAGTATGGATTTTCCTCAAAAAATTAAAAATGGAACTGCCTTATGACCCAGAGATTCCACTGCTGGGAATACACCCTAAGAATCCCAAATCAGCAATTCAAAGGAACTTAAGCACCCCTATGATCACAGCAGCACTATTTACAATAGCCAAGTGCTGGAAACAGCCCAAGTGCCCATCAGCAGAGGAGTGGATTAAAAAAGTGTGGTGCTTCTCCACAATGGAACACTACGCAGCAGAGACAGAAGGAAGTCCTACCTTTCATGACAGCATGGATGGAAATGGAGACTATTATGCTAAGTAAAATAAACCAGTCGGCAAAAGACAAATACCATATGACCTCACTTATAAGTGGAATCTAATGAACAAAATTAACGAGAAAAACAGAACCAGAGACATGGAAACATGGAACAGACTGACAGCTGTAGGAGGAGAGGAGGGAGAGGGGGGATGGTGGAAGGTGGAGTAAGGACTTGTCAAAGAACATGTATGAATGACTCACAGACACGGACAACGGAAAGGGGACGGACTGTGGGCGAGAGGGGTGGGCTAGGTAGAGGGGGGCAAAAGGGGAAAAAATTGGACAACTGTAATAGAATAAACAATAAAAAAAATAATAAATAAAATGAACAATCAATCAAAAAACTGTCTCAAACACATGCTATTTATGTTCTACACCAAAAGGAGCTAAAACTGTACATAACCACAGTAAAAATACTTCCAGTCTTTGCAAATGGTACAAAATATTCTCCTTTTCAGCTTTTATAAAAACGTTCACATCCTCTTCCCAGCTGTGGTACAACAGCAGCCCCAGGCAGGAAAGCTGCATACCTTTGCTCGGGCAACAGCGTTCTCATTACAAAAAGAATTTAAAAAGCCGTAACAAATGTTCAAATGAAAAGTGGCTCCGTGCAAAGGGAGAGCAAACACAGGCATTTTCCTAAATTTTAGATGATCAGGATGTTTTAATTTCTCAGATTATCAAAACAGATTTGATGTCAAAGTTTTAACGAATCTATAAAATCTATTTTTAAGTACAAAGAAATCTTAGTTCAAATTTTGAAATCAAATTTATACAGTAAAAAATTAACCAGTTTTCAAAACTTCCTTCCAGACCTGTCAGGAGCATGGGAGACCTTGTTAACAAACAGACCACAGCTCTCTAGCACCCCTAGCAACAGTGGAGTAACACACAAACTGGGGAAGCAATCACCACCCCACCTCTGGATCTCAAGGCAGAGCATTTAAAGCACCCACGTTAACATCTTCTGGTCACCACGAAGCCAGCTAGAAGACGACAGCACTCCGTGCCCCCATGACTGGGTAAACCACCCAGACTCCACGCCTGCCTGCCTGCCTCGCTGGACTGAGGCGTACAGCTATTCCCGTGCACCGCAGGGCGCACCTACAGAAGCCCGTGTGACAAAGCAGACACTTGCGGAAGCCCCAGCCTAAAGAGGAAAAAAGTGTTCTCACACCTGAACTCCTTTTCACAACTCCTCCTCACTCCCAAAGGTAACCGACTTCCTGACCTTTGCACTGTTGCCTTATTTTTCTTTAGAGGTTTCAACTTGTGGCAGTTTTTGTTTAAGCAACATAACAGCTTTATTGAAGTATCACTCATACACCACCGAGCACTTTCAGGATATTTAGAGTTGTACAACAATCGCTGTGGCAGTCTCTACCCCTGTGGGTTTGGTTAAGCGGGAATTTCCCAGGATCCCCTTCTCTGAGCCTGCCCAGCATTTAAAAGGCAGAAGTGGACCATCCTCCACTGAAAGGCCTGTGCCATCAGAGGTAGCGACAGAAAGAAACCAAAGTATCAGAGGGGTCCAGCTTGTCCACAGGTTTTCTCACCTGAGATTAGCTTTGTTCCCCAACTGCGGCCCCTGCTGAGCAAGAGAAGAACCCCTCAGTCGCCCCAGCGCCCACGTGCCACTAGACACTGGGTGGCAGACCTAAGAAAGCAGCAGCCTCCCAGGGGCGACAGTTTATCCCAGGTTCTTTGTGGTCTCCCCTGGCAGAAGGTGATGCTGGCTTCTGAGACCCTCGAGACCTTGTGCAGGCTGCCTGGGCCACCCATGCCAGTGCTTCAGGATGGTTCACACCTCTTCTCTGACCCTCTCAGTCCTCCCCTGGGCTCTATTATCTTCCACTTTTTCCACAGTTGTATATGGTTGGATTCCTGGAATAAACAAATCCCTTGTTCCACAACACTCACAGCGGTTCAGCTCCCCTAACCGAATCCTGACCGATACACACGAGCTACTTCTGTTTCCCTGAAGGGCAGCTTAGCACTGACTCTTTTCAAGCTCTACAAAAACGGAATCAAACACTGTGTCTTGAGAGACTCCTCCATGCTACTGCACGTGGCTATATGTTGTTCGTTTCTCATTGCTCTTTAATAATCTGTTTTGCACTATATGCCATTTTTATGGAGATGTCATATACTAACACAGGAAAAGAGAGCAAATCCTAAGTGTATTTTTGTGTCTGTAGCATGCATCACACTCGCGATCAACAAAGAGAACATTCCCAGCCCCCAAGAAGCCTCACTCATATACCACCCTACCCTCCAAAGGATACTCTGGACTTCCCACTCGTAAATGCTCTTTTCCTATTTCTGACCCGCTCTGAACTTATGTCCAGGCGCTATTTAAACCTGAGCGCCTCGTGGCCTTCCCACTACATGATGCGTGAGAGCCGTCCACATCTCGAACAAGGCTATCAGTTCACTGCACTCTGTGGCTGCAGTTTGACACCACATGGATAAACCACAATTTCTCCATTCCGCTGCTGGTGGCATGTGGACAGTTTCTGGTTTTCAGGGTGTGGACGCTTGCCGCCGAGAATGTCTGCGTACCTGTCTCTAGTGGGCACGCACAGCGCTGCCCTCGGGAATCCCCACGAGGAGCAGTGGGACTGCTGAAGCCAGTGTCTCCTTCTCCACCCCCAACGTGGATGCCCCGGGGCAGAGCAGGGAAGCTCCTGCTGCTCTGCTCCCTGTGACACGTGACATTGCTGTTTTTAATTTAGTCGCCTGGGTGCACAGCGGTGCCTTGCTGCGGTGTTACCTGACAGTCCCTGATGACTCAGGACGTTCGGTCCTGACCTTCTGTGAAATGCCCGTTCAAGTCTCTTGAGCACTTTTCTGTTGGGCTTGTCTTTTCTCTTACTGACTTTTAGGACATCTCAAAATATCCTGATTATAGGCCTCTGTTGGCCAGTCCCACTCACTCTGTGACTTGACTTTTCGTTCTCTTACTGGTGTCTTCTGAAAAACAGAAGTTCTTTTAATGTAATCCAACGTATCAACCTTGCACTTTATATCGTTAGTACTTTTTGTGCCTCAGTTAATAAATATTTACTATAAAATGGGCAAGTGAACTAATGTTTTGCAATGCATTATGCCAGTTGTTGTACCTGTTAACTCACTGAATCCTCCAAACCATCTTTAAAATGCACGGGGTGCTGGAGGCCCACCGGACAGCGGGGCAGCGCGCCAGGTCCTGCAGAGGTTCTCAGAATGCTAGTGCTGCACACCTAGTTGTGTTCACTAGTGTAAGTACACAACTCCTACCTACCAAGAGTGCTCCTATAACCACACCCAATCCTCAGCCACATAACACACGTACATGTACATACATGCACATAACGTATATCCACATGCACAGAACGACACGTGAGTATATATAACATTTCCAGCCCACAATTAAAGATTAAAGAAGTCGACCTGACTAAAGAGTAAACTGCATCTCCAGCGCAATTTCGTGAAGAATGAAAAGACAGAGGGCTACACTATGAAGACTGGCGTCAATCTACAGACACTCACAAGCAGATTTCGGTGCTACAGAATGCAAAAAAAGTCAAATGGTAGGAAAACTGCAAGTTAGTAAGCAGGCTTGGAGGAAAACAACTATTTTGGTAAAAAACAGAAAGCAACGTGAAATTAACCTTCACTAGGCATCTGTGAAATACTTGAAAACCACACTAAGTTTGCTGGCACTGTGAGACTGTGTCAGTGTCAGACAGGACCAGGACAGCGAGAGGAACTGAGAAATTTACAGTGAGGACGGTCATAACTACTCTGCCACTAGTAAGACGATCCTCAATGAAAAACTCATAGGAGCCAAGACCTACTCTGAGAACGCCCTACATGAGGTCTGAGCTCACCTCTTGATCATTTCCCCAGATCTGTCCCTGACTATGCCAACATGACAAATTTCCAAATTTGCAATTTGTACTTTGCCTGAAGTTTCTGAGAAACTGATCATCTTGCAAAACTCTGTCTTTGCGGACTGGATGACCACGCTATCAGGAGTGCTCACAGTGCTCCAGTGTCCCAGTGTCCTGGGCTGGGCGGGAAATGGAACGCACATCAAAGAGCCTTACGGTACAGACAGAGGAGAGCAGCTAACTGATGGAGATGAGCTACGGAAAGAGAAAAAAGTAATTTGTTACAAACAGGTGCTTCATCATATTGGGCAGAAGTATTCAAAAAGGAAAGAAGGATGAGGAAGTCTGCAGGAAAAACAGAAACGGATAACCTCTGCCCTAACAGGTCCCAGACTGTCACCTGCGGCTTAAGAGATTAACCCAAAATCAGTAGTGTCGGTTGGTTCCAAACAACCTGTGTTCTAATGACGTAACTGTACATTTAATAAAGCCCACTTGTCTACTACAAATGTTCCCCTTCAGACTGCCTTCTGCTTACTTTTAACCACAATGTGTTTAATAGCAATTCAAACTTCTTCTGAAAGCAGTCAACAGTGGACTGAAGATAGTGATTCTAAATCCTGGCTGCACTCTAGAATCCCCTAGGGAGCTTGTTACAATCCCCAGCCTGGGCCCCACCCCAATACCTCAGTTTGATCTGTCAGGGGTAGGGCCCAGAACAGGTATGTTCAAAAAGCTGATTTTCCTATTGGGCCAGGGGTGAAAACCACCAACATGAAGAGCACTGGACTGGAGCAAAGGCTGGTTCTCGAAGGTCCTCAGTGAGAACATTTTTGCCATTTTGCACAGAATACCCCTCCCCACACATTCATTCACTCTGACACCCAAAAAATTCTCCCACCTTTTTCTAAAGACCATTTCAGGCTCAGCAGCAGCACCGCTGGAAAGCCTCCGTTCCAGAGAACGACAGATTCGGTCTGCACCAACCTGTACTAACATGTAACTCCAAGCTGCCTTGGTCATCCTGTGTCTAACCCCAGCATCTGGCACATGGTAGGAATTTTGTAAGTAACTGGAGAATAAATGAAAGAAAGAAAAGGGGAAATAAGAAGAAATATGAGAAAGTCGTTTTCTCCCCTTCTCTCAACCTACACTTGGGGAACTGCTCATCACCGTCTTTGAGACTCAACATTTTTAGGAGGCAGACTCAGTGTATGTCCAGGGCATTCTGCCACGAGGCACTGCTCTAGAGAGGCGCATGGAAATTCTACTTCTTCTTGCAAGGACACGTGCACGTACAGACAGGTGTGGTAATGGGCAGAGTGGGACAAGGGCTCCAGCCTAAACCCCTCCAGAATGCAGACAGGACTTGGGAGTTGTTTCCAAACCATCGGAACTCAGCCAAGTGATGGGGCACTGGTGGTTCTGAGTGATCCCATCACAGGATTGGAGCATCCTTCTTGCTGGGACGCCCTCTCCCTTGCTGGCTTTGCACCAAGAAGCCATGTTGGAAAGGTACAAGTAACGAGGAGCTAACGGCCATCTTCAGCTGATCACCAGTGAGAAACTGAGGCTGCAATCTAACAGCAGCTCACCCAGAGTGCTGCCAACAACCCAATGACCACGAACAGGGTCCTTCCACAATCAAGCCCTCCAGTGAGACCCCAGCCCTGCCTAACTTACTCCCTGGCTGCAGCCGGGGGGACCTTAAAGAAAATGGCCCAGCTCAGCCCTGCTAGACACGAGACCCATAAAACTGTGAGACAATAAACGCACGTAAGTGCACGATGTTTAAAGCCACTGAGGGTGTAGCAATAGGTCATGCGGCAACAGATTACAGTGTGTGACAGGGTAGAGACAGCGCGCGCCGTGGTCCTGTGCTGGGGAGAACAAAGCACAACAGAAGGAGTGTGAGAAAAGCAGGGCCAGGCTCAGGGAACATGGGGACGAGGAGCAGGGATTTGACAGCCATCTTGACGTGTTTAAATTCAGATCCAAAAAACAGTGGAAAGCAATTAAAGGGTGTAAAGTTGGGGGAAAACCTGAACTGACTCGCATTTTACTGTTTTAAAAAGATAACTGGCTGGGCCCTGGCCGGTGTGGCTCAGTTGGTTGGGCGCTGTCCTGTAAACACAGGGCTGTGTGTTTGATCCCCAGGCAGGGCGTATGCATGGGCTGCGGGTGTGACCCACTGTCCGGGGGCAGGTGCATGTGACGTCTGGTTTGGACACGTTCTCTCCCCAGCCCAGGAGCTGATCCCGGTACAGGAAGCTACCAACTGACGTTCCTCTCTCACTTCGATGTTTCTCTATCTTCCCTCCTCTCTCCCCTTCTCTCTCTCTCTAAAATGAAAAGAATGTCTTCGGGTGAGGATTAATAAATAAATGAAAAAGGTAAATGGCTGCTGTGGGGATAGAGGAGATCCAGGGTAGAGGCAAGAAGGTCACACAGGAGGCTCCTGGGGTGTCCAGGTGAGGGGTAGTGACAGTGATGACGGGGAAGTGGAAGGAGTCCAGTGAAGACAGCACAGGGTCCATGAACCTGGATGAGAAAAGAACTACATCCTTGTTTCATTAACCTCCAGCTGAAAGGGAGGATTTCTTTAAATTGCGGATACAGGCAACAGCCCTCAGCAATACAGCCATTACCTGTGACTGTGTCATCTGATTCTTTCATCCCAATTACCGATGTGCTAATACGAGGCACCAGTTGTGGGTGTACCATTTCTTCATCTGGTGGTACTTACAGATCCACCACTAGATCCGTAGTGTGTACACTGTCATGTAACAAGTCTGTGCTGTATTCCTGTCTGGATAGTAAGTGTCTCAACACACCTGGCCTCCTCTGTAACCCCACGCGAACACGGTGTGCCATAACACATGCATCTGGGATGGCATCCACAGGCATCTTCACTCCACTGTAAGAGGACCACAGCAACCCGTGACAGAGACAGGCAGAGGGAGACTTGGTGGGGGGATAGAGAGAAAAATGAGGGTGACTGCAGGGCCACAGGTGTGGGGACAGAGTCAGAGTCCAGAGTGCCTGCACAGCGTCTGCGTCAGCCTCTAAAGAAGCCAGGCTGAATCTGAGACACAGAGATAGTGTCCGAGTGGTGTGGGTAGATGAGTGTACTTAGGGTGTGCTGTGCGAAGACACACGGTGATGGGTGTACTTAGGGTGGGCTGTGCGAAGACACACAGTGATGGGTGTACTTAGGGTGTGCTGTGCGAAGACACACAGTGATGAATGTACTTAGGGTGGGCTGTGCGAAGACACACAGTGATGAGTGTACTCAGGGTGGGCCATGCGAAGACACACGGTGATGAGTGTACTTAGGGTGGGCTGTGCGAAGACACACAGTGATGAGTGTACTTAGGGTGGGCTGTGCGAAGACACACAGTGATGAGTGTACTTAGACAGGGTGTGCTGTGTGAAGAGACACAGTGGGGTAGAAGCCCTCAGCAGCTTCACCCTTGAAAGGCTGGACTGAGAAGGAAAGCCTGACTTGGGGAGAGGTTGGGGAAGGACCACCCAGAAGATGGCGCCATCACTGACGGGGCATCTGGAGGGAGAAAGAGGCAACTGGGGTGAAAGCTGTGAAGAGGCTCCAGAGTGTCCGCTGGGTGTGGCGATTTGTGTGACATTGGCATAGATGGACAGGGAGCGCCAGAGAGTAACTGGGACATGCGAAAGGAAAGGAAGTACGTGGACGGCTTTCTTGAGAAGTTTTGCTATGAAGCTTAGAACAATGTGGTTATTGGGGGCGAGGGAGGTTGGTTGTTCTTGGTGCAGGAAGGGCACGCCAGAGGGCCCCTGCACGTCAACCTGATGGTCCCAGGGAACGACGGGTCACAGTGCAGGAGGCTGTAAGACGGCCACTTCAGAGAGCAGGCTGGGCTCCAGGGCTCCTGTGAACAGACTAGCCTTGGACAAAAGGAAGGAAGACCCCTTCACGGTTCGGTGGTGGTGATGAGAAAGGGGTCAGTGAGAAGAAGGCAGAAAGGATCGGGTGGTCCTGGAGAGCCAGAGCACCCTGAGTTGGTGGAGAACACTGGAAAACTGTGGGTAGTGTTAGCAGCCCACTTGAAGTTGATGATGAAGAATTTGAAGGTACAAGCCTGACTCATTATCCTGTTTTTCTCCAGCAGCACTGAGCTTCATGGGAGTGGGCAGAGAAGCCAGGAAACGGGGTTCATTCAGGACCAGGACTGTCCAGCGGGTACAACAGGAGGAGTGGGCAGGGAGGGCAGGAAAGTCAGGGTATTTGGAAGGCAGCAATCATATACTGTGGGCTCCTGTAGGTCCCGAAAAGGCATGAGGAGTCATTAGGTAATTAGCTGGAGAAGTGAGGGGTAACTGTGGGTAAGGAGTCAGGGCTCTGCCAACAGCCAGAAACACTGGTATGCTCCAGCAGGTGGCTCACCCCGTTTTGCCTGGAGCCCAGTGTTCAACAAAGACCACTGAGTATGAATGTTGTTGAAACGTAACGAAGTAAAGACAGAAACCCAGAAACCGGGGCAGGAAAGGATGGCGGTTCTGCACTGCACACAGGACGCGTGCTCTCCGCCATGGCGCCGAGGCGTGGCCAGACCACAGCTGGTCCACGAGGAGTGAAACACTGAAGTTCTGCACTGACCTCAGAGATTCGGCCACACACCCATGGGGTGCTGGCAACATCCGACAGGGTGGGAGGAGGCCTATAGGGGCTGCCGACAGTGGTCTGGCTGCTGACCAGAGGCAACCGGAAGCACCATCAGTGCATTCTGCTTATTTGAACATAACTGTACTCGCTCTTTCTTCGGCTAGCTCCCCCTCCCCAAACCATTCCTTGGTTTCACTCTGGGTTCTTCCCTCAGGTAATCTGTTCCAACACACAGGAGTATACTCATGCCCCTTCCCTGGAGGTCTTCGCTGAACCTCTGGGCCACACCAGGGCTCCCGCTTCGCTCTCCTATAGCTGCACTCAGCATTTTCCCTTTGTAAGTCATGCGTCTTTTACTTTAATACTTGCAGTCCCCATATCCTCACCACATTCCTTCTTCAACCCACTCCAACTGGGCCTCTGCACTGAACACTCCGCTTCCAGGTGCCTCAACCCAATGCTGACTTCTGCATCCTCACTGCGTCAGTCTCTCAAGCGACCTCTGTGGTAGGAAGAACAATGTCCCTCGCAAAGGTATCCATAGCCTGATATGGATGTTACATGTGCTTCCATCATCTCTCACCAAGATTGCCAATTACTACAAACAGCCTCCTAACTAGTCGCTCTGCTTTCTCTATGAGCCACAGAGCAGCCAGAGAAAGGCTTTGAAAATTTAAAAATCCATATTCCAACACTCACTTTCTGACAGCTCATCATCCAGTAACTTCCGATTACTCTTCAAGTAAAATTCCAAGTCCTTCTGCCTGCAAGGAACTTCAAGATCCAGCCCCCTCCTACCTTGCCTAGTTCATCTTCCATACTGCTCCAGCCACAATGTCTTATGTATGGTTCCTCAAACCAAATATACTCCTGCCTCAGGGCCTTTGCACTTGCTGTCTCCTCTGACTAAAACGTTCTTCCCCCAGATCCTCAAGTGGCTAGCCCTCTTTTAGCATTTGGATCTCAGCTCAAATATCCCTTCCTAAGAAAGACCTTCCATAATCAACCCACCTAAAACACTCACACCTCAGGATCCTGTTCTATGTTCTTCTCAGCACTCTCTGAAATTCTTATCTACTCGTTTACTTACATGCTGTCTTTCCTTCTGAACTGTGAGACCCATGAGAACCACAACTTATCTGTCTGGTCTCCTCGTCATCCGTAATCAGTGCCTGGCAGGCATCAGGCCCTCAAAAATACTGCTGTATGTGTAAATGACAGCCTGAAATTCAATGGCCTGCGAACAACCTGCGGGCAACCAACACGATGCCATGTGCCACTGTCAGAAAGGCCAAAGACGCACACAAGACACCAGGAGAAAAGCCAGGTTACAAAACCACATGTACCGTAAACCTATTCTGCGTTAAATAAAATATGGGACCTTAACGGCACAGAAAAAGCTCTGAAGACACATCTACCCCAAGCCAGCCGTTTCTTTCTTTCTGACGGGGGCTCTGGGGTGATCTGGCCATCGTTCCACCTGTACTGTACTGTGTGACGTGCAGATGGGCAGGGTGGGGAGGTCCTGCCTCCCAGGCTGCTTGCTTCCACATGGCAAGGGCTTCTCCCCAGAGGCCCCCCTGGTTTCCTGCCTCCCCCTCACCCCCACCTTAGGAGTGACTAATTTGACTGCTGAGTGTGGGGAAGAACTGAGTGTGCTTGCTCCAACCCTCCATTCCGTGGTTTCGGGAACCTGCGTGCACGCCAAGAGCACACACTGCTCCTCTCCTCCACACCACGAGCTCGTCAGCGGAAGCCCCCACGGATCTGCTAGGAGCTAGCGACGACAGCTCCTCAGCCAGGCTGTCTAACTCAGGGACGACGTATGAGCAGCACCCTGGAGCAGCACACCTAAATGGTATCTGTCGCCCGAGTCTCCACGCGTCCATTTAGTGACAGTCGCTGAGCACCCACTGTGTGCCAGGCACTCTTCTGAGCTCTCCGGACACATCGGGAAACAGCGCAGATGAAGACTCCGGTCCACCCAGACCTTACTGTCTCTAGTAGGGGCAACCAGACAATACACAATTTAAAAAAGTGAATTACACAGCGTATTAGATGATGATAAATGCCAATTCCCAAACACTTATGTCTCGCTACCCTTATTTATGAAATAAAAAATACATAATCATCACACAGCAGGTGCTCTGAATTGCTTGAGAAACGAATTGTTAAGTCACTGGAAAATGCTTAAATATAACAATTTTAATTAATAATAATTAAAGCATTTAACAAAAATGATTCTTAAATAAACCAATTGGAGTTAGGAAGTCTAAATTTTGTTCAACAGTGCAAGTATAAAATAACACTTTAACAGGCACATTAACAACAGTCTCTGATGCCAGGAAACAGGAGACTGTTGCTACAGCAAAGGCATGTCAGGAAAAATGAGAAATGACTACACTCTGACCTAAATTTAAAGATCCAGCTTAATTTCAAGCTATTTAATGTATCTTTTCTCAGAAATGGGAAGCAAATGGCATCTCCCCTTTCTTTCAACTCTTTCCTTATTGTTAAAAAAGTAAGTGTAGTCAAGTGTTCTTCCCCTAATTCTGAAAACGGCCTTTTGCAGCCCTCTCTAAATAAGAACTCCAGCTTCCAAAGAACAGCCTGGGAGAGCCCCCAGCCCCCACAGAAACACCTTGTCCTTGACCTTCTGGGATGGGACTTCCCCCATCCCTGCAGTGCCAACCACACTGACCTCTGCAGGAGGGGCTGCCTCAGCCGTGAGCCGCACACAGAATGACGGGCTCTCTCTGTTCAAATGGCCTGGCCTTCTGAAACGCTCCTGGAACTAATAAACAGTCATAAGTGGTTGGTATACCAAAGTCTACAAAACTATTAGAAACAATAAACAAATATAGTAAAGTTGCGGGTTATGAAATCAATATATAAAAACCCACTGCTTTCCCATATACTGACAATGAAACTTCAGAAAAAGAAATGAAAAAAAAAACTTCTTCTGCAGTTGCAACCAAAAAAATAAATACCTAGGAATAAACAAAGGATGTGAAGGACCTATATACGAAAAACTACAAAACATTATTAAAAGAGATGGAAAAAGATACAATGAAATGGAAAGATAACCTGTGTTCATAAGTTGGAAGAATCAACATAGTTAAAACAGCCATTTTATCCAAAGCAATATACGGATTTAATGTAACCCCCATCAAAATCCCAATGTAATTTTTTTAAGTCCTCACCCAAGGACACCTCCATTGATTTTTTTTTTTGGGGGGGGGGGGTTGGAGAGAAACATCAATCAGTTAGCTCCCTTACGCACCTGAACAAGGGATCAAACCCTCAACCCAGATATGAGCCCTGACCAGAGATCAAACCCACAACTTCTTGGTGTACAGGATAGTGCTCCAATCAACTTAGCTACCTGGCCAGGACCCAGTGTCATTTTTTAAAGAACGAGAACAATAAAATTACCAGGTTTGTATGAAACCAAGAGACCCCAAGCAGCCACAGCAAATCCTGAGAAAAAGGAATGAAGCAGGAGGTATCACACTACCTGACTTCAAACTACACTACACAGCTCTGATAATCAAAACAGTGTGGCACTGACAGGAGAACAGGCACACTGACCAACGGCAGAACTGAGAGCCCAGAAATAAAACCACAGGAATACGGGCAAATAATTTTTGACAAAGGAGCCAAAAAAAAAACTAATGGAGAAAAGCAAGCATCCTCAGTAAATGGTGCTGGGAGAACTGGAAAGCCACACGCAAAGAATGAAACTAGATTACAGTTTGTCCCCTTGTATAAGAATTAATTCAAATGGATTGAAGACCTAAATATAATATACGGAACTATAATAAAGTATACAGAAGGAAACACGGGCACTAAACTCATAGATCTTGGTCACAGAGAACATTTTATGTATTTGACCCCAAAGGCACGAGAAGTAAAGGCAAAAATGAATGGGGCTATATCAAACAAAAAGCTTCTGCTCAGTGGAAAAAATCAACAACAAAACAGGAAGGCCACCAACTGAATGCGAGATGTTATTTAACAGCTCAGGCAAGGGGCTAGTATCCAAAATTTATTAAGAACTCATACAACTCAACACCAAACAAACAATCCAATTAAAACATGGGCAAAGGCCCTGGCTGGTGGGGCTCAGTGGATTGAGCGCAGGCCTACAAACAAAGGGTTGCCGGTTTGATTCCCAATCAGGGCACATGCCTGGGTTGCAGGCCAGGTCCCCAGTAGGGGGCGCACGAGAGGCAACCACACACTGATGTTTCTCTCCCTCTCTTTCTCCCTCCCTTCCCCTCTCTAAAAAAAATAAAATCTTTTTTTTAAAAAAATGGGCAAAGGACCAGAGCAGACACTTCTCCCAAGACGATATACAAATGGCCATCAGATACATGAAAAGATGTTCAACTTCACTAGCTATTAGGGAAACGCAAATCAAAACCACCATGAGATACCACCTCACACCTGTCAGAATGGCTATTATCGACAAGACAGGTAATAACATCTGTTGGAGAGGTTATGGGGGGGAGGAACCCTCACTCACTGCTGCTGGGATTGTAAACTGCTACAGCCACTATGGACAACAGTCTGGCAGCCCCTCAAAACGTTAAAAATAGAGTGACCGAACGACCCAGCAATCCCTCTTCTGGGTATCTAGCTGAAACACTCAAAACCATTTATCTGCAAAGACATGCAAACCTCTATGTTAACTGCAGCATTACACCCACAATGGCCAAAACAAGGAGCCAGCCGGAGTGCCCTTCGGCGGAGGACTGGAAAAAGAAGGACGTGGTGTGTGTGTGCCGTGGAGCACCACTCAGCCGTCAGAAACAGAGAAGTGTTGCCCTGCACGACAACATGAATGGGCCTTGGGAATATCATTCTAAGTGAAACAAGTCAGCCAGAAAAAACTAAGAATCATATGATTTCACTCATATGTGGGATATAAAACTGAAACTCAGGCAGATAACAGTGCGGTGGTTACCAGAGAGAAGGAGGTAGGGGTCGTAGAAGATAAAGGGGGACAAATACATGGTGGCAGAACATGATCTGTCTATGGGTGGTGGGTACATAATGCAATATACTGATCGTGTATCACAATAATGCACATCTGAAACCTATATGGGTGACTCTGTTAACCAATGTCACCCAATAAATTTAATTTAAAAGTCTATTGTTTTCCTACATATCCGTAATGGGCGAGTGGAATTTGAATTTTAAAACGCAATACTATTTACACTAGCACTCCCCCCAAAATAATTAGATAAAAACCAAACAAATTATGTACACAATCTATATGATGAAAACTATGAAACTCTGATGAGTTAAATCAAAGAACTAAATGAATGGAGGGATATTCCACGTTCCTAAACAGGAAGACTCAACACTGTCACAATGTCCGTTCTCCCCAACTTGATCTATAAACTCAACACAATCCCACTCAAAACCCCCTGGGTGTCAACCAACTGTTCCTAAGTGTACAAGAAGAGGCAAAAGACCCAGAAGAGCCAGCTCCACACTGATTAAGAGCAAAGTCAGGGCACTGACGCTCCCTGACTTCTAGACCTACTACGAAGCCACACACTCAGCACAGTGTGGAGCTGTCCAGAGAACAGACAAACACGTCAGTGGGGCAGAATAGAAAGTCCGGAAACAGCCACAGAGATACAGTGGGCTGATCTTGGGCAAACGGGCAAAGGCGACACAATGGAGCAGAGATAGACTCTTCACCAAATGGTGTTCGAACACTGGACAGCCACATGCAAAAGAATGAATCTAGACACAGACCTCACATTCTTCACAAAAATCAACTCAAAACAAATCACAGACCTCAATGGAAAACGCAAAACTATAAAACTCCTAGAAGACAACACAGAGGAAGAACTAGATGTCCTTGGGTATGTTACACCACCAATGGCATGATCCATGAAAGAAATAATTAATAAGCTGGACTTCATTAAAATTTTCTGCCCTTTGAAAGGCAGTATCAAGAGAATGAGAAGATAAGCTACAGACTGGAAGAAAATATTTGCAAAAGACACAACTGCTAAAGGACTGTTAGCCAAGACATACAATGAGCTCTTACAACTAACAAGCAGAAAACAAACCACCTGCCACACACTCTTCTCTCACCTCCGTCACCCCAGCCCATGAGCCAGGCTTTCTCAACCATCTCGGAAACATTCCTCTTTGTGCTTTTCCTTTTTCATTGTTGTCAAAGCATTAAAACTGGGAAACTTAAGATTATTTTTAGGAACTTCTTTTTAATTTTCAACAGAACTTCGTAAGTACCAAGCTAACAGAATTTTATCATTAGAAACACGTGGTAGGTAGTATTGAAAGGACTGGAAGGAGGGTAGACAGGTAGGTAGGTAAGTAGGTAGTTATGACATTTAGCTTTAGAGTTTAGCTATTTTCAGCTATTTGGGCCAAATGGAGGTGGAAAAGAAAGGTGGGTAGAGTCTATCTTTCATGTTACCTCTTTAAACAAAAATCACAAAAACTGGAATATGCTTCCCATACTTCTACCACTGCCACGACGCTTGAGAAGGGCTTCCTAGATAGTAAGACTTAAATAAATACTTTGGATAAATACCAAAAATTAACGCTGCATTCCCTTACGTCTAGGTACTGAGACATGAGAAAAGGCTCTAGAAAGCTCAGCTGGACCCCGCACAGCTGAAGCACAGCAAAGCCTTCCTCAGCTGCACAGTGGTGGCAGGGCTGAGACTCAGGTCAAGTGAAGTCAGAGCGCCCTTCCAGGAGGCTGAGATTCTTCACCAAGGTGGCTTTCACAGGAAACATGGTAGAAATGCACATTCGCAGGCTCCACCCCAGACCTACTAAGCACAAACTCGGGGGTGGAGCCCAGCAATCTGTGGTTTAACTCTCCATCCAGATGATTCCAATGCCAGCTCAGCCTGAAAACCACCAAGCTAAAGGCCAGCCTTCCCATGCACTGCTCCCCTGTTTGCCTCAGCTGAGCTTTTGGGACTCACCTCTCCTTAGGGGAGTCACCACCACCAAGGTCTCCAGCCACCACTAAAGAGCGTGGGATGCTTGACCCCACGTAGCGCACGGAGAGAGTCTGCGCAGAGCACAGTTTTAATGCAGTGGAACCCTACTCAAGCCCTCTCCTGCCAACTGAGAGCAGCTGGGCCCAAACTGGGTCTTCATTCACCCTTTACCATTTTCAATAAACTATCTCAGGAAAGAGCACTATGTGTTGAGACCTTGGCAAAAGAACATTCTGTTCAAATTTCAACTCTAGTACTCGACAGGTTAGAGACACTTGGAGAAGAGGCCAAGAAAGAACCTGGAGCCCCAGCAAAGAAGCTGCCTGCCCCTGAGGGAGCCGGCTCCACCGCGTCAGTGGGACAGCAGCCCCGGTGATGCAGGGAAGAAAACACTGCCGGATTAGATGGCAGTGACGGCGGCACAGCTTCGTGTATGCACTCCAGACCACTGAATGGTACACTTTAAAAATCAAAATAAATTAAAGGATAATTAAAGGACTATTAAAAAGGATAACAGTAAAATAAATAAATAAATAAACTCCTAAGTTAGACCAAAGCCTATCTGTGCTCCCAAACAACTCCAAAAGCCAAAACTGCAGAATTGGGTCGAAGGCAAATCTTTAAAGGTCTCTTGGCACAATGATCAAAGACTCGCAGAGGGGAGGCAGCTGTCTTACCCCACACTCAGCTGGCCGGTGGCAGAGCCCAGACTAGCCAGCTTCTGACTGCCAGCTCTGTATCTTTTCCAAGACATCAGTGACCCTGGAGTTCACCAAGAAAGTTTGAATTTCACATTTGATCACCTGAAAAAGTAACACCTATAAGAAACAGATTCTAGCACACACAGTCACTGCTCAGGCTGATTGGTGATCACAATCGCCTGAGTCCCCAGGAGGGTCACTGAAGTTGTTCTCGGACTAACGACAAGAACCCGAAGTGAACTTAAGACTAAGTGCTATATTTGTGCCAAGGCCTAACGGCAGACTTACAGAAGCTTGCTGAGCAGAAAGGTTTCTGAACAGTTCAGTGGGGGAGGGATGCCACCTGCCCTATTCAAAGGAACCTGCTTGAGAACCTTTGCTGTAATATTCACGCTACAAGACACAATTTAGTTTTGAAGAAACATCACCCACTGCATTTAATTAATGTTAATATACATTTTATTAGTTTTGTGATTTCTTTTCATGTAATTTACATATCCATTTGAGTTTTATATTTATAGAAGAACTCCAAGAACATATACTGAGTTTTTGTGTTTTTACGTATTTTATCCATTCTGCAAATATTTACTGAACACGAACTATGGGCCCAGTAGTCCTCTAAGTGCTACATTTTGAAGTGACACTACAATAAAACGAGTTACACCCAAACGGAAGTGGGTCCACAGGAATCCTCTTCCTTTATAGAACAAGCTCTTTAGCATCTTGGTCCAATTTCATGGACATCACTCTACTCTCTGCAGGTGAGATGTCCTTCCCTACCATTCCTCAGAGGCAAACCTGCCTATACGGACCCCTCCCTCACCTCTCAGCCCAACTGCTACAAAATTATGTTGAATTTGAAATCTGGTACCATATATTATAATCGAAAATCAAATGGTGGTGGCACTGTTAAAACTTGGCTCTCTGGGTTCGTATCTGCATTTTCCTCCTTGCAGTTGGGTTAACCGTAATTCCTCTGTTGAACTTAGTATGAAGTGAGATAATGGATCCCAAAATTTCCTCTGGCACTTCAACCATCAAAGTGCCGCCTGGCCTCAGAGAATAACCTTGGGGCCACCCAAACTGCCAGCACTGCCAAAATCTAAACAAAACAAAGCTCTACCTCAGCTCTGACTACTTTCCGAGTCATCGAGGCTGAAACCGCTTTGCGTGCTTTTTACTTTAGCTCACATTTTGGAAGTCTGAAAAGTCCTAAATGATCCCCCAAAAATGTGGGCCAAAAATCCAAAAGATTATATAAATATACTAGCAAACCCAATCATTAAAAAAAATCACATCCCTGCTCTGGCCAGAGTGGCTCAGTAGGTTGGGCATTGTCCCGCAAAGCAAAAGGTTGCCGGTTGGATTCCCAGTCAGGACATATGCCTGGGTTGCAGGTTCGGTCCCCTGTCAGGGAGTGTATCGATATTTCTCTCTCACATCAATATAGCTCTCCCTCTCTTTCTCCCTCCCTTATCCTCTCTCTAAAAAAATTTTTTTAATTATATCCCTAAATCTATGACTTAAAATCTATGCTTTTATCAGTTATAGAAAGAGAAAAATTTAAAAATACAAAACACCCAAAAATACATCTACTACACAAAAAAAGGGATTAATGGATTTTTTTTAAGGTGGCTTCTTGTTAAAATAGCTTAAATGAAATATAATTTAATAATTCTCATGGTCTCAGTTCTTTTTTCTTACCTAAATATAAAAAGTTGGGAAAAATGAATTCAGAATTTAAAGGGTAATTTTCTCCCTATAAAAGGCATTATAGTATGAGGAGTTTTCTTCTTTGGGTTCCACAGTATGGCTTCAAATTATTTGGTCTATATCTGTACTGCTCTCTACAAAGACATTTTTACCAGTAAAAAAATGCATTCAATAGGAAAATTTCTGAAGCCACCACCAACTAAAAACCTCTGATGAAACTTTAAGATCAGTACAAACTAGAATTCTACTTTGTTTGCTTACTGTAGAGAAACTTGGAATTAGAGAAAAAACAAGCTAAAGAAAGCTTAACAGTCCAAAAGGGGTCGCGCACGGCCCCGACGGGAGCAGACGGCAGGCACCATTTGCATCATAAAGGGTCCCCCACTCGCAGTCTCCGCCTCCAGAGCAGCGCGGGCCTGGCCACTGCAGCGCTATTTTAAGTCAAACAGCTAATTAATGACTAAACAAAAGAAATTTCAGTCCCGACAACACACAGGAGTACTAATATGTGTAATTATGAAGTAGTCATTTGTGCAATCAGAAAGTTGCATTAGCATAATTATTTCTGGCTCTGGGCCTTAAAAATATTAACTTAAAATGCAGAAACCTGGTACAGCTCACCGAATGAAGATGTGAGCACCAAACTGGTTATGAAGGAAGAACCGGTCCTTTGACAGATGTGCCGTGTTTAACACGTTCTTTCTCTCCTGCCCTGAGTATAAAAATCAAGCCTAACCTCCAGTTACCCAGAGGTACAAAATTTCTACTTGTAATGTATTTTATCCATTATCTAGAGCCCATGTATTAATATTCATTATTAAGAATCGAAACTGTTTCCCTAAAAGTGTTTGCTACTTTTAAAAAAATCATCAGGCAGAAATACATTAGGTTTATGTATAATACTTAAAAATGCAAATAAATAAAGAAGCCGAAAACAAAGATCACTAAAACAGCAGCAAGATCCTGGGAAAGTCCATCTGAAGTCACCCTCTGGGACAGAACTGGAGAGCGCACAGGCTCCAAAATCAGGCCGTGGGCTGGGACTCCCAAGTCCGCCACTCAAATCTCCCCACCTCTTGTATGAGGATGATCCCACATAACCCACCTCACAGGACTAGTCCAAGCAGTACAGGGAGACTCATGCCAAGGACCCCCTAGTGCCCCGTCTACGGCAGCCACTCTACAAATGTTTGCGGCCACAGTCACTGTTGTCATCGCCCTTGTGTCCTTTATCATCTTCAGACCCTGAGCGAAGGGCACATGTGGTGGAGAAAGTGTTATCTAAATTTGATTTGTTTTTAGATGCATTTACCGTATTTTTCGGACTATAAAACACACTGGACCATAAGATGCACCTAGGTTTTAGAGGAGGAAAATAGGAAAAAAAAATTTGAAGCAAAAAATGTGGTAAAATATTTAGTAACCTCCTTTAAAGCAGAACTCCTTTTCTGCTTTGACATCTTTCCACAATTTCGGTAGATTCAGCAGGAGACTACAGTAGGCTATCTTATCTTTCTACAACAAAATACAGTAATGACAGAACTATCAGCCCTGTGTCCTTCATAGTTACGGGGGCACTGGAGCTGAGAACATCAGTGGATGACGCACCGTTATGGGGGGATCTGCTGCTGACACTGTTATGGGGGGATCTGCTGCTGACGCTGTTATGGGGGAGATCTGCTGCTGACATTGTTATGGGGGAATCTGCTGCTGGAGGGCCACAGGTTGTGCAACACTCTTGTATGGGGACAGCAGTTTTGCACAACCAGTGTGGTTCTGCAGCTGTTGCCAAATTACAGCTCCCATCATCCCAACCTGTCAAGCATGATGGGAGTTGTAGTTTTGCAACAGCTGCAGGGCCACATTGACAGGTGACCCTGCAGTGGAATTTGCCTATGTTGATGTTAATGGGGACACACCAGTCACGTGATGGAGGCATGTAGAAGCACCTCAGGCTTTCTTCTCCTAACGTGCCTGCACCACCTGTACCCTCCTCCCTAGCACCATAGCATGCTGCAGCAGGGACTCCGCTCCCGCCTCCCTTGCTTTGCACCGCCAGGACACCCCCTCCTCCCAGCCCAGGGCCCGCAGCATTGCCCCCTCCTGCTGCTGCTGGCTTCCCCCCACCCCCACCCCGTGAGCCAGGTAAGCTACATTCAGACTGTAAGACGTACCCCCATTTTCCTTCCCAAATTTGGGGGGGTCCGAAAAATATGGTACTTAAATTGCCTTCAAGAAGGGAAGGAGAGTTTACCTATTCTAGTGAGTGAGAAACGTGAAAGTAGCTTTACTAGGCCCTAAGATCTCCCTTATCGTATGATGGTCTCCCTTTTCAGTGACTTTCAGCTTCACCAAATACTGGCATGTGAACCCACAGTACAAATTCTGTATTAACTCTTTTTTTAATCCAAAACTGAATCACAGAAAGGTCTTGCCGAGTACACCGACGTGATTAAGAGTTGCAGGTCTTTGATTAAAAGCCTAGACAATACATGACAGAACAAGTATCCCCAAGAACTAAGGGAGACACACAAATGAAGGCCAGACCAAGGCAGGCCCTACCGAGTGTGCTACCTCGGCCAAATTATTTAACCACCCTTCCTTCATTGGTTCTAGAGACAGGGGAAGGGAAACACCAATGTGAGAGAGAAACATTGATCTGTTGCCTCTTGCATGTGCCCAACTAGGGACCGAATCCACAACCCAGGCACGTGCCCTGACCGGGAATCAAACACAAGACCTTCCAGTTTGCAGGAGAACGCCAAACCAACTGAGCCACAATGGCCAGAGCTAATTTAACCACTTTTAACCAACACTCCCTCATCTGTCAAATAAAATATTACACATCTTGTAATATTGTTATAAGGCTTAGAAATAGTTATATCCAGTACTCTGTCGCTAGACTAGCAAAGAACAGGTGCCCCCTGAAAGGCAGTACTAACAGGCTCGATCTCCCTCTCCCTCGCTCAGCAAATCCACAACAACAAAGCTGGGCCTTCTCGAGTAATTGCAAATACTACCACACAGGTGTGAGTACAGGAATGTCTCCACATTCCTACAGATGAGTCACATTGCACCCAGGAGTTCAACTCAGTACAGGCCGGTGGGGGGCGGGGAGAAGACGAGAGATGAGAGGGAGGACAGCCAGCCCCCCCCCCCCCTCCCCGAGGCCACCGGGGCAATGGCACCGCCAGGGGTGAGATGCACTTGCAGTTCCCACAGACCTCTGTGGGGACGCGGCCTGGTCGCGGCGAGCAGACCTACAGAAACTGGGTTGTGTACAACACAGCTCCGAAACACAAGCCGACCAGTGCGAGTGGCCGGCCACCAGAACACAGCCATCTACTCCAACTCAGGGGACAGAGCCCCTGGCAATGGCAGTATGGCCACACTTTACTCCAGGAGCCGACTTCCTGGGCAATTCTGACCAATGGGACTCTGCCTTCCGTAGGACCACCAAGCCCCAGTGAGACACCAGGTGCGCGGAAGATCATTTGCCCCAGGTGTCAGTGGCAGCTGAAGGGCGTGGGGAAACGATGATGCCCACCTTGCTCAAAGAAGCGCGTACTATGATCACAGTCGTGACAGTCCACCACCCGTTACCTAAGCCAGTTAAAAAAAAATGAATGGGAAGGGGCCTGGGCGACCGGGTAAAAAAGGACGGGCTTAAGAAGTACAAACTAGCAGCTACAAAGCAGTCAGAGGAGGAATGCAAAGTACAGCCTAGAGAATACAGTCGATAGTATTGTGATAACTATGTTTGGTGACAAGCAGGTACTAGCCGTATGAGGGGATCGCTCCATAAGGTATGTAAATGTCTAATCACTGTGTTATATGCCTGAAACTAATATAATACTGAATGTCAACTATAATTGAGAGACATTTTAAATACAATAAATTTTTAAAGGAATTTTATTTTTTGTCTTTTACCAGTACCACATAACACTCTACAGAATGAATGACCCCTAATCTGAGTCTTCTGCTGTCACTCTAAGACTCTCCTATTTTTCCTAAAGCCCAAAATGAACAAAAAAACCCCCAAGGTCCTCCACACAGAAACACAGGCCAGCCTTCCAATGCAGTGCTCCCACGCAGTGGCTCCCAGTGCTGAGCACAGAGGGTCAGCAGGGCAGGGTGCTCTCCTCCCTGCCCCAGCAGTGGTGAGGCTTCTGCACAGCGACCAACGTCTCTCAGATCTCAGCTTTACTCTTCACCTGTCACAGACAGGGAAGCAGGTCCTCCCTTTGGACTTGGACTTTAGTAACATGTGACCTAAACCAGCGGTTTCCAGGAAGCTGTATATACTAGGGTCCTGGGACAAAATACATAACTTACTTTCCTTTTAATCTCGTCTCTATAAATATTCTTTACTGGGTGTTTTATAATGCATCTAAAATATTAAAGTAAAACATGTAAATAATTTAGAGGTAAGTAAAAATGTGAGCTCAGTTGAAGGGCTGTGCTCCAAAGTTCCAAAGAAGTACTGAAATCAATAATCTAAATAATCTACCAACTAACTTTCCAACACTGCCACCTCCAGCATTATAAAATTCTTAGGGCCACTGATTTTAATGAAGCAACAGCTGGTTTCAAATATAACTTCAAATCATAATTAAAATAAATTGCCAACTTCATATAAAATAAAAAATTGAAAAAATACATACCTATTATGTGTTTTGATACATGTAAATAAACTGGAGATAATATATAATAATATGGTATCAAATCCATGTTTCAGGGAATACAAAGAAATATACTAAATTTTTAAATAATTCATGACCCAGTTGTGACGTAGTAAATGGCTCCCAAATTATACTATTTTGCTGACAGAGTAACAATCTATTATTAACGCTAATTTCCAGCATATCTACTTTGTTTTCATATCTTAAATGTTTAAAATAGTTAATAAATGACCGACTGAAACGACAGGCCTCTAAACTAGCTAATGCTTCTCAAAGTGAGTTGAGAGTTCTGTCTACAGGGGATATAGCATTTATGCAAATAATCAAAACATTCATACCTTAAAAGCTACTTAAAATCAGCTGAGATGAAGTAACAAAGCTATGAGGTCCTTGTGAGTATTTCAGTTGGTAAACTGGGATAAGTAAAGAAACTTTCGTCCATATAACCTCTGACAACGCAAACAAAAGCATTCCAAATCGAGAAGGCAGAGCAAAATAATCTTTAAAAAATAAAGGTGAACAGACACCACTGTTTTCTTGCTGTGTCTTTTAACAAACTGTGTACCCAACACAGGGCAGGATATTATCTTTAACTAAACTTGGAAGTCAGTGTTGAGCCAGCAACACAAGTTGATTATGATGAACTCTGCAAAGCCAGTAACCCCAGCCATCTAATTAAAGGAATGTAGTTCTCCGAGAGATGGACAAGTATCCAATTCCCACCACCACACCGAATTAATATCACCCCAAATTCAAATATTTAGAATCCAAACTAAGAAAGATGACAAAGCAATCTACCCCTAGTAGTAAGACTTCCGGATTAAGATTTACCAAAAAAAGGAAACATCATTCAAGAAGAAAAACTTATTCATTCTAGTTCATCAAACTTCTTTCTCATCGGATGCCAAAAACAGTTTGGCAAAAGTCAGTTTACAGCTGTGAGTACATGAAGCACAGAATTTATTGTTGTATTATTACCTATTAATTATTGTATTATTTTCCATATGAACAACTGTAAAGCTACTTCTGTCCCGCCTCATACGCAGTCTACCGTACAGCCTTCATTCTCAATAGAAAGTCCCGCCATTACGGTAAACCACTGAACCTCCACACCACTTCGCGTCATCAGAGGACCACGAGCCCTTCTGCTAGTAGGAAGCCTGCCCATCCCAACTCTACAGGGGCTTCACACCACCAAGACCCTGCACGTTCCGCGGGCACTGGGCTTGTCTCACCAACTCGTGACGACAAGGCACCAGGGTTTCGTGGAGATGCAGGCAGAGTTAACCACCAAATGCAAGACGCCAAAACGCAGAAAAGCACAGACAGGAACTCATGCTACCTCAGCAAGTCGCTCAGCGTGCACGTCTTAACAGTTTTCAAAACGAGCAGACAGGAGACAGTTCAAGAACCATGCTGGATCTGTCAAATCCAGACTAAATATTCTCCCCGTTTGCAATTCCCTCGTTCAATTACTTCAAATTTAAAGCTAATATAAAGTAGTACTATGCAAAATAACCTAAGAAGTTTGCCCTTCAAGAAATTATACCCCTAAAAATAGAAATTTATCTACCTCATTAGTGTTCCAACGGTGCCTCTCTTTGGGTAAACTTGAACATTTCGGCAGACATTCAAGCAGCTTTTTCGGTAAAAAGATTTTTACATGACTACTATTGCTGTTCCCATGATCATCTATAAAGAAGAAAACAATAAATTCAGAGAAAATAATAGAGAAAATCTCCTTTTAAGTATACTGGCAAGCTCAGAAACAGCCGCCCAGGTCAGTCACTGCGAGCTCGGGAGCACCAGGCACTCGTCTTAGTTAACGACACTCATTCCGTACTCATCAGACAGGTGGCAGCAGGGGTCTGGTCTACAGACTAAAATGAGATCGAGCTTTTGCTCCCTGCCAAGCTGGGGCGCAGGGGCTACCCCCAGCAGCTGCCCGTGACCAGAACATTACTTTTAAAGGTTCTTGCACCAGGTTTCCATGAAGACCATCAAAATTGCAAAATGATTTAACCTCACAAAACCCAGAAATCTTCTATTAACCAGTTGAAAAGTTTTAAGTTTTTTTCAGGGAAGAAGAACTCTAATAAAATAGGACTCTTTTATTCATAAACTAATACTACGTCATCCCCCAGAATACAAATGAGACTCACCCTTTCAAAAGCAAATTACAAATCGTACAGATATGAGGAGTTCAAAGCCGCACTTAGCTAGGTGATACAGAGGCTGGCCTTTCTAGCCTAAATGAAAATATATGCCACTTTAAATAACTCAATTTACATATACATATCTGTATCATTAATGTAGTTCATCAAAACAACTGCTAAATTAGTGAGAGAAAAATCCATTACTTTCAGACTAGATGGCATGTCACGCTACCTAATAATCAGCCTCCCTGGTACCTAGTAGAAGAGATCGTCTCCTTTATCATGTCATTCGTTTATTTATTTATACATCATTTCCTATTTCATTCCTGTAACAAAGTCCCTTTGCCTGGCTCAAAATTTCTTGCCAGTTTTGGCACATTTAGTTCCAACTTTCAAATTACCCACTCCAATTTTTTAATTGCTAAATGGAAGCCCCAATATCCAAAGGGTGCAGTGCATTAAACCAGATACTAAGGAGCAATGCATTAAATACTAAACATTGAATTTGCTCCAGAAAGTCACAGTTGAAACACCTTATTCTGATATTGACAAGATAGAACAGAAACACTGAACTCCAAGTCAAGAGTCCAGGATTCAGGCCCAGTTCTGCTACTTACTAATTGTGTGACCTTGGGTAAGTTACTTAATATCTTCAGTTTTCCTAAATCAAGGAGAATTAGATCATCCCTAACTCTCCTCCAGGCATAAATCCCTACGGAACTGACTTTCATTCAATGACTACGTATCTACCAATTAAACAGCCTATGTGGCATCAGGTATTAACAATGTTAAAAGTGAAATACAACAACATATTTTTCCAGTCATTTACTATAATGTGGCTTAGCATAGTCTCTTTTTGGAACACATGATAAGCATAAAAGAATAAAAAATATTTTCTATAATCACAATAAAATCCTCTCCAAACATTTTTTATCTGATTTACATATTTCTTCTCAAGGAAAAGATCTTAACAGGAAAATACTGGGCATAGAAATAAAGTCTAAAAAAATTTACTACATCATATGGAAATATTTTATAGGGAGGAACTTAGGACTGAGTTTTAGCATACTAAATCTTTTTTGGTTCATTGAATTATAATGCCCATTCTCTATTCTACAAGCAGTATAAAACTTGAAAAACTTCAGAACTGACTGCTTTTAAGAATCCAAAATTTTAATAGTAAAATCAAATTAAACTTTAAAAAAATCTTGCTATGGAACCAAAAAGAGTGTTCAACAAAGAGAAGTTCACAGAAAGTTTTGTGTTAATTACAGCCTACAAAGCCCTGGTAGCTGCTTGTGCTTGTGCATGCTCTGCACTCCACCCCGAGGGAGGGACCAGGGCCCATAAAACTCGAAAGTGCAGAACACCAAATCACGCGAGCCTTTACCTCCCTTCCCTTCGCTCTGCCCCTGCAGTGGTCTTCTTCTTACTCTTTAAATCTCCACGATGTGTACAATTCTGCAAGCAGAGGAGAAACTCTAAAATCTACACTCAATTCAAACGCTCTCCATTTGCAGGGCGCCTTTTATGAAAGCTGTGCCCTGCTAGGTACTCAGTCAACGGCATGTCTTGAATTGTGTACATCTAGTCATATCACTGAGAAAAAGTACTTAAAATATAACTTTGAACAATAACAAAAGAATATTAAACCTCAGCTTCTCAGGTTCTAGTCACAACCTGATGTCAATTATCTGTCCTTTTAGCCTCTTGGAGGAACCCTCTGTCTCTGTAACATATAAAGTGTATCTATCTGTGTACAGGCATGTCTACTTGTGTGTACGCACGTGTATGGGGAGGGAGCAAGAGGAACAGAGAACTCTTCTCAACAGCACGAGTCCCTGCTGCAGAAGAGCCTCCCGTCTCCCACTCTGATGTGGAATCAGGCCACGCTGAACCGGCCTGAAGGCTTTCAAAGAGGACAAGGAGAAGGGCTGTGTAAGCACCGCCTCAATCAAGGTTCTAAATATAGCGCCTGACGGGAGGTACAGCCCTGGGTTCAAAAGGAACAGGGGTGTGACAGGCCAGTGAGCTCCCCTTAATCAGTTTTTAAACCGTGCTATTCCCAGAATTTTAGGTTCATGCTCAATATAAATTGGATGTTTTTAAGAAACATAACAACGGGTAATTTTCCCACTGTGCATTGTGAGGATGGCAATTTTAATACTGGGAAAAAAAATATTAGGAACTCAAACAGGCACGATGTTAAAAGTCTTATTTTCAAATTTCAGATTCTCCAGTTAAAAGTGTGATAAGAAGTAATTTTGCTTTCCCACTGGAAAAGCACTGCTCACATAGCCTCACACTGTGTAAAGCTGTGCTTTCTAACGAAGAGCTGCTTTTTCCTGTTTGGGGACAACTACACAGGACATAGTCACGAGAGGGACACATGTGCCCGTCTCCAAACCCTCGCCTCGGCGCCAGGGCCGGAATAGCACCCTGAGTGAGCAGCGGCATGAAGTGCGCGCTGCACGGCGGTGGGCCGCACCCCAGGGCCGAACGCAGACGGCGACACCCCGCACTGGGAAGTGGAGGTGCCAGCCGAGTGCAGCAAAACACTTCATTGTCGTTCCCTAGCAGAGCATCCGTGTGCGATACAGGACTTCAGAAAATTATTTCCTAACCTCCTTCACAATAAAAATAACAGTGAAGCTCCTGCAACTGACAGATGATTGGCTTGGCTGACAGCTGTAATTCTAGAGAACGAACCATCCTTTCCAGTCAACCCTCAAATATTTTCCAAATAATAATTTCAGACACATAGTATAATTTAACTAAAACTTTCTGAAACATACAAAAATGCTCACTCACTTAATCAGGCGAAAAGTAGAATTCTTGTTTTCCTGTTTTATTCTAAAAATTGAGATTCACATTGCCAAATTCTTTATTTAAATCCAGAAAAGTATGTTTGACCTTTTCCTTGCAACACACTGTTGACTTTTACAAAGTGAATTGTAACTATATTAACTCTAACCTGGAAATGATGCACCCATTTGATTTTAAGTCATAATTAATAAAAATTAAATAATTTTGGTTCTGTGAATAATTGTAAACACTGTTATTCAATCAAGTTGATTATGATAAATGTCTCAACCAAACTGCTCAAAATAAGTCAGTGTAACAGTGTATCAGACTGCTAGGGCTTATTGGGAATACGTTTGATCAACAACTTGGAGTGGTAAAATTAAAAGGAAGCTCTACAATTTTCTGTTTAGCTCTAATTATTATGTGCTTCGATTTAATTAGTAGGATAGGAACTGACTCAGGAAAACATAACCACATACTGTTCCCCTCCAGTCAGCACAGCGCTGGCGGCAGCAAACCCTGCACTGCTAACGGGAGACCCTCAAATCACTATTCATCCAAAATAAGTATCAATTTAAGCACCAACGTCGTGCCAGCATCGGCATGATTTCTCTTTATTCTTTTCCAGAGAGATTCTCCAAAACAAGTTAGACTCAGTTGTAATTATCCAAAAGATATTTAAAGTTAAAAAAAGAAAAAAATAAGTTTTTTTAATAGAAAAACACAACTAGTTTTGCTATTTAACAAGCCCTTTCCTCTTAGGAGTGTGTGATCACCAAATCTTACCCTTTCCACTTTTTAGGTGGCCCAGATTCACCCTTTTTCCTGTCAATCATATTATCAAATCTCTGGCCCAGGTGTAGGTCAACTTATAACCCAGGTTCAATAAACTTCCATTTATCTGCATTTACATTTGGTCTGAAAATAGGTGGGCAGGGGCAGCTAAGCTGGCGCCACAAGAGCCTTTGACCAAGTACTTCCATTTGGATTCGGGGGCCTCTTCTGCCATTCAGTGTCCATCGGAGCTACATGTGCTCGGGTAAATTCACTTTCTACAACTTCTGAGGGCACAAACATCTGGGGGACTCTGTGTCAGGCACCCAGAAAGGAATTTACATGGCACTCTCTCATTTAACCCTCACAAGATCCCATCAGGGCGGAACGACCCCCATTTTACAGATGAAGAGCCAGAGGGTCAGATTAACTTGCCCAAAATCTATAGCTAGTAAGTGGCTCAAATCGGATTCACACATGCCCTGTGGCGTTTCCCACGTGACTCCTACTCTAAGTCATCTGGAATTTGACACTAGAATTATAGAATCGTTGTTCTGGTATCTAACGTTTGCAGAGCACTTTGAATTTCCCATGTGGTTAAACCTTTGCTGTTTTAATCCTCACAGAAAGGTTATGAGGGGAGTATTACTTTGCTACCCCCAGAAGGATTAAGTAACTCATCTAAGATCACACAGCAAGTTAAAGGCAGAACCCAGGTCTTCTAAATCCTGGTCACAGGCCATTCCCTGCACTACAACGACGGAAACACTCTCGCTGCCAAGCCCACCCCTTCCTGTAAGTCAAAAGCTTTTCGAATCCTACCTTCTAGAGGTGGCACGGTGTTGAGAACACAGTAGGTGCTAGTTCCGCAGAATACACTTTGGGAAACGCTCTAAGGAAACAGAAAATAAAATGTAAAACTAATCTTTGAAAAAGATATACACTGGCTCTTCTGTGGTCTTCCTGCCAAAGATGCACAACCTGGATCAAACCCCAAAGGACAACAGTCTACAAAATGACTGGCCTGCACTCTTGCAGAGTGTCAAGGTCATGCAAGTCAAAGACTGAGAGGGTGTTGTGCATTAAAGGAGATGGAAGAGACACTCGAGTGCGGCCCAGGGTTCTGGCTGGAGCTCTCTCTACAGATGTTACCACTGGGCCAATGGGCACGGCGGGAGTAGCATCTGGGGGTGAGATGGTGGAAACGCTTCGGTGTGAGCTTCCTGAGTTTGACTACTGTTTTGTGGTTACGGGAAAGAATGTTATGGTTTGCAGGAAATACAAGAGTTTTGAGGGAGGATGAAACATGTTGGCAACTTATTCTCACATAGTTCAAGGAGAGAAAAGTTCTCTGCACCACACAGTTATTCTGGAGGCGTGAGCGCTGCAAGATTTAAAATCTGTGTGTAAAAAAAGATATATGCTGGGAACATGTATTACGTGTAAAAAGATTAACAGGGAGCATGTGTGTGTAGATGGCACATTTTTACTAAGAACCAACGTCATATTCATTCTGCAGCTCAGTCCACATTCAGCGACATTATTAACCATTTCCCGACAGTAATGCCAACACCCAGCTCACTCAGAAGGGTCGACTGAGTGCCGGCTGACAGCAAGGCAGGCGCAGGAGGTCAGGAAGTAGCTGAAGAACCGGTGTGTGCTCTTGGGCTGCTTCGTGTAGATAAAACTAAAGTTTTCATACAGAACACCTACACAATGGTAACTTCAAAAACAGTTTTCTGTGAGTCTTGCCAGCCAATTATTTTCGGTCCTAAGAATATCCTTTTCTTTTGGTTACAGTATTAAATAAATTTTTAGATTATTCATCCTGCATTACAAACCACATATTTATATATTAGAAATCCAAGAATCATTTAGAAAGTTTGACAACCGCCTCAACGTTTTATATTTACAATTTAAATAGCTCACTTCTTTCTCTTACTAGCTGTCCTTGGGAAAGTAATTTAACCTCTGTATTACCTCATCTCCTAACTCACAGGGCTGTTGGGAGAACTGAATGGGATAAAGCACACAATAGTGCTTTAAATCCCAAAGTATTGCATCAATACAAAATGTTACCGTGGTCAGTAAGGGTAAGCTTCAACAATGTTAACATTTTCTAAAAACAAACTAAGGAGGGCCTAAATTTTTTGTGCCAAAAAGAGAGCAGAAATCTGACTAACCTGAATTTTTAGCTTTCCTCCTTGTATCCATGATCAAATGCCTCACCATAAATAAGTCTTTCTCCACAATGTGATTCCTAGCTACCAGGGTAAGTATCAGCTTCCTAATTATGTATTTTCTGTTTCTGGAAAGTTCTTGTTACAAGACTTGTGCTGGCCTTCTATTTAACTTAATCAGTAATGGAGACTAGTGATTGGCAACCCGTGGCAGCATCTGTAGAAACAACCTAAGAACTACGGACAAAGCTCAGAATCGACGCACCCTTTGGGAATTCAACACGTTGCTCCCCGTGACGATGAGCGTGAAATGATGAAAGCACATTATGAACACTGGCCCATGGAAAGCCAGCAGTACTGCCCTCACGTAACGAGTGCAAGAGCCGCCAGCAACAGCTTTCTAACCACATTAATGCAACACCTCATCTCAACATGGCTTCTGAATTGGAACTTGAAATTTTATGATGTTAAAAAGAATGTCTTACATTCAAGGCTTAACATTTTCTGGTTTCCTGTTACCAAAAAAAGGTAGCATGATTTTACCACTTATCAAGACATCTTAATGGCATTAACATCAAAAGTTTTACAGATCACTAATGTGCAGTAGGACACACTAATTAATGGCTTTTGGGGGGAGGGGAGGACTATTATACCTGACGTCAAAATCTGATGATAGGTAAATCCGTGGTAAAATATACCAAATAACAAATCAGAAAGATTAAACACCCAAAATAACACGTAACAGAAATATCACAACCAACCAGCCATGACCTCCCCACACAGCACTGGCATAATAAAGTCGTAATGGTTTAATCCAACGAGGATGGAGACTCAGACGAGGGCAGAGTGAAATCAAACATCATTCTATCTGCAGGAAAAAAACGGCTCACAAAACAGGTAAGCCAAAAAACCACAAGGCAACTTACATAAGAAACAGCTACCTCCAGTCAAATGCCCAGGGGCCAGACTCTGAGGGAGGCCCTTCCTCTGGACCTCTTGAGACCTGTTTCCCACACAGACAGGAGAAGGCCCCTGAGCCGATGGTCTGCAGAGCTGGAGCCCTGCACCCCAGCTCCACCCGCCCAGCTGAGGAGTCTGGGCAAACGGCTCACCTCTCTGCCCACAGAACCATGAGGAGGGGAAAAGCACAAGATCAATGTCAGGGAGGGATGGTTCAAGCCTTCCCAGGCCTCCCTGGCTGCCTCTGACCTCCAACTCCAACCTCTGGCCCTTTGGGCACCTTCCTCCCACTGCCCACAGCCACAGTAGCCTCTCATAAGACACATGCCTCTTTATTATAACCCCTTCCACCAGTTCTTCAAACAGCAACAAGCACCTAACATGTGCCAGACACTGTCCTAGGAGCTGGGACCCAGCAGTCAGCAAGACAGACAAAAGTCCTTCCTTCCCTTGCTGGGTGCCTGCCGGGGGGAGGAGGAACAGGGAGATAAACGGCTGTGAAGGAGAGAAAATGGGGTGGTGTGTGCAGGTGAAACACCAGGTAGGGGCAGCCCTGTGCGGGAGAGGGGCTGCATACCTGGAGCACCAAAAAACGGGGCTTCTCTCACTGAGCAGCTGCGTGGCTCTCAGCTGGACTCACAGTAGTCATCGGGGAGACTTTTCACATTCTGATGCCCAGGCTGCATTCCTGACCATTAGGTCAGAGCGTGTGGCGATGGAGCCCAGGCATCAGGACCTCTTAAAGGTTCCCAAGTGATCTCAAGATGTACCCAAGGATGGGAGCCTTGTGTGACTCAGGGCAACTCTCGAACTTTCCCAGTTTACTCCGGAGGAAAATGGGAGGCTGACCTCGAGCAGTGTGGCTCCACCTTCAGTGCGCATGCGGGTCACCTGAGGATCCGGCTAAGAGGCAGGTTCTGACTCACAGGTCTCAGTGGGGCCTGCGCTGTGCCCCACGCATGATGTGGGGCCACACCTCGAGTGTCAGGAACTAGATGATCCAGAAGATCAGGAATTTGACCCCAAAAGACCCGTCCAGGCCCTTCTTTTGCCTCTGTAACTTTCTAAGTAAACTTTCTCTTATAAAATAAATATACAAAAAGATCCTTTCAGTCCTATCATTCCTTGACTGCACAATTCCATGAATTCCTAAACAGATGAAGTAAGTACTTCTGTCTGATAACACAAACTGTAATAGAAAACTGTGCCGGACTATCCCAGCAAGGTAATTGAAAGAAACTATAGGGATGGCTAACTATTACAGTGTCCAGTGGCTCTGGAAGCGGTCAAGAGGGGAACAACAGACGCTCTATAAAACGGATCCCCTGCCTTCAGAAAGTACACCACAAGTCAGAGGTAACACTGAAACAAAGGGAACGAAGAAGTAACACACGACTTATCGCAGGCAAACGTGAGGGGTGGGTGGTAGCAGTACGGAACTCGGGAAGCTACCCGTGTACCAAACACAGAGTCTTTGGAGACACAGAATGTTCTATTCATTTTTGTCTCCCTTTGGGATGTTGCGCACAGCCACATTCCTTATGTATGTGTATAGTCTGGGGCTGGAATGAAACAAAATGCTATGTAATAAGAAGTGATTACAGGCTTTTGAACAGAGAAGTAGCATGATGAAAACTGTATTTACAGTGCTTTGAAATAAGGACTGAGAACATTTAAGTCTCCATAGAGACCTTTTAAAGCTAACTGAGGACGCACAGGGCTTATTAAATCAAAGACGGAGAGAGGCCACACTGAACGCAGTAAACCACTTGTATTAATTAGAAGTGATGCATTGAAAACAACTTCCTCAGAAACTTTACCATGACAGACACTGACTCTTAAAACTCACCGGTCAGTACATATTACATAACACACACAACCCAACTGGAGCAGAGTCCGAAATCCTGAGCCCCTTCACTACACTCGCCAGTCCTGCGGAGCATCCCAGGAGTCAAGCCTGGATCGGGGAGGGAGGCTGAGTCTCATGGCTCAAATACCATCAATATTTACTTCTTGCCTGTGCAAAGTCCCAAACAGGTGTGCCCAACCACCAGCAAGTCCTCCTCCAGGCAGCAGCTCAGGCAAGGGCACTCCCTCCCTCCCGTGGCAGGAGCCCTCCTGGGTCACCGGGACCTTCTGCACTGGCCAGCAGGGAGGGGAAGGGCACAGACAACCGTGCATGGAAGGTTTTATGGGCCAGGCCCGGAAGTGGCCCACTTCTCTGCTCTCTGCTCCACTGGCTCAAATGTGGCCACAAAGCCACACCTAATTGCAAGGGAGGCTGGGAAATGCAGTCTGGCTCCGTGCCCAGGAAGAGACGACGGAGTTCACGATCAGGTCTCTGCCACAGTGCCATTTGTCATTGTTTTTTTTTTTAATTACAGAAGAGTCATTCCTTTCAGAAATGTCTTCTGTTAACCTACAACTCCACCTTTATTCCTAAAGCCATTCAGCACCTAAAACCAATCTAGTAGTTTTTCTTCTCTGATAAAGTATTTTTCTAACATAGTCAAAAGAAGACTGTACCAAGGGCATGCTTAAAGAGATGTCTGGCTTTCCGTTCTGGTATCTCAGGTACTTAATGGCTGGCTAATAATAGAAGCTCAAGTATTGTTTTAAATTCATGACATTCCCAGAAGTGTATGGAAAGAAAAAAGACTGGCCCCATTGCTTGCCTTGGTGACGACGGTGAGATTCACTGAAGGCCATTAGCCATCTTAAGAACCCCTCTCCTTCTCTGAAGGCCACCTGAGTTGCCTGGCACCCATCCTCTGGTCCCTAAACAATTAAGCAATAAGACAAAAGCTAACTTAGAACCCACTAAAAACTGAGTGCGTAAAAATACTCACCAGTGCTCACAGATACCAACAGAACACAGACTCATCTTTGTGGTGAGAGTACAGGCCTGCCAGACCAGAAGGGGCCCAGGCTCTGCCCCAGGGCACACCCTGGAGACCCTCCAGAGAACCAGGCTATCGACCTCTGAGCAGGGAAGACAAGCATGCACTCCTGAACAGAAGTTACTGTATCGTTTTTTTCTGAACCACAAAAGGTTAGTGGAGGGAACAATATGTGATACAGTACTAAAATATTTTCTGCTCACATATTACCTCTTTTCAAGAAGTTTAAAATATACAGTAAGTGCTACTGTAAAAACCCTTGCAACATTTCTACGGGATAAAGACAAAATTAAAGCGCATACCCAAGTTAAAGGGGAAGTCCGACCGGTGGCTGACTCCACGCTGTGAAGGCCAGCTAGTAAAGAAGGCAAGGGGTGGCCTCTAAGGTATTCAGGGCACAAACCATTCTAGGCTCTCAAATTGAGTTCAACACCTAGAATTGAGTTCAAAAGCAAACAAGTAGCTAAAACAGACCACAAAACTGCTGAAATTCCAAGAGGCTTACAGAGGAATTAATGCTACAATATTTCAAGCCTGATTTATGACCTGAGAAATCACATTAATTGATTCACTATTACCAGATTCATGTAAAGCATATTTAAAGTGATTTCAGAATGAAAAAAATTATTCTTTCTAGATATGAATCACAGTATCATCAGAACTTTCATAAATTTAATTTAGCTACAAAACCAGAATACTCAGTACTCTGAAAATAATCAAAGAGCACTTATTAATGTCCACATTTGTACCAATACATTCCAGTAGGGCATGTTCAGAAAAAAGCCACACAGAATTTAAAATGTCATTGTTTTAGTAGCACTTTTCATTACTAGTACTAATGACAATAATATTTTTAATTCCTCAAAGACAGAGCATGTGAAACACCAACAAAACCAACCCAACGAAGAGGCACTCCACCTGATGTTACTGCAACAGGCATGTGCCCACAGAAACTCCTGCTGTGGTCCCACGGGCAACAGCGTGGACTTCATGCAATCCCTAGAAAAGGAGACATCAAGGCACGTGGGGATAGACTCATGCTAAGGGCACAGCCAGGAAGGAGCAGAGTGAGAGCCAGGAGCAGGCCCCCCAAACCCCTGTGCCGATTCCACAAGAACACAGGCCCTCTCCCAGCACACCGATGCTTCCCAGAGGCAACAACGCAGACATATGGGCAGGAAAAGTACCCCAACTGCTCTGCCAGAGAAGCCCAGCACCAAGAAGACACTGAGGAGCCTCAAAGGCTATCTAGTGATTTGAGCTGGACTCCCATCCTGAAGGCAGGCAAGCACAGACCTCCTGCATACACCCAGGTGTCCAGCCGGTGAAAGAATTTCCCTTGCTTCTCTAACACTTTTTGGTCCACGAACCACAGACTGACTACCCGTCACCCACCGCTACTTACTACTGCCCAAAAAACTAAAAGCTCATCAAAGCTAAAGGAGAGAATGGCACTGATTCTCACAACAGAGCAATGAGGCATGCACCGAGAGAATGGCAGCCACGCTCCCCAAGTAGAACTTGGCTCCATGGGAACCTCACCTACTCCACGCACAGCCAGAACCAGCAAGGAAGCCAAGATGCACTTTGAGGCCAGAGAGGTCTTTACAAAGTCCAGCCACTAAAGCTCACACACTTCACTAAGAGGACTCCCAACCCACATTCCTGGCCTGATTACTACTAAACAACTCACAGTTCTAATCAGCTTAATTATCAGGGTGCCAAGCCCAGAAAAGATCAGAAGCAACAAATCAGAGGGAAAAGAATAGCTAGAAAGTGACAGAGGGGGAGAAGCAAAGGTGTGACAAGGAATAGCAAGGACAGATTGAAAAAAGAAAAAAAGAAACAAACAATAAAAACTGGATAAAAGTCCTTGAAAGGTACAGCAGTTTGGGGTCATTTATCATGAAAGCAAACAGTCTACTCAAAAGACCCTCAAAGTATCACAGTATTAGATAAAGGCCAGTTCAATAACTCAGTACCATGCAGCGAACCCGAGTGAACAAGGGACGTGGACCTCGACGTCCGCATGTTCTACTGAACGCCAGCAAAGGAGCGCAGTTATCGCCATTTGTCTGCACATCACTTTACGTCCTGTAACACACCTCCACGTGAACTACCTGACTTGACCCTCAACGCCCTCCTAAGACATGCAGTGCGGACACCTCCACTAGCCAGGAATGTGCTGTAAATCACTCAGCTTCCGCAAGGCAAAGAGCTTACCAGTGGCAATTACTACAGCCAGCTAACTCGTCTCGCAGGAGAGGCACCTGTCCCCCTTGTTGGGGTGGAGACGGCAGGGAAGGAAGGCTTCCTGAGGGAGGTCACCAACACCAACAAGGCTGTATCTAAACCTTCCCTGCAACTCCACCCCCCAAATTTCCCTCTCTGAAAGTTCCCATCCTGCCATCTGCAACCCCTGAGGCCTCTTTCAGAAGAACTGTTCTAGTGCCTTCTAGGGCCAGCATCCCTCCTTACTTGTGGACAAGCTTCATGGTGGGCCACCTGTGATCACGAGCTCTGAGTCAGCAAGCAGCTTGGTCAGACACCCTCCCCTTCAGAGTGTGCCAGAGCTAGTGACTTGCTCCTGACAACAGAATGTGGCACAGGTGAGGAGACTCCTTCCCCAATCAGGAGACACTGATCGTACTTCTGCCTTGCTAGCAGACTCCCTTGCTGGCTCTGATGAGGCAAGCTGCCACGCTGGAGAAGCCCACATGGCAAGGAAGTGAGGGTGGCCAACAGCCCACCAGATGGAATCCTTCATTTTATGGGAGCTTGGCCAAGCATCCTTCCCCAGTCCAGCCTTCAAATGAAACCGAGCCCAACCAACCCCCGCAGGCTCGTGAGCCTGAAGCAGCAGACCTAGCAAAGCCCTGCGTGAACTCCTGACCCACAGGGTCAGATGACAAACGTGTCCTGCTCTAAGTCACTGAGTTTGTGGTGACTTGTTACCGCAGCGATAGGCAACTAACACGCCCACAGTCCACCAGGTCCCAGGGATTTCTTTTCTCAACTTGGACTTGGTCAGTCATTTCACCATCAGCTTTACTAGCACGCTGTATTTACCACAAAACCCTTGAAAGAATTATCTACCTTCCTGCTACCTCTCTCATGCTCTCCACTCACTACCAAATTGACAAAATCATTACCTTTTTCGTAGTCTTCATTTTATTCAAGCTCTGCAGCATTACAGCTAATAAATTCCTTACAGCCCTCTGCACTGAGCATCGCTGACTTTACGCTTCTGTTCTGTTACTTCTCTGACCGTTCTTTCTCAGTTCCCACTGTTGCTCCCCGCTCTGGTGGCATTTAAATGAAAGCAAGGCCGAAAACTGAAAGCCTGCACGGCGCCCCGGCACAATCAGAGTCTGAAAGCACTGAGCATGGCTGCTGGTTAGAGAGGGAGCTGGAGAGGTGGGCGTGTGGCCCTTCTCAGCACCTTCACAGGGAACTGACTTTTACCCAATCAATGCCACTTGTCTGCACCCGTGCACCTGGAATTCCAGCCGCTCCCTATGCCTTCCCGGCTCCATGCCTTTGCTCTGCTTTCCTCTGCATGGGTGGAATTTCTTCGCCAACCTGTCAGTGATGCCAGGTCAAATTCCATATCCTTCAAGAAGGCTTCCCAGTTCCTCCCAGAGCTTCCTTCCAGCGTGCGTATGAGCAGCCTGGAACCCGTCACATCCACGTCTGCTCCCCTGCATGTGGGAGGCTTCCAGAGTAGGTAGGAACTGAAGTGCCTCTTACTCTCAAAAAGTAGGGAAAATGTTCAGGAAAATATTCAATCTACCAAAATTGCATTCCCAAGAAACCAACCATGGGAAATCACACAAAAAATAATTATTTTAAAATTATACGAATACAATCTAATAGAATCAATCAAAAACCTAGATTTCTGTGTTTTCATATATATGTTTTACCTATCTCTAAATAAAAACAGGCACACACTGCCTTTAATAAGATTAAAAAACAGTAAGTAAATAAACTCAGAAATGTTGAGTTACTTGCTTAAAGTCACAAGGCACTTAAGGGGCAGAGTGAAGACCAGAGTCAAATCTTGAGATGCTCTTTCTCAAAAAGAATAAACAGCCAGAATATAATCGGAGTATCCCCACGCATCTCACTAACCAGCTCATCCAATTAAATGGAACTTCTTTCCCTCATTTTTCCCACAATTAATTCCCATTTTCCTTCATAGCTTAACTCAAGAATCCTCCAGCAGCCTCTCAGGCTAGTCAAATCCCTTTATGACACACTGTTCTTCCCCTCATAGCACTTCCATCAGTCGTCCCAGCACTGTGCAAGCTGTAGTCACATGGCGCTCTGATTAACGTCAGTTTCCCCATTAGCTCCGTGAGGAGAGGGACTGTGTCCTTCTCTGTGCCTGGCACTTCATTACTAGTTGTTGAGTAAATGAACTGACTTGAGAGTGTAACAGTAACTGATACTCACATGGCCCCCACAGGACTACAAGATCCTAAAACATCTGACACCTCCAATAACAATAATGACGACGACGATTATATAAATTTTTTAATGTCAGTTTTGTTGTAACACATTCTGAGTCTTTGATAATTAAATGGTCACATAAGATATCTGTTAATTCTCTACTAATCAGAACAAGTGTTAACCAGAATACCACATTTTTTTATAAACATTCAGGACATCAGCAAACTTTCGCATCAGAGAACACATTACCAAAAGAAGCCAACCTACAGGCTGTAGGAATTAGCTACGTGCTCTCTTGCAATATGGAAAGTCCAATTCCAGCCTATCAGTGAATCACAGTGCCTCACCAAAGCAGCCTCCAGTAGGAATGAATTAAAACAATGATTTTTTTAAGGCAAGAAGTTTGAGTGGTGCTTGAGTCAGCCAGTAGTTCCCAAGCAAATAGTAGATCCATAAAGAGGCTTTAGACTCCTGAAATTGATCTACAAAACATAATCCCTATCAATATCGAAACTGCCTATTTTGTAGAAATCGACAAGCTGATCCTAATACTCATGTGGAAATTCAAGGGACTTAGAACGGTCGAGTCTAAAAAAGGAGAACCAAGATGGCGGCGTAGGTAGACACACTGCGCCTCCTCGCACAACCAGAACTGACAGAGAATCGTATGGCAAGGGGGTCCGACACCAAGGAAATAAAAAATAAACATTCATCTAGACCGGTAAGAGGGGTGGAGACGGGCATCGGGGTGGAGAGGACTCGCGTGGCTGTGGCAGGACCGAGACTGGCGGAGTGTGGGACGAACAGCGCAGGCAGTCCGAGCACTAGCAGACCCTGCGACCACACATTCGCGCACAGATAAACCGAGAGGACCGGACTCAGAGTGGCGGAGAGCGGGGCAGGCAGAGTGCGGGTAGCATACCGCAGCCCCACATTCGAACATAGATAAACCTGACGAACGGTGGGGAGCGAAGCAGAGCACACAACCCAGGGCTACAGCCTGGGGAAATAAAGCCTCAAACCTTTGATTGAAAACGCCCGTGGGGGTTGGGGCGGCAGCAGGAGAGACTCCCAGCCTCGAGGGAGAGGTGGTTGGAGAGACCCACAGGGGCCTAGAGTGTGCACAAGCCCACCCACTGGGGAACCAGCACCAGAGGGGCCCAGTTTGATTGTGGGTATCAGAGTGAAAGATTGAAATCCGGAGGAGAGTGAAGCGGGCGCCACTGCTCCCTCTGGGCCCCTCCCCCACGTACAGCGTCACAGCACAGCAACCAGCGTTACCCCGCCCCGGTGAACACCTAAGGCTCCGCCCCTTAAAGTAACAGACGTGCCAAGACAAAAAAAAAAAAAAGAAAAGAAAAAAATAAATGGCCCAAATGACAGAACACTTCAAAGCTCCAGAAAAAATACAACTAAGCGAGGAAGAGATAGCTAACCTATCGGATGCGCAGTTCAAAGCACTGGTTATCAATATGCTCACAGAATTGGTTGAATCTGTTCGAAAAGTAGATGAAAAAATGAAGCCTATGCTGAGAGAAACAAAGGAAAATGTACAGGGAACCAATAGTGATGCGAAGGAAACTGGGACTCAAATCAATGGTGAGGACCAGAAGGAAGAAACAAACATCCAACCAGAAAAGAATGAAGAAGCAAGAATTCGGAAAAATGAGGAGAGGCTTAGGAACCTCCAGGACATCTTGAAACGTTCCAACATCCGAATTATAGGGGTGCCAGAAGGAGAAGAGGAAGAACAAAAAATTGAAAACTTATTTGAACAAATAATGAAGGAGAATTTCCCTCATCTGGCAAAGGAAACAGACTTCCAGGAAGTCCAGGAAGCTCAGAGAGTCCCAAAGAAGCTAGACCCAAGGAGGAACACACCAAGGCACATCATAATTACATTACCCAAGATTAAATGCAAGGACCTACATCCAAGATTACCGTATCCAGCAAAGCTATCATTTAGAATGGGAGGGAAGATAAAGTGCTTCTCAGATAAGGTCAAGTTAAAGGAGTTCATCATCACCAAGCCCTTATTATATGAAATGTTAAAAGGAGTTACCTAAGAAAAAGAAGATAAAAAGTAGGAACAGTAAAAATGACAGCAAACTCACAGTTATTAATGACCACACCTAAAACCAAAAGAAAACTAAGCAAACAACTAGAACTGAAACAGAACCACAGAAATGGAGATCACATGGAGGGTTGTCAATAGGGGAGTGGGAGGGGGAGAGGGGGGAATGGTACAGAGAATAAGTAGCATAAATGGTAGGTAGAAAATAGACAGGGGGAGGGTAAGAATAGTGTAGGAAATGTAGAAGCCAAAGAACTTATATACATGACCCATGGACATAAACTATAGGGGGGGAATGTGGGAGGGAGGGGGTGGGCAGGATGGAGTGGAGTTGGGGGGGGGGAATGGGACAACTGTAATAGCATAATCAATAATATATTTTTAAAATCTGAAAAAAAAAGAGTCTTAAAAAAAAACAAGAATAGAGTTGGAGGACAGACACCTCCCGATCTCCAAACTCACCACAAAACTACAGTAATCAGGACAGTGTGGTGCTGGCACGGGGACAGCTGTAGAGACCAACCGATTAGAACTGAGACTCCACACATTATGTTCACCTGTGTGACAAAGGCACCAAGGAACTCCACAGGCAAAGGACGGTCTTTTCTACAAATGGTGCCGGGACAACTAGATAGCCCCATGCAAAAGAGAATGAGGCAAAAGCTAAAACCATAGAAATTGTTTTTAAAAAAACATGGCTATAAATCCTCATAGCCTTAGATTAGACAACGGATTCTTCCGAGATCAAGCAAGATGGAGCTGTGAAGTGTGATGTAGCCACAGACAACGGTTTCTTAATGGTGGCACCAAAAGCATAAGCAACAAAAGAAAACACAAATAAACTGAACTTGAAAACTTCTGTGCTTCAAAAGACATTATCAAGAAAGTGAAAAGACAGCCCACAGAACGGGAGAAAATATTTGCAAATCATCTCTCTGATAAGGCATTTATATCCAGAATGTATAAAGAATGCCTACAAGGAGCAACCACTTTGAAAAACAGTTTGGCAGCTCCCCCATTAAACACTGAGTTACCATATGACCCAGCAATTCCAATGCTAGGTGTACACCCAGTAGAACTGAAAACATATGTTCACGCAAAAACAGGGACACAATGTTCACAGCAGCATTATTCATAATAGCCAGGAAGTGAAAATAATTCAAATGTCCATCAACTGATGAATAAATAAGTAAAATGTGTATCTATACAGTAGAGCACTGTTTCACTATAAAAAGTAATAAGTAACATGTGTATCTATACGGTAGAGCACTGTTTCACTATAAAAAGAGTGAAGTTCTGACAGATGCTACAACATGGAATGGATAAACCTTGAAAACATTACGCTAAAATTAAGAAGCCAGTCACAAAAGGCCACATATTGTAAGAGTCCAGTTATGTAATATTTCCAGAACAGGCAAACCTATAAAGACAGAAAAGATTACTGATTGCCAAGAGCTTGGAAGAAGGGACAATGGCTACTAGTAGACAGAGGTTTCTTTCTGGAGTGAAGATGTTCTGGAATTAGATAGTGGGCAGAGTTGTCTAACTGTGTAAATATATTAAATACCACTGAGTTATATATTTTAAAAGAATGAATTTTATGGTATATGAATTACATCTCAATAATGTTGTTATTTAAAAAGGAATCAAATCCCTTAAGTACTAAAAACTTCTTTGATGGTTATGTTTTTTATTTTGTATCCTCACCCAAGGACATTTTTTCATGGCTTTTAAGAACGGGGGTGGGGAGGGAAAGACCAAAACATCAACTGCTTGCCTCTCCTAGGGTCTCTGACCAGGGATCCAACCCACAACCCCTCCAGTGTACAGGATGACGGTCCAACCAACTGGGCCACACAGGCCAGGGCAGGCGGCTGTGTTGTTGGCATTGTAAACATTACATGCTTCCCTCTTCTGGTGAGCAGGACACACTAAGTGTTGCTTCTCTGAACATATCCAAGGTCATCACCACGAGACATCAGTGACTAAGCAGCTGTGCGTTCAGGAGATTCAGTGGTGTACAGGTTATTAGCCTTACTCAGTGCCTCCAAGCTGCTGCTCTCAGCCCCCCACCTGTCTACTGTAACTCTGTTTCCTCCTCTGCCATGAGAAATCAAGGAAAAACAGGGATGAGAGCCAGGAAGGGGAGGCCAAGGAGAAGTCAGACCAGTGTGCACACCAGTGGCCACACAGGCATAAACAGGGGCGGTTTTCTGTGTTTTTGCCCATACTCCCTTTTCCAAGGCAACGTCTTTCTTTCTTACTTTGGATGCCCATCCCCAGCCTTTCAGGTTTAGTGGGCTACAACAAGGGAACAGCAAGGAAGCCCACCCAAGTTTCCAAACTGTGAGAAACCTCAGGTGACAGTGACGTTGCCCAAAGGGCCCGAGAACCCGCCCAGGACAGAGCTGGCACAGACCAGTGTGACCTCGTACCCCTGCCTGCTTCACCACCGCTCAGAGTGGAAGCCTGGGGACAGCTGACCTACTGGCTGATGATGCCTGGCCTCACATGTGTAGCTACAGCGGACAGGTTCTCTGCAGAAAGTTTCCCCACTACAGCAACTGAACATAAGAAATCCATTTGGAAGTTAATATTCTTCCTTTTACATGTTTGATAGAACAGTTTGAGGGCCCAGGACCCCCTGCTAAAGTCTCTTTCTTACACAATCTTTCACCCTAAGCCCCTCGAAACAATCAGCAGGCAAACAGATCCTCACCAGCTCTCCTTAGCACTGACTGGAACAGGGTGAACACCAGACCTATGGAAACAAAGCAAAGCAGACTGGCTGAAGGTCCATCTTGAGTATTTTAAATACGAGCCTTAGAGACCAGCATCGATGACAGTGAGCACAGGAATGGAGTCGGACATGCAGGAGCCACAGCTGGGCCAGGGCAGGTCACGGTGACATGTGATTATGGGGGAGCAAGGAAGCTCCACGTACATGGAGAAATCTGGTCTGGGAGGAGAAATGCAGAATGGCAGAGATGGAGTCCCCCAGAAGAGACCCCAGCCTAGTCTGGGGCTCCAGGGAAAGACCCTCCTCCAGACTGGGAGGCTGAGACCGCTTCTGCTCTTCTTACACAAATACCGCCTCCACCAAACCTCACCTGAAGGTTTGCATCCCTTCCATCAAAACTGCCCCAACTACACGCAGCAGGGCCTCGGAGCCTGCTCACCACCTTGTGTGAGACAGACGCAGGCGGAAGGGGAAGGGAACAAGAGACAGGTGGTGGCGGGGAGGGGAATTTTGACACTTTATTTAAGGCACAACCTCCCTCTTGGGGTAATGAAAGTATTGCCATATAGTTACTGTTAGGACCTTGTTGCAATTTTTCTCATTAGATTTTGAATCCACTTGGAGTCTGTTTTTTAACTGTGGTAAAGCGTTTGTAACAGAAACTTACCATTCTCACCCTTTGGGAGTACACAAAGTCGTGGCATTAAGGACATTCACGTTGCTGTGCACCGTCACCACTAACCACTGCTTATTTTTAAAAGCACTCTGAAAATCACGACTTTCATTCTTATTAACACACTAGTGTGTTGCTTTTTCACTGAGTGACAAGGGCAAAGAGCCTCGTCAGAGGTGGGACTGTGAAGAAGGCAGCAGAGAGCATCCACAACAACTTGGAGTGGCACCAGAACAGCTAAACTCATCCTCAATCCCTCTAGACACAGCTACAGAGGCTGGAGATGAGAAATACCTGGAGAGGGCAGATAACGGCTGTCAAGGCCATTCGGCCCAGGCAGAACTGTTGCCACTATCGCCAGATTTGCACCAGAACACACCCGTACAGGCAGCACAGGCCAGATGCAGAACAATCAGATTCAGTAGAGAAAGACTGATGTTCCTCGCCTCCCAGGACACCCGGAATAAATCTCTGGGCCTTGAATTTAGTCAAGTAACCTATGATCAATTTCTGGAGGACCCCGAGGAAGAAAGACAAGTACTTCAAAATGCTGAGTACCCACTCACCACCTTCTGCCTGTCATACTTTCCTTTTAAGCTCAACAGCCTCTATCAATAAAACTAAACGAAGAGACTTGTATCAGAAGCATTGTCAAAGCAAATAATTCAGCCAGCACCTTTCATAATGGCAGAGACGGAAAGGATCAGGCAGAGAACCTTGGCAAGAACACCGGGAACATTAACTTGCCCCTCAGTAGCTTTAAATATGAACAAAACTTTCCAAAAAAATAAATTATATTCAAAGCCTCTCCAAACGCCAGGCTTGTAGCAGCCCAGGGAGTACACCCAAGTGAAGACCCTACGCGATCAATCACAGCAGACCCACTGAAACTCCCCACGTTTCTTAATAGGAAATTAGTTACTGAATTACTAGCAATCGATACATTTTAGTAACAGTAATATTCATCAACTCCAGGGAAAAAAACTCAATACACATAAATAATACAACCTTAAACATAAAAAGTCTGGGGTTAGCAGACACTTTTCCATCTGTAATTGTATGTTATGTAAGTGTATTTTTCCAAAACTATGAATGCTCATCCACACCAGAATAAAGAGTTTAAATGTGTCACAGGGAATAACTAAGCAGAATGAACATTCTGTGCTGTGCATCTTTTCAACAACTTTGACGAATTTTTACATTTTTTTAGGTAAATACCCGTGACGTGTCAGCCCTGAAAAACCAGGCACTCTGACGGCCACCGGAAGGAGGCCCTGCGGTGACCACAGTGCGAACCCTCCTCCACAGCCCAAGCCCACACAGTCGTACTCGGCCTGAGGCAGGTGCTGCACAAGAAGACAGACGACTTGTGTGGGACATCAGCGAAGCCAGCTACGAAGCACGGTTCTGGACAGCCAACTTCACGTTCTTGTGACCCTGAACCTGGATGGGCAGGGCTTCGGAGGCCATCGCTAGCACAACCCCTTACCAACCAATGAATCCCCTCACCTTATTACCCATGACTCCCTGTGTGGGCGGCCAGGTCTGGGGACAGCAGGTGAGAGGCACTGCCAGAACCAAGAGTACTGGAGTGGGGTCTGGTAAGGAGCAGGCTGCGGGGGCCAAGGCAAGGGGCTCCAGCACCTGGCCTCCACAGTGGAGAAGGGACAGCGGGAAATCACACCTAGCTGAGGTCCTCAGCCCCGGTCCCAAGTGCTCCTGGAGACTGAAGGAGAAGCACCCAGGCTGGGGACCACAGGGGCTTGGTCAAGAGGCCACGTGGGCAAGCTAAGCCTTCTCGGCCAGAGGACTCACCCGGCGGTGTTTGGTTCGGGCAAGACAAAACAAGGTGCTGACTACAGCTGGCTTCCCAGGATTCTGAATCTGGTATCAAAAACCCCAAACTTGCCATGAACCCTAGCGATGCGTGCTTTTAAAGTCAGGGAGTGCTTGCAGACACCCTCCGCCATTAAATGGGCCTTCCTTCCTTATTCACAATCAGAATCCCTCCTAGAAGTTGTATTTGAATAATTTTGAAATGATCCGGTTCTTAGAGAAAGTAATAAATGTCATTTACGTCATCTTCAAATGCTTATTCACGTCTCCGAGCTCTGATGTGTCCTTCTTAGAGCACCTACCAAAAGGAAAGCGCCAAGTAACGCGCCACATAGGTCTGCTCCCCGCCGGGCAAAGGGGTCCAACCTGAAGGAGCACAAAGTCCTCACTTCCCTGAGGCTGGGACGAGCCAGTACCGCTGAGTTGTCATGAGCCCAGAAGTCATTCTAGTACTAACGCTGGGTGTCAATCAAAATGGTTGCAGCTTGAATCACCTACTCTCACCATAAATTGTAACTGAGCTACAATGATTTCGAACTAGAACACATTCTGAATAGAAACATTGAAATGTTTCTTGGCAATTAAATATACAGAAAGTCAACAAACCCCCAAGAAAGCAGAGAAAATGAACTTCTGGAAAGCTCACCATTCATCAACTACAGGAGGCTCGGCAGAGGCCACACTCAGCCCTGCAGAGGAAAACTCCACAGAAGACTGCTTCTAGCAAGGCTCTCACGCAGCGATGAGCTCCAAGCAGTGCCATCCCTGGAGAAGAAACCAGAGTCAACAGCTCCACGAACGCACGGCCTAGGGGAGACAAAACCCACCTCCAACACAAGGCCCGCTCTGCCACCTCCAGAATAACAACTACGACACGCGGAAAACATCAGTATCAAGCAAAGCCATTTAAAACATTTCAAGAGCAACACAGACAGCCCCCGCGAAAGTCCAAATGCATCCAAAAGTAATCTGAGTAGAAGCTAATTTAATCTCCAGGCCCAAGCTCTCTGGAATAAAGCAGAACGCTCCAATTTAGTCAAATTACCACAGAAATGCTCCTTTATAACAAAGAAGCTACCGCCTAGCCCTCTGAACTTAACAGGAGCACCAAAAGGTGGTATTGGTATGTTCACGACACAGCTCAACCCACAAAACCATGAGATAATTAAACGGACTGTTTTTAGGTTTCAATCTATCTCACCAGAAACCCTGTCCACACTGCACTGATGTGACCAACACGAGCAACTGTAACCCCATCGACACAACCCCAGCATCGTATCTTTTGTTTTACCTTTTATCTCTGATTTATGGGCTGACTGATGGTAAACTGATTTGTGCAATGTGCCAGAGGCAGCTCAGGAATACGAAACAAGAAAAGAGACTTAGAAAAATCAAATTCATGAATGGGCATGCGGACGTCATAGTTCAGCTCCCAGTAGAGCTCAGGGCAGCGTGAAGACATTGTGTCTTTGGGGATGTTAAGTCATCAGTCATGTATTTACTAAAGGAGATAAAACAAAAAGGAAAAAAAAAAAGCCCTGCTCAGACCAAGGGAAGGGGGAAAAAAGAGAACGAGATAAAAGCTGTATTAACAACCTTTTCCCTAAACCAAAGATGAAAAATATACTAAGTATATGCCACAAACAAACATAACTTTTAAACCATGGAGCTATTTCATATTATTGTTAAAACTATTTTTAAAGATATGATTAGCTGCCACTAAATCAGCAGAAAACAGTCCCCTGACCAAACACGGGCCACCACGTGTATTCTTTCAGAAAACAGTGCACAACGTACCCGGTTTCCGTTCTCCACTCGAAACTGCCTGGCACTGACACTCGATCCCTGATTTTAAGCAATTCTGAATATAACAGCATGGGGCTCACGACCTCCGGCAAGCTACTGGAATCTTTCTGTGAGAGGGAAAAAATGCTTTTATCTAATGATGTAGTATGAACTAATAAAAAAGATTATAAAAATTTGATTTACTTACAACTATTAAAAGCGGCTCATGGTATGGGTTACTCCCATTTTTCATCTCTTGGCAGAACTAAAAATACAGCCAATAATACAAACTTCTGTAAAGTTTAAGCATAAGTTACTAAAGTCCTTTTATTCAGGACACCTAAATAACTGACTTCTAGATTCCTAATGTTTCCCAGGAAATGTAAGATTATTCCTCTCGTAGAAAATAAGTGGCCCTCAGATCCTTGGTGACGTCTCCAAAGCACACAACCACAAGGACATAATCTCTTCCTTACCATTCAGGCGGCTTAAAATAGCCATTCTCCCAAAATAAGTTTTTTTAAAGTTTAATAAAAAATTTTGCCAATTTTGCCAAAGATCTGAAAAAAAAAAGACCTTATTAAGTTAAAATGCAAACAGACCAGTTTAATCTCTAAATCTAAAATGTTAAAAGAGATCAGCTCCCATTTCCACCACAAATATCTTTGATAGAACATCACTACCCCCTTGTGGATTCGCAATAAAAAATCCTTATCTTCAATCTCCACTTCTTAATGTTTCATTCTGCTGAACTTCCATTAGAGTTTACATTTTCTTCACTGAGAAGGGTGATTTTATTTCAATTACTTTTTAAAAAGAGAAAAAACACTTAACATTTTAAAATAACCGATCCCGTCAACTTCTTTATCTTCTAAGCATCCCCATTTGGGGGACTGTTCTTTGTACGACAGGAATAGTTGCCGATTTCAACAGGGTATGCACATCAACACTCCATTTTTCCTTAGAACGTCTGAATTGACACTTCCAATCATCACTTTGAGATTATTTTTAACGATAAATGGGTAATTTCTTCACTATTGCATCTTTCTTCTTCTATTTGATAATTTCACACTCTGTACCAATTTCTTTTTATCTCTTCCAAATGGTTTGATATCCAAATGCCCCAGAAAACCAATGGCGCACATACATCCTCAGAAACAACTTTTCAGACAAGGACTAAAAGCCAAATCTAAGTTTTAAAAAGATTAATTCTTGATTGTATTACTATACCTTCAAAAATGCTTCCTAGCATTTTAAATCAACCCTGATGAAGAAAAAAAAAAAACAAACCTATTTTTCAAAACTAGAAGGAAAGGCTTTGTTTTTTTCTTTCCTTTTTTTTTTTTTATTTTAAACTGCAGGAGTACTTCTGCTTGTTGTATCATTCTAATATAACACACACATACATGCTGTCAAATGTCCGGTGTAAAACCAGGTGAAATAAACTTAACTATCTGGGGCCTTCTCACTTGTCACAGCTACCACATTTAGCAGCAAGGATGCATCATCTCCATGATCACGCACAGGCTGCAGAGAGGCAGCCTCCGAGTTCTGACTGTCAGCCTGCACTCCTGGGAACGAGGTCCCATTTCCTCACAGGTGTTGAACAGGAAAGGAGAGACACAGTTATCTACTATTGTTAGGAAAAGCCAAATTCCAGTATTCATTCTACCAGTTAGGTGGGAACAAAGGACGAAAAATGATCTACTTCGCAAGTGTTTTTAAGAGACTAAATACATAATCTTACCTGCGGTAACTGATAAGGAAAAAATGGAAGAGACAATGCCTGGTCTGTTCAACACTGGAGCACTCTGTGTTCCAAAAGGCTTCTCACACATCAACCACCGAGGACCATAGGTCCGCAGCTGGTGGCTGCGCCGCAGAGCACTCAGAGCCGGCCTTCCAGTTCACTCTGTTGGGGTTTTGATAGGACTGTTGTTTTTGGACATTTTTCTTTGTTTGAGAAAGCAGGGAGGAATTTTAGATGACACCAGGAAGTGAGATTAGTGGTGAGAGGAATGCCACTTAGTCTCCAGGTGCTAACAGGTTTAAAACTATCAGGAACTCGGTCCCAAACATTTCTTCCAAGGAAGGCTACTGTGGGCCCTTGAAACTACAAGCCCACCCTGGCGAGGGCAGAGGGGATCGCTGCCCCAAACCTGCACAGCTCCCTCGCAGCTACCCTCTGCTAACAGTCTCGGGAAGGGATACAGTTCGTGACCGAGAGGCCTGAAAAAATAAAGCAAAATGAGACTGCACTTCGGCCAATGGGCAAAGGACTTGTGTATAAGAGAGCATGAAACCCAACCAGGGAGAAAAAACATGGGGTAAACACAGGAGAATCATTTTTAAAATACCTCTGCTCGTTCCATCTTATGATATGTCAATCAGTTGAAAGTAAATGAACGCTCCTCTGAAAAAGAGAGTGAAGAGGGAAGCAGTGTGGCTGACACTTGGCCTCTGTTTGCGGTGGGGTGCATAATGTTTCTTTTCCAGTCCAGGGTAATGAGCTAAAAAATGCTCAGGAAGCATTACCAATCTTTACACAAGGAGGCCCATGACCTTCTACAAGCAATGGCGTTCAGAGCAGAAAGATGCAATACAACCTTAGAAACACACAGCCAGCATACTGATAGGAAAAAAGAAAACCATGTTTTACTTTGCCCCACAGTGTAAAAAACTGGGACTGCTGTCCAGTGTGAATATATACAGAAGGACACTCTCCTTACAAATACGTGACAAGCGTCACTGCATGGAAGACCACCAACGTGTGCACCAGCCCCTCTTTCTAGGACAGACAGCAATACATCCTAACACAGGACCGACGCGTACATCCCCTGCTAGCACAAAACACAGGGATCCAATAGCACCTGATCGATCCATCTATACCCTGAACCTGGCTAGGCAGGTATTCCGAAGAAAGAAAGAGGAAAAGCCAGATTACCACTATGATCTGGAAACAGAGTGAAAGACTGTGTCCTCTCATTCATGTTATCTGGACAGGGAAGTAGAGAGCAAGAACACTCCTCACTCAAACACACAGAGACTGGAGACAGTCCTGTAACAGGCAAAATCCCGTTAGAAGACCCCACACGTCCTTCTGAATGAAGGCCCCAAATGAGTAGTATACTTGTTGGCTGTGCCCAAAGAAATTTACCAGTATCGAGCCAAAGAGACAGAAGGAAGACTAAACGCAGCAAAAACAAATTTCCAAAATCCTACACGGGGAGGCCCAGCTGCCTGAAGGACACACGGTTTCACCGGGGACACTATTCTGTTACAAATACTCCTCCCACCCCTTGCCTTGTGGCTTAATCCCCATTCCATCCCCTACCCTCCAGGAACCAAGAAGTAACACTACTGCCCACTACAGGACAAAAGGAACGGGGGGCCCTCTTCCCTGGATGATAAAGGATACAGCCGAGCTACAAATACTGTTTTATAATAATGATGGCAATAAAAAAGCCTCTTTACCTGGGAGACCAAAGTAGGACTGAAGTCACCTAGAACCTCAGAAAAAGGGCCCTGTAAGTGATTCTACAAGGCACACAACATTTTAGGAAATGATCTGTTCAAATGGCAATACAAAAGAAACACATGTTGCCTGTCACCACAAAAAACACTCAGTCACATGTGCACGTGAATGAAGGACCGCCAAACCACAGACGACAACAAGCCTCAGCGAGAGTCCTTCTTACGAGGGAGACACTAGCAGTAGTGGTTTCTAGAGACGTAGAAGGAAACCTGATTTAACACAGAACGAAAGGAGAAAGTGCATTTCAGGTCAATTCTTTACTATTATTACCATCATTGTATATACCACACCTACATCTAAAAATAATCTGAGCCTATGTACAAAAAAAAAAGACAAGACACATATAACAGTACCATTAAAAGCAGACAGAATTGAGTCGCACAATAAACAAAAGCAAAGATGCTCACATCAGACCCCGGCCTCAGAACGGTCACCAGCACTGTGCCCTGGCTGGCGTGGCTCAGTGCACTGCGTGCCGGCCCCCAAACCGCACCGTCTCCAGTTCCACTGCCAGCCAGGGCCAGGAGCAACCGATGGATGTTTCTCTCTCACGCCGATGTTTTTCTCCCTCCCTCCCTCCCTCCCCCTCTCTTTAAAAATAAATAAAATCTTTTCAAAATTATTTTTAAAAAAGAATAGTCATCAAAATTAGCATTAAATTTAGATATATTTCCCAGCAGCGAAAATGTAACAGAAGCTCATTTAGTTGTTATTTTCTGATACTATGAAACATACCATATAATAGTAAGAAAAAATTATCTCCCTACCACCTCCTTCTGTAAAGGATGCACCTGATTTGGGGTTCTATACAATACTCAGTGTGCTGCTGTTCAAATGTCAAACAGGCATTCCAGCCAACCACATACCTGAATGACCTCACAGTTATGCCTAGACATTTAAAAAGAAGGTTGACTTTACTTTCCTACACACACACTGGCACACAGTCTGAGGGAAAGCTGCCAGATCTCTCCTGGTGTGCCCTCCACCCTCTCTACATCCCCACTCCTGTAGGGCTGGGGGAAAGCTTGGCGGAATAGTACACTATTAGAGTACACTTTTGTAAGATGATAATCCAAACAATTAAATTCAGAAAAGGATTCCCTACAAAAACATAGAAAAAGACAAGCACAAGATACACTGAAGTGTCATCCGTATCAGAAGACGAACAAGACCCGATGGTCTCCAGCACAGTCATGGAGCACCCCGATCCGCGCTCGTCCTCGCAGAAGCTCTGGAGTGGCATGCGCTCGGTGATGGAATGTGGATGTAAAAACAACTTCCCTCCGAAATCACAGAGTCAAGGGCCCCACAAAGGAGGCAACAGGCACAAGGAGGGAAAGGAAGAGAACATGAGGGTCACCTGCTGTCGCTTCTTCAGAAGGAAACTGGAAAGAAGTACAACTGCACACGAAGAGGTCTCTCCCCCAAACCTCAGGAAGTGGGAGACACAGAGCGGCCCAAAGGGGTGAGGACGGCGCGGGAAACAACGCGGAGCCCCACCACGGCCCCTCACAGTCAGGTCAGACAGAGTCATGATCCCACCAGCACAGGGGCCACGCCCCACATAAACAGAGAACCAAAATAGTGCCAGCTGACCCCAAAGAATAGGCTATTTTAGGGGGGAAACTAAAGAAATGGAAAAAAGCAGACAAGCAGGATATATAAATATGTCTCAAAGAGCAAGCTAAAGCAACCCTCGCTTTTTGAAAAGGAAATTCTGACCCAATCAGATCGCAAGTAGAGGTTGCTGTGACCACATCAACATTCCGAACCCACTGAAGGACAAAATGGAGAAACCCAACATTTCCCAGAGGTAGGATGTCAGATCTTCAAGACGACAAGGGAAGTCCCGAGGTCACCCAACCTTGTCCAAAAAGCTGGGGGCTTGGGTGTCAAGGGGACGAGACAGTGATGGAGGTCAATAGAATCGATGTAGCCTGACTAGCTGCAAGAAAACACATCACACTGGAAGAGCAGGAGGAAAGTGATCTCCAGTACTCTATGGGGACAGGTGACGCGAGAGCACAATAGCATTACACTCAAGAGAAAGAGCCTGACTTTACACACTAACCTCAGGTGTGTTCTTCTGACCTTTACCATTTCCTGACACTGCCCATTGGAATGAGCACCCGATTAGCATGGACACTCCCAAGGCATCGCTGGGATGGAGCCAGGCAGGCAAGGATGCCCAGCAGGAGGGGTGCCTCTGCAGGGAAAACACCAACATCTACAGCAGGTTGTCGCCTCTTGTTTTCCAAGGGTGAGTAATACTACAACCTAAAATATACAATTCCATCGAGCTGAGAATAGACACAGACAGAATAAAAAATAGGAAAACTTTTTTAAAAACCACAGAAAAGAAAATTGAGGTCAAAAGTGCTACTTTGAGGCGGTGGATATCATGCTCACTAGATAACTCAATATTAAATGAAGGGCAAAGTCTGCAGGTCAGCCTTAGCTGACCAGTCCTCCAGATAACCCTGTCTCCTTACTCGGTAACCCAGGTGGAGAGTCTCCTTGCTAGAAAAGCGCTTAGAGGTCCAAATGCATCCTGGCTGGTGTGGCTCAGTGGATCGAGTGCTGGCCTGCAAACCCAAAGGTCGCCAGTTCAATTCCCAGTCAGGGCACATGCCTGGGTTGCAGACCAGATCCCCAGGTGGGGGCCTAAGAGAGGCAACAGATCGATGTTTATCTTGTACAACGATGTTTCTCTCACTCTCTTTCTCCCTCCCCTCCTCTCTAAAAAAAATAAATAAATAAAATCTACAAAAAAAAAAAAAAAAAGTGCAAATCCTTCTGAGTCCAATAGAGCTTGCTGGGGAGGATGAAGCTCCAAACTCAGCCTGTCAAAAAGTAAGTGACAGCAGCTAACAACCATTCCAAGTTTTGTGAGGGAAGGAAGTGCGGGGACCAGAGGAGATTCACATCATTGCCCCTGCCCCAGAGTCAAGGGCAATCAGACAAATACACAGAACGTGACACTCAGGAAAAACCTGGAGAACAATTCCTCCCACCCTGTCATGAAGTGTCACAGGCCCTCCCAAGGGTACCTTTTCCTAATGTTCACAACCTCTCTCGATTATTTAAATGGCCAAAATAAAACAGCGACATATTTATGGCCGTTCACTTCTAGTTCTGTCACAGAAACACATATTCTTCTCACCCACTCCTCATTTGCCCCAAATACATGAAAAGCTCTTCCCCCTACACGACAGGAAAGAAATGAAGATGAGCACTTTTAACCCTATGAAGAACCAAGCTGAGAATACCGCCCCTCGATCCAGAATGCCTAAGTTTTGGTGAGCTTTGGCAAGCCCTCTACACTTTGTGTGAACGTTCAGGATGTCATTCCGCTTATTCAGTACCGTGCGAATGACAAATGAAAGAACAGTAAGAACTGGCCATTTATCAATGAGCCTTCCGATTCTCCTAAGCCTGAAGAGTTACCGACAACAGTGAGATATATATATACGTGTGTGTGTGTGTGTATGCATGTATCTCAAAGTGCCCACATACACCCAAAATGTATAGATAGTCATCTAACCCTCGCAAATTTCTGCACATACGTAAGGGATGTGATTTCATCTATGAATACAATCCTACATGTGTGTCTATATAAACATATGCACAGCATCATGATAATCTTTTTTGCCAAAAGAGAATCGAACAGCCAAAAATAGTAAGCATCCAAATTTCCCCTTCACCTGAAAGTTACTACATCAAAAGAAATGTTTGGATCCCACAAGGGACAGCGCCAGGGCCACGGAAGGTTCTAGTACAAGGAGCACACTAGCAACCCCTTCCCGAAAGGCACGTGGGCGACATGGGTGTCTACACTCCCTTTTCTGGATGGAAAGGCATATGGCTTCTTCTTACCCAGCCAACATGAATACAATTTAAGAAAATTAGAAAAAGTCAAGGTAACAGGCTCACTAAATATGGCTGACTGGGAAACAGAAGCCATAAGGAGGATATGAGTTCTCCTAAAAAAGAAATGGGAAGTTTATTTCCAGGGAAGGTTCAAAGACTCTTGAATGTAGGGTGTACAGAGTCTGGTTCTTCCTGCAAAGAAGACAGTAACTGGAACACCAAAAAACAAGGGCCCGTGCCCCTTCTTCCTGCGGGGTAGTGTCAACTGGTGAACGCTGCCACCACCTAGGAGGAGAAAGTAAACTGGAAGCAAAATGATAACCTGGTTTTCCTCAGACACCAGAGTAACTATCGTGGTCCCGCCTTACTCCAGTAGGAGGCACAATGGAAGCCCTGCCCTACATCTGATGGGGCACCCACCCTCACCCAGACAAGAAGTCCGAGGAGAAAGAACATGTTAAGGCAGACAAACAAACGGGGAAGGGAGCCCTGAAATGTTCAGTTTCTCCAGAAAGAAAAAAAAGGGCAACTTAAAGGGTAATCAGGAAATGAGCTCACCCTAACCCAAGAAAGTGTGCAGAGAGTATGCATAATCTGTACGAAGTATCTGCTTTCCCATCTAGAAATGACTTCAGCACTGCACAGACCCCCCACTAACCACTGGGTGAGGGAAGAAGAACATGGGTAGCCCGAGTCCCCTTGTGCTGGCAAAAGGGTCAATAGATGGTGTGCAAAGGCCCCAAAAGAGTCCACGAAAGATGAGGATGAGACAGACCCCTGTGCCAAAGAAGGATCAGGGTCACAGAAGGTAAAGGGCAAGGGAGTATGGAGATCCTCACTTGCCATAGAAACGGAGACCCCACCCTCCTAGCGGCAAGGGGTGCAAGGGCAAGAGTAGGATGCGAAAGATTGCTAGGGGTGGGGATGCTGCGCAGGCCCCCTCCCAGGAAGGGGAGGGGGAGGGGTCACACGAGGCCCGTCTGACCGGGGACGCTCAGCAGGACGGGGTCCCCCTGGTGGGGAGAAGCGCGGGGACCCCGCGGGCTCTGGGAGGCGCCCACGGGGCTGGAGGGTGATGCTGGACAGAGTCCGCCTGGCCCTGCCGCTCCAGAGCCAGCGGCGGCACGGGTGAGCGCCGGCCGTGCCCCGACGGGGACTGGCCCGGGGCAGTGGGGCGCGGGGCCGAAGGGGGCCCGAGGCGGATAAACTTTCCGCCCCGCGGCCCCCACCAGGCCGGCGCGGGGGGCGGGAGGCGGGGGCCGCGCCACGGGCCCGGGAGCGGCGGGGATGCCCGGTCCGGGTGGGGGAGGCGCCGGCCCTCCCTCGGCCGGCTCCTCCTCCTCACTGGGCCCGGCCCCCGCCCTCCGGCCCCCCGCCCCTCCGGCCCCAGCCCGCCCCCGGGTGGGGGTGTGCGGCGCCGCGCTCCACCGCCCCGCGAGTCACCTCAGGACCGGCCGCGCTCCGCCCCCCACCCGCCACCCCCTCCCCGACTGGGGCGCCCGCCGCCGCCGCGCCCCCGCGCTCCCTCCCGGCGCCGCCGATGCCCGGGATGTCCGGCGGGGCCGGGTCCCGCCGCCCGCCGCGCCGCCCCCGGCCCTCATGCTCCAGCTCTTACCTTCCGGCTTGTTTTCGGCAGCCATTTCCCCTCCGCGCGCCACATCCTCCTCCTCCTCGCGACCGGGACCCCGAGCGCGCGCCTCGTACCGCCGCCGCCGCCGGCCCAGCCACCCCGCCGCCGCCGCGCACCCGCCCTGGCCCCGCCCCGCGGCCCACGCACTGCGCCTGTTGGGCTGCTCAGCTGCCACTCATCGTTCCCACCACCAATCGCCCCCCACCAGGGGTCTCACTACTCTCCGGGAGGAGCGTCCTATTCATCTGACCCATTGGCTAGTCACCACCCAACGGAGTGAAAGGATTGGTCAAGGGTCAACGCC